>NC_091323.1:17863133-17940633 GCF_038502225.1 Cherax quadricarinatus | reverse complement strand
ACCATCGGTGGGTGTGTTGACCCGGGATTTTTGAGGCGTGGCCTCTGACCCTTGAAGGTTGGTGTCTTGTGGTCCTGTCACGGTGACTGTACCACGTTGCGTGTAACCTACCCGCCTGGGTCCTCCGGTGAGAGCTCCTTCCCAGTATGGCCAGATGATGTCACTTCTTGCGTCTTCGGTTCCCCGGCTCCTTGAAAACACCAACATGAAGAGTTGACATTGTGTCTTCTCTTCATCCCCCACACAAACCCTCTAACAAGGGGGTAATCCAGTAGGTGTTGAGCGGTGTTGTAACACCCGGTGAGTGGTCTTCGTGTGCAAGTTATGGACATTAAGATGCTTCACAAGAGTTCCACCTTCAGTTCCTTCACTTCCGGCACGGCCAAGATCGGCTCCTGGTTCAGCCACATCGGCGACCGTCGGCGGAAGAACTCTGCTAATTCCGTCCTCAAGACCTCCAAATCCCTCCAGTTAGGTGAGTCTTCCCTGGCCTCTGGATTCTACCACGTAAGCGAGTCTTCCCAGACCTCCAGGTCCCTTCAGCTAGGTGAGTTTTCCTTTTGACTACTCATGTACTGACAGCTGTGTGTGGCGTTTTAATGTAGTCCTCCCTCGTTTTACATGGTGCTTTTTTCTTACCATTGGCACCCATTTATCCCTCACTTGTTGGTTGGTTAGTAGCTTGTACCTCCAACATCTGAGCCCGTAGTCTGTCCGTCCATATTGTTCCACTAAACTTTACATGTCACACATGACTCTGCATGATTATGAATAACCAGATTCCACACATGACGCATGTACAATCATGTATGGCCAGTCTTCAAACACGACGTGAATTTATGATCACGTATCACCAGACTTCACTCATAATGTATGACCATGTACCACCAGACTTCTCACATAATGTGAATGTATGACCATGTATCACCAGACTTCACATATAATGTATGACCATGTGTCACCATATTTCACACATAATGTGAATGTATGACCATGTATCACCAGACTTCTCACATAATGTGAATGTATGACCATGTATCACCAGACTTCACATAATGTGAACGTATGACCATGTATCACCAGACTTCACATAATGTGAACGTATGACCATGTATCGCCAGACTTCACATAATGTGAACGTATGACCATGTATCGCCAGACTTCACATAATGTGAACGTATGACCATGTATCACCAGACTTCACATAATGTGAACGTATGACCATGTATCACCAGACTTCACATAATGTGAACGTATGACCATGTATCACCAGACTTCACATAATGTGAACGTATGACCATGTATCGCCAGACTTCACACATAATGTATGACCATGTATCACCATATTTCACACATAATGTGAATGCATGACCATGTATCACCAGACTTCTCACATAATGTGAATGTATGACCATGTATCACCAGACTTCACATAATGTGAATGTATGACCATGTATCGCCATATTTCACACATAATGTGAATGTATGACCATGTATCACCAGACTTCTCACATAATGTGAATGTATGACCATGTATCACCATATTTCACACATAATGTGAATGCATGACCATGTATCACCAGACTTCTCACATAATGTGAATGTATGACCATGTATCACCAGACTTCTCACATAATGTGAACGTATGACCATGTATCGCCAGACTTCACACATAATGTATGCCTATGTATCGCCATATTTCACACATAATGTGAATGTATGACCATGTATCACCAGACTTCTCACATAATGTGAATGTATGACCATGTATCACCATATTTCACACATAATGTGAATGTATGACCATGTATCACCAGACTTCTCACATAATGTGAATGTATGACCATGTATCACCATATTTCACACATAATGTGAATGTATGACCATGTATCACCAAACTTCACACACAATGTATGACCATGTATCACCAGACTTCACACACAATGTATGACCATGTATCACCATATTTCACACATAATGTGAATGTATGACCATGTATCACCAGACTTCACACACAATGTATGACCATGTATCACCATATTTCACACATAATATGAATGTATGACCATGTATCACCATATTTCACACATAATGTGAATGTATGACCATGTATCACCAAACTTCACACACAATGTATGACCATGTATCACCAGACTTCACATTAATATTTGATTCGATGATGTTGCCGAGGAGCTTGGTGCTAGACCACATAGACTCTTGGTTGCAGTACTGCATGTTTGCATGTTTGTGGAACTGGTTTATGGACTTAGTGTTGTCACCAGTGATACCATGTTGCAGTACTTGCTAGCCTCTTGCAGCAACCTTCACCACTTCTCTCTCTACATCTCTTACTTGTCACTTGTCATGTTGAACTTGTCACCTCTGTCATGTTGTACTTCTTGTCACCACTACGTCATGTTGTACTTCTTGTCACCCCTACGTCATGTACTTCTTGTCACCCCTACGTCATGTACTTCTTGTCACCCCTACGTCATATACTTCTTGTCACCCCTACGTCATGTACTTCTTGTCACCTCTACGTCATGTTGTACTTCTTGTCACTACTACGTCATGTACTTCTTGTCACTACTACGTCATGTACTTCTTGTCACCACTACGTCATAATGTACTTCTTGTCACCCCTACGTCATGTACTTGTCACCGCTACGTCATGTACTACTTGTCACCTCTACGTCATGTTGTACTTCTTGTCACCACTACGTCATGTTGTACTTCTTGTCACCCCTACGTCATGTACTACTTGTCACCGCTACGTCATGTACTTCTTGTCACCTCTACGTCATGTTGTACTTGTTGTCACACTACGTCTTGTACTTCTTGTCACCACTACGTCATGTTGTACTTCTTGTCACCCCTACGTCATGTACTTCTTGTCACCTCTACGTCATGTTGTACTTGTCACACTACGTCTTGTACTTCTTGTCACCACTACGTCATGTTGTACTTCTTGTCACCCCTACGTCATGTACTTCTTGTCACCTCTACGTCATGTTGTATTTCTTGTCACTACTACGTCTTGTACTTCTTGTCACCACTACGTCAAGTTGTACTTCTTGTCACCCCTACGTCATGTACTTCTTGTCACCTCTACGTCATGTTGTACTTCTTGCCACTACTACGTCATGTACTTCTTGCCACTACTACGTCATGTTGTACTTCTTGTCACCACTACGTCATGTACTTCTTGTCACCCCTACGTCATGTACTTCTTGTCACCCCTACGTCATATACTTCTTGTCACCTCTACGTCATGTTGTACTTCTTGTCACTACTACGTCATGTACTTCTTGTCACTACTACGTCATGTACTTCTTGTCACCACTACGTCATAATGTGCTTCTTGTCACCCCTACGTCATGTACTTGTCACCGCTACGTCATGTACTTCTTGTCACCTCTACGTCATGTTGTACTTCTTGTCACCACTACGTCATGTACTTCTTGTCACCTCTACGTCATGTTGTACTTCTTGTCACCCCTACGTCATGTACTACTTGTCACCGCTACGTCATGTACTTCTTGTCACCTCTACGTCATGTTGTACTTCTTGTCACCACTACGTCATGTTGTACTTCTTGTCACCCCTACGTCATGTACTTCTTGTCACCCCTACGTCATGTACTACTTGTCACCGCTACGTCATGTACTTCTTGTCACCTCTACGTCATGTTGTACTTGTTGTCACACTACGTCTTGTACTTCTTGTCACCTCTACGTCATGTTGTACTTGTCACACTACGTCTTGTACTTCTTGTCACCACTACGTCATGTTGTACTTCTTGTCACCCCTACGTCATGTACTTCTTGTCACCCCTACGTCATGTACTTCTTGTCACCTCTACGTCATGTTGTACTTCTTGCCACTACTATCGTAAGGGTTCTTAAATGGAGATATCGTAGGTTGAAAGTAGACACACTTGTAGGATGGTAAATATATTGTCAGACTGAGATGAGAGATGGAGCCCGGTGCCAAGCCTGTTCACGTCTTGTAGGTCTGCCGCCGAGTGAGGACGGGACAGGGGGATCACTGCCCATGTGTATCCCTATGACGTCACACAAAGCCAAAGGCCTACGAGGGATCTCGTGTCTAAAGCACAGGGATGATACTAATATGCTATGCTATATAATACTGGGAATACAGGGATCAGCAACTATGCTGACAGCTCGGTCATGTTACGTATGTCGTCCCGACATACACTACTATACTATAGGCTGAACAGGCAGGCGGATCTGGGCTGATTCTATACAATAACAAATGCATATATAACTTAGAACTAATGGATGGTACAACATGATTTTGACGTAATGGGTGTTAACGTAATCATTACAAACTATAAGAACAAATCATTATACAATATGGATGGAATTGATCGATCGATCTGTATTCATGCACTCTACGGATTCTGAGGAAGAATAATTATATACAAAGAAGTGTTTAACAGAAAGGCAGATTCGGTGCACTCAAATCTAGACTATTAATTCTCAGAATACGGAGGGAACGTGAACACGAAAATTTCTGACAAACTGATCAGCTAATAATAAACACACAGTTGACAAATTCATTCATCTCGGACATCTAATTATGCAGGCTGTTTACACTTAAACCCAATTCTGCGAGGGTAAGGTTTACGTATGCAGAATGGTTATCATCTCTGGGAGGATTGAATTCCTCTGCAATGGCTAACACATGCCTTGACTGAGAGAGATCTGAACGAGTATCTACAAAAGATACAACTACAATCACTAGTGACTGTGGAATTACTAATTCGTCTGCTAGGAGTACTCAACTCGACTATTCGATACAGTAATTCTTGGCTCGTTACAAAGTCACTAATGGGTACTGGTGGCTTCACAGTAAGAATAAGATCTTCCTGGAGCAGGAATCGAATCACACCAGAACACAAGGGATCGGTTCTTTGGGCATTTTTGACATCCTCGACAGCAAATGGAGGATCTGCAGTAACTACACTAACGTGTCGCGATAAAGCATCTGCGACTACATTTGACTTGCCAGGTAAATTTTCAAAAGTGGGATTGAACTCTTGGATAGTCAAGGTCCATCTGGCTAACCTTCCAGTAGGCTGTTTGTTCTGGAATAAAGGTAACAGTTCTTCCTTACTGGAGGAAAGAACAAACTCGGTGGAGTGGATGACTCCCCCCGGTTGAAAAAAAATTAACGCTATAACACGCAATATGAGCAAGGGAGAACGAATCTACTATCTCAACTGCAAGCACAGGAGAAAAGAAATGAACACGGTGAACAATGCTGATATTCAATCTGAGTCGCACACAGTGACACGAGGTATCAGCTATAAAGAAACTACACTTACAAACGTTAACATGTGAAAGTTACTCGAGAAATAACTTCTTACAATGCACTGATTACTGTCAACTAGGATGGGATCACCATCTGAAACACAAGGAACAACAACAGACACTCTAGTGAGAACACTTGCTGTAACAGAGACGTCTTTCTGCAGACAGCATGTCACATCAACAAGAGATGGCATTACTAGTTGCAAGTAATCGTTTTCTGACAAGGCATCCCCTGTGGCGAAACTACTACTCGAACTAGCAGTCATTGCAGGGATAGGCTGTGCACTCAAGGCAGTCTGAGTGTCCCCGGACACTTGAGGCAACGGAACACTATCCTGCAAGTCTGAAGGTATAGGTGGAACACAGATGGGAGTGACAGAATTACTAGTGCCTGACCGCTCGGCTACGTTAATAAGTAATTCACGGATCTATAGGAACTTAATCTGAACTTCACATTTCGCAGCACTTTAACAAATCTCAGATACAAGCTGTGAGAAAAAACACATTGCTCAAGGGCTAGGTATTGTCTTTCAGTCAGTAAGGGAATGTTGGTACTGTGGACTGATTCATATTGACTTTGACTGGAATGATACACTAAGTGAACATTCAAAAATGACTGGGACATCTTCTCAGTGAAAATACTGAAGGGCATAAGTCAAGAAAAGTGGAGAGAATGACACAATAAGCTTAAATGGAAGAAAATGCTTAACTATTCTGCATAAGTAATTAAAAATTGACAAGTTACACAGTAAGCAAAGAACTCACACAAGAAGAATATGCAACTTAGCAAACACTGAAAATCAAGAGAGCTTGTACTTTGCTCAAATCTAATATGCTCAACTTTTACTTTAAATTGAATAAATGGCACAGTGAGTTGTCTTTACTTTCAATGCAACAAGGAAAATACACAATAAAATAATAAAATGGACTCAATAAACTTGTGCAAAAATTAAAACAAACACACAATTCACTGAAATTAAAAAAAAAATAAAATGACAGACAGAATAAAATACTATGGACAGAACAGAGCATAAGAAACTGCACTGTAATAAACTGTATTGCACAACACTGCATAAAATTTTCTGCAAGAAAAACTTTAATAGCAACACAATATTTGCACAAGAATTATTGCAAAATGAGTCAATGTGCAATAATAAAAATTATAACACACAAGAAAAGAAATATATCAAGGAATGAACACTTTAACTCTTAACTGCACTTAAACAACAAGCAAAAGAACAATTTACTTTAGAAGGAGAACTTAAAAATTGCACTAAGAGTGAATTTGTTCAATAAAACATGAAAAAAAAAAAAAATTAATAGGTGCAAAAAACACACAACAAAAAGGAATACAACACTTACAGAGATGCAGGACACAACACATCAACATGAACACAGTACTAGAATTTTCTTGCAATGAAACTTGATGTGTGAAAAATTTTGTAAATACGAGCTCTTGCTGGGACTTAAAAAATGGCACTATTGTCTGTGGAAATAAGACAAATTAAACACTGGCTGAATAAAGGAATATGAACACAAGAATGTTCAACACACAGGGAACAAAAATAATAAAATTACACAAATGCTGGGAAGAAAAAAAAATAACAGACAACACTGAGTTGTGATGCAGAATATGAGGTGAAAAATTTACTGAGTTAATACACTGGAATTCTGAAGTTTAAACACAAGTTCTATATTGCTCATATGTTGCACACACAACAAAGGAAACACTAAGTACTTACTTCAAGTGTATAAAAAGATACACAACACAACAGATATAAAATAATGCACGAAAATTAACACTGAATTAAGGAGATTAAAAGAAATTTATGCAATCAGTACATGATAAACACTGAGTCTGATCAAGAGTCACTGAATGTCACTAAGAGAAAAATTCACTGGGAACACAAAAGAAATGTCTCAACACTCGCAAATGTCTCTAAAAAAAAAATATTATAGCTGTAACACTTGAAAAAAATGAGATTGATGGATTGTTTTTATCGTCTTGCTGCTGTCCTCTGCACAGATGATCGTAGAATTGCACTTAAATCGGCGAGAGACAACACACAGGAGGCTTTTAAAGATGGCGCGCCACTCTCTAGCTCTTGACCCCCTATGTGGTCCTTAAAATATGGTGCTACAACCCTTAGCAGTGCACCAAAACACTGATGAGGTAGGTGAGTTGTAATGGCCGACTGTAGTTGGGTTTGTGGGTAATGGCTGAGCGAGGCGTCTGAGACCGGCAATGGTGCGACACACGTGATCGTGAGTGGTTGGGCTTATGGGTTGAACGTCGTAAGCCTCACTGAGAAAACCCACACTGCCGCGAAGATAATTCTAAGCCGGCTGGCTTAGAAGAAACCCACGAAATACTACAACACCACAAGGATGACAAGGAGCACTCAGAATGCTTGGAACTAGAATCACAAGCGATGAAGGCTAGTCATGTGGCTTGCTTGAGTACTGGGGTAAGACACCTGGGTTAGTTGCTAGCTGGCTTATCTTAACCCTTCACACAGAATAGCTTGATAACTTCACACGATGAGCACAGCAGGGGTGGAAGCTGGCTTGGCAGGCAAAATAATTGGATGGAGTAGGCTAGGCTGGACTGGGCTCGGGTGTACTGACTCCCCCACCACAGACTGGAAGCTGGCTTATTTTGCAAACTCGGGTCAACCCCTCGGGAGTAATGCAAAAGAAGATAACCACTAATATAAAGAGACTGACCAGTGAATAATGTAGAAGCTGGTAGAGTAGCTGGCTTGAGGTAGCTGGATGGGGTGAACCTCGGTAGGCCTACTGGTAACACGAAATGGCCGTCTTGCTGGTCGACAAATTTATCTCCAGAAATCGCTGTAATCGTCAGAATTACAGGCTCACCGCTGTCACCATTTATCGTAAGGGTTCTTAAATGGAGATATCGTAGGTTGAAAGTAGACACACTTGTAGGATGGTAAATATATTGTCAGACTGAGATGAGAGATGGAGCCCGGTGCCAAGCCTGTTCACGTCTTGTAGGTCTGCCGCCGAGTGAGGACGGGACAGGGGGATCACTGCCCATGTGTATCCCTATGACGTCACACAAAGCCAAAGGCCTACGAGGGATCTCGTGTCTAAAGCACAGGGATGATACTAATATGCTATGCTATATAATACTGGGAATACAGGGATCAGCAACTATGCTGACACTACTACGTCATGTACTTCTTGCCACTACTACGTCATGTTGTACTTCTTGTCACCACTACGTCATGTACTTCTTGTCACCCCTACGTCATGTACTTCTTGTCACCCCTACGTCATGTACTTCTTGTCACCCCTACGTCATGTACTTCTTGTCACCCCTACGTCATGTACTTCTTGTCACCCCTACGTCATGTACTTCTTGTCACCCCTACGTCATGTACTTATTGTCACCCCTACGTCATGTACTTCTTGTCACCCCTACGTCATGTACTTATTGTCACCCCTACGTCATGTACTTCTTGTCACCCCTACGTCATGTACTTCTTGTCACCCTTACGTCATGTACTTCTTGTCACCCCTACGTCATGTACTTCTTGTCACCGCTACGTCATGTACTTCTTGTCACCTCTACGTCATGTTGTACTTCTTGTCACTACTACGTCATGTACTTCTTGTCACCACTACGTCATGTTGTACTTCTTGTCACCCCTACGTCATGTACTTCTTGTCACCCCTACGTCATGTACTTCTTGTCACCGCTACGTCATGTACTTCTTGTCACCTCTACGTCATGTTGTATTTGTCACTACTACGTCTTGTACTTCTTGTCACCACTACGTCATGTACTTCTTGTCACCACTACGTCATGTTGTACTTCTTGTCACTTCTACGTCATGTTGACTACTTGCCACCTCTGTCATCTTGTGAATTCTTTCCACCTCTTGTCATGTACTTCTTGCCGCTTCTATGCTATCTTGGCTTCTTGTCACTTACACGCTTTCTTTTCCTTGTTGCCACCTCTCCGCTATGTTGCTCTACTTGTTACCACCTCTCCGCTATCTTGCGCTCCTTGTTATCACCCCTCCGCTATCTTGCGCTTCTTGTTATCACCTCTACGTCGTCATCTGCCTTTTGGACCTCCACACCATGGGGTGTGTGTGTATGTACTCTCTAGTTTGTACTCGCCTGCTTGTGGTTGCATAGATCGAGTCCCGCCTCACCTTGCCTCTTAACTTGACACTTCCTGGAATTTTGCTCTCTTTACCTTGTAGGTCCTGTTACACTTTTTCTCAAAAGTGTGTATGGAACCTGTCTCAAGTACTTCGTCATCACTCTGAGGCTGAAGAAAAGTTTCTGACATCCCTGAGACTCATTACAGTCAATTCTTGCCCACCCCATCAAGTCCTCTGAGTATTTTGTATGTCATTATTGTCTCTCTCAGGTTCTTCTGCCCTCTAATGTCAGATTCAGCTCCTTTACCTTTTCTTTATATTTAATTTGCCTTAACTCTAGTACAAGTTTCGTTACAAACCTCTGCACGTTCTCCAGTTTCTTGATATGCTTTATCAGGTATGAATTCCATGCTGGTGTTACACACACTAAGATGATCCTGACCTATGTCAAGGGCTGTGAATGACTATCAAAATTACTGAACGTTGATTTTAGATTTCGCCAAGTGAGCATTCGCTGCAGAGGTTCGGTTTATGTGCGCGCCAGGCGATATGTTGGGCACTATACGCCTTGCATGAGGTTTGCAGCCTATCTCCCACGAGTCATTTTCAGTTTTTGGTCTTCCCTCTTCCTCAGTTTTCACAAACTCATATTTGCTGGGAGTTGAATGTCACCTGAAGGATACCTGAAGAACGTTTCCAGGGGTCAACTCCCCCGCAGCCCGGTCCCAGACCAGGCCGCCTGGAGGATCAAGGCATGATCATCCAGGCTGTTACTGCTGGCCAGAGGTTTATGGTAATTCCTCGTACGCATTGGGGGAGGGAGGGCATTGAAGAGTCGGGAACCTCTTGACATTCATCCAGTTCTCTCTTAGTGTACTCGTCGCGCTCTTGCTTTTAAGTGAAGGCATTTTTCACCGTCTGCCAAGTCTCTTATCATACAGAATGATTTCGGTGTTCAGGTTTGGAACCAGTCCCTCCAGGATTTCCACCGTTCCGAGGAATACAGTTGAAAAGACTTAAGATTATTCGTAGTAGTTCAGATGACTGAGTGTGTACGAATAGTGAAATTTCTATATATTTTCCAGCTGTAGTTTCGCAGGCCTTGAAGGGGGCTGTCATTATACAACAGTATTCCAGCCTGGAGAGAGAACAGTTGATTTGAAGAGTATCATCATTGGCTCAGCATCTCTTGTCTTGAAAGTTCTAGTTATTCAGCCTATCATTTTCCTTGCAGTAGCAGTGTCAACATATTTGTGATCCTGGAATGTGAGATCTTTCCTTTTTCGTAGAGATACATGCAGATCTAGAGCATACTTGGAGCACCAAAGATCTTGGGTGATCATATCATCATCCCAGCATTTCTGGGAACTTAATCTCTGTCCCCAACACGTGCCAGATCAACCAGGCTACGACGGATATGAAAGCCAGCAGACCACCATCAGCACCTGTGTGGTTGAACATGCATTCAGCAGAAAAGTCTTGCCCTTGGCTGAAAATCCTCGACACCTGTCACGGGTATATCATTAGCCATCCTGTTGTTTGTTCAGGTCCATTTGTAGCATTTCAATATCCGTAAAAGTTTTTATTCTCATTAATTTTACATAATCTGAAATCGGATGATGTAAAATGACATCAGGTTAATCATTAACATATACCAGAAACAGTACCGGGCCATGTATCTTTGTGTGTGTACGTACGCACGCTTGTTGTTTTATGTTTTGCGGGGAACGAGACTCAGCTCCTGGCCCCGCTTCCTAGACCACTTTGATTGGAATCACTGATTTTTGCCGCCTTTGCCCATTTTCTACTCTGGAAGTTGTATATTAAGTTTCCCTCCTCGTTTTTTTTTTTTATTTTGATTGGCTCTATATATTTCCCAAACCCTCTTGCTCCTCTCCTTGGTCCCTGTATTTTATATTAAACAGTGTGCTCTTGGTTTTCTTGGTTCTTTTCTGCAGAATGATATGAATCTCCTTCGCCTTTTGGCACCCTGACTTTCTTACCTCCATAATATCTTGTACAAGTATGTCTCCCAGTTCCTTATCCCATTTCACTTTCCTCAGAAAAATCCTTATGTCATCATAGTCTGGAATAAGCTGCAATATTCCTGCACACTAACAGCTCCATTTTAAGGCAAGCGAAATTGCGAACCTAGAGAATGTACACTGCATATATAAATTTGGTAAAACACCTAAATTACTAGGAACATTGTGTCCCTCGACCTGTACTTCTTGGAACGCAGGCGAGAAAAATAAATTGTAATTAACACCTGGAAAATTTTAGAGGGAGTTGTCTCAAGTGTTCACATAAGAATCTCTCCCTACGAAAGCAAGGTGCACGGCAGACGGCACAAAATACCCCCAGTGAAAAGCAGGGATGCCATGAGTGCGCAAAGAGATTACACATACTGTAAATGTAAGAGGTCGAAGACTTTAAGTCTCCCCTTATACATAAAGGGGATTACCAGCAGACCCCTTGCTGTCTTCAAGAGGAAATTTGTTAAGTTCCCCAAGTCAATTCCGAATCAGCCAGGCTGTGGTTTGTACGTTGGACTATGTATGGACAGCAGTAACAACGTTGTTGATCATCCTTGTTAATCGCCTGGTCTTTGACCGTCGAACACATCCTTCAGGTAGTCCCCTTTTCTGTTTCTTTCTTCATTCTCCTTTCCACGTGGTACTCAAAGCTTGGTACCACATGATCACTGACTCCTATTGGTTCCCCATAATAATGTCAACCATGTCATATTCATTTTGTGTAGCAACCAGATCAAGTCTCGTCGGTTCATCTTCCTCCTCAATCTGGTTGTTTTCTTGATATGTTGGTTCAAAAAGTTCATTACTGCTTCCGTAAGTTTCGTTCTCCGTGTTTGTGGCCCTCCTTGGGGGTCCCAGTTTTCCTCACTCGGTCTCCTTGTAGTTGAAATTTCTTGGTACTAGGAATGTAGTTTTGATTCTTCTGGCTTTCTCATCCACTGTTTACAATATGCGAGTCAATGTCCTCTTCTGATGATATTCCTCTCTTGGTTTCCTGTTTGTTGATGGATTATGTGTCACTGTCATTGTTTTGTTTCTTCGGGCATTACAGTACTTGCTATTTAGTCCATGAAATCTCGTTAACAAATTTCCTAGTTCCTCAAATCTCCAGTGTTTCTAAGCATTAATACAACTCCCCCGTTTGCCCTTTCCTTAGTCCTCTGGAAATATACTATATCAGGGTTTTCTTCCCCATCTTTCTTATAGGCTTTAAATTTCTTGGTGACTCCTCTTTTGAGTAACACACACTGATTTTTAAATCTCTTACTGATTTCTGGATAAGCTGTTTTACTTTATTTTATTTCTAGGGATACTGGACTGGGAGTTTCTGTGGAATATTTGGGTGTTTCCTCGCCTTTGTTTTTTTTTCCCGTTGCTCACCTCTTCTTCGCTTGAAGCTTGTCTCGAGTTTGGCTTCACCATTTCCCCATCCAAGTCGCTTCATATCTCAGCCACCCTGAGAATGAAGAAATAATGGTGTACCACTTCACTTTGTCCAACTTGTATGAGGGAGCACTGCGCTAGCGCTGTTTATTCCAAGAATGCTTTGAAGTACCTTGTGTAGAGGAGCGTGAATGACGATAGTCATTCTTCAATTATGTTAACCCGTTGTATTCACTGTCAGTGTGATGTTCACCCACTGTGTTCACTGTCAAGTGTGATGTTCACCCACTGTGTTCACTGTAAAGTGTGATGTTCACTCACTGCCAGTGTGATGTTCCCCCACTGTGTTCCATTATTCATGATTGAGTCCACTTGGTTACTGATGCTGCAATACTGTCTTCTGAAGACTCTTAAAACCCTGGGATGACTCGTCAGTGTTCCACGCACTTAAGGCAAAGCCTCGTGTGATAACCGTAGATGTTAAGGCACCTTAAGCCAAAGGAGGAGGCCTCGTTGTTACACTGATAAAAGGAAGGTAAGTGTATCTTGTTTCCTCAAGTGTCTAGGTAAATGTTGTCTGTCTTAGTGTTTACAAACTAGCTGGATGTTATTTATGTGGCTTTTGTTTATCTGTGATAACGATAAGTTTGTCTTATGGATAAATAATGTCTCTTGTACTTGTGTGATTATCACGTAGGAGTGGTGTGTACAGGCAACTACAGCCTGACTCCCTCTTCTCAGAATTAAGGCATTCGTGAATCACATTTTTTATGTAAATTAGGTTATGTTTGTAAGGTTGGTTGGTAGATACGAGTTTGTTGACGGTGGGCATGAATGGTGGTTATGGCAGCGGAAAGTTTCTTACTTTCTGAATAGGAAAAAGTGTGGTAGTGGTGGCGGTGGTAGGAGGGATTGTAGCGGTAAGTGCACTGATGGTTGTGGTGGCTTCATGAAAGGTAATAGTAGTAAGATATTTAGCGTGACAAACACTTCATGTAATTCATAGTATTTTTCGGGGACTCGAAGAAATGGTCTGTCGAGTGGTGGTGGTAGTAGTAGTAGTAGTAGTGGTGGTGGTGGTAGTAGTAGTAGTAGTTAGTACTAATAGTGATAATAGTAGTGTGTTGACAGTAGTGTTTGTGGGAGTGGTGTTAAGGTGTTTACGTGTATGCTGTGTTGTGGTTGTATATAGGTGTGGTGTGTTGTGGTAGTATATACGTGTAGTGTATTGTGGTAGTATATACGTGTAGTGTATTGTGGTAGTATATACGTGTAGTGTGTTGTGGTAGTATATACGTGTAGTGTGTTGTGGTAGTATATACGTGTAGTGTGTTGTGGTAGTATATACGTGTAGTGTGTTGTGGTAGTATATACGTGTAGTGTATTGTGGTAGTATATACGTGTAGTGTATTGTTGTAGTATATACGTGTAGTGTGTTGTGGTAGTATATACGTGTAGTGTATTGTGGTAGTATATACGTGTAGTGTGTTGTGGTAGTATATACGTGTAGTGTGTTGTGGTAGTATATACGTGTAGTGTGTTGTGGTAGTATATACGTGTAGTGTGTTGTGGTAGTATATACGTGTAGTGTGTTGTGGTAGTATATACGTGTAGTGTATTGTGGTAGTATATACGTGTAGTGTATTGTGGTAGTATATACGTGTAGTGTGTTGTGGTAGTATATACGTGTAGTGTGTTGTGGTAGTATATACGTGTAGTGTGTTGTGGTAGTATATACGTGTAGTGTATTGTGGTAGTATATACGTGTAGTGTATTGTGGTAGTATATACGTGTAGTGTGTTGTGGTAGTATATACGTGTAGTGTGTTGTGGTAGTATATACGTGTAGTGTGTTGTGGTAGTATATACGTGTAGTGTGTTGTGGTAGTATATACGTGTAGTGTGTTGTGGTAGTATATACGTGTAGTGTGTTGTGGTAGTATATAGGTGTGGTGTATTGTGGTAGTATATACGTGTAGTGTGTTGTGGTAGTATATACGTGTAGTGTGTTGTGGTAGTATATACGTGTAGTGTATTGTGGTAGTATATACGTGTAGTGTGTTGTGGTAGTATATACGTGTAGTGTGTTGTGGTAGTATATACGTGTACAGTGTTGTGATAGTATATACGTGTTGTGATAATATATACGTGTACTGTTGCAGTATATACGTGTACTGTTGCAGTATATACGTGTAATGTGTTGTGGTAGTATGTGTGTGTGCTGTTGTGGTAGTATATGCGTGTGTTGTGGTAGCATGTGTGTGTGGTGTGTTATGGTAGTATATACGTGTGGTGTGTTATGGTAGTATATACGTGTGGTGTGTTATGGTAGTATATACGTGTGGTGTGTTATGGTAGTATATACGTGTGGTGTGTTATGGTAGTATATACGTGTGGTGTGTTATGGTAGTATATACGTGTGGTGTGTTATGGTAGTATATACGTGTGCTGTGTTGTGGTGGTATATACGTGTAATGTGTTGTAGTATATGTGTGGTGTGTTGTGGTAATATATACGTTTGCTGTGTTGTATATACGTGTGCTGTGTTGTATATACATGTGGTGTGTTGTGGTAGTATATATGTGGTGTGTGTTGTAATATATACGTGTGGTGTGTTGTGGTAGTATATATGTGGTGTGTGTTGTAATATATACGTGTGGTGTGTTGTATATACATGCGGTGTGTTGTGGTAGTATATATGTGGTGTGTGTTGTAATATATACGTGTGGTGTGTTGTGGTAGTATATATGTGTGTTGTTTGGTGGTAGATACGTATGGTGTGGTGGTAGCATGTACAGTACACGTGATGGTGGGAGACAGTCATGTAGGGAGAGAAGTGCTAGTAAAGTGTACATTATGGAGCCTCTTCACCTCTAGGCACTGTCCTTAGTCTTTGTATTGCAATATGTGTCTTATAAACACTGTAATATTACAATGTATCTGTTACAAACATTGTAATACCTCTTGTATAAAGGTGGCGAATATGGGAATATTCCAATAACTGTAAAAGGCATGAGTTTTTCCTGTTAAAAAAAATACACTAAATATTTTAAATGTTGGTTACATAGGTCTATTTGTTATTATACAGAATAAATATAAAATATTTTAATGTGAAAATTTTTTTACAGGTAAGTCTTCACCGGTGAGCTTCGCTGAGAGATTCATGTAAGTGTTACTTTTATGAGAGTTGTTAGTGTTGTGTATCTGCTATTGTACACACACATCTAGTACTGGCAGGTAGACTTGGCGAATTGTTTTTATCTTTTTTGATAATATGTCATATTATGTTGTTGTATTATTTATTTAGCTATTTTTACCATTTAAGTACTAAACTGTAGGAAAGCAGTGGTGCAGTAAGAACACTAGAAGATAAGTATAAATGGTTTTAGGATTTTCAGTCTTTTGTCTACATATATTAGAGGGGAAATTACTAACCACTTTAAGAGGTAACAGATTCTCAGAGAGAGAGAGAGATTGAGAGATTGATTGATTGATTGATTGATTCAAGTTTATTCTCTATAATGGTTACAATGTGAGGTTTACAGGTTTTGGGTATTTTGTGGTTTACATGTTATAAAATACTAATTACAGAGGGAGCCACTAGGACACCTAGCATGGCTAGGCATTTCAAGCAGACTTAGATTAATTCTTAACGTTAAATCCTTCCAGATTATGGTATTAAGGCTAAGTGACTACATCATAATTTGTGAGTTTAGCAATGTGAATGCTTTTGTTTTGGCACAATACAAGGTGTCTTTATTTGAGTATCATAGACAAACTTATGACTAGTTAGGATTTATTATTTTAAGATTAAGATTAGTATTTCTGGGTTTATAGTCAGTGGGTGAGTGAGTGTAATTGTGAACCACCAGGTGGTTATCATGTAGTTAGTTGTCAGGGTGGATCAGGGAGATAAGATATTTTTTAACTGTAGTTTTGAAAGTGATGAATGTCTCTGCAGTTCTAGAGTTTTCAGGTAGGGTGTTCCAGATTTTAGGTCCTTTGAAATACATTGAATTTTTGTAAAGGTTTAGTCGAACACAGGGAATGTCATAGAGATGTTTGTGTCTGGTGTTATGCCTGTGGATCCTGTCACAAACTATCAAGAAAGCATTTTAGGTCAAGGTTAATAATGGAATTTAAGGTCCTGTAGATATAGATTGCACAGTAGTAAGTGTGGATGTTCTGAACAGGGAGTAAGTTTATATCTATGAAGAGTGGGGGGGGAGTTGCCAGGGATGGGATTTAGTGATTATTCTTACTGCGGCTTTTTGTTGGGTTATTATTGGCTTTAGGTGTGTTGCTGCAGTTGAACAGATAGGCGAGGTATGGATATGTAAGTGAATGGTATAGTGTGAGAAGGGCAGTTTGCGGTACGTAGGATCGTATCTTGGAGAGGATCCCCACCGTTTTGGATACTTTTTTTGTGTTAGATATGGGTGCTGAAATTTAGGTTGTTGTCGAGGTATAGGCCAAGGAATTTGCCCTCATTATGTCTGGCAATTAGAGTGTTGTCGATCTTAATGTTAAGTTGCGCAACACCTGCTCTCCTACCAAACATAATATAGTAGGTTTTGCCAGTGTTAAGTGTAAGTTTATTGGCTGTCATCCAAGTCGATATTTTGAGCAGCTCCTCGTTAACAATGGTGTTGAGGGTGGCAAGATTAGGGTGGGAGATGACATAAGTCATGTCGTCAGCAAAGAGAATGGGTTTCAGGTGTTGGGATATGTTTGGAAGATCATTGATGTAAATGAGGAAGACCAGGGGTCCAAGGACACTTCCCTGCGGAACTCCAGTATCAAGTGGCCGTATTGATGAGGCTGTGTCTTTAATGGTGACATACTGATACCTATTAGAAAGGTAGGATTTAAAATATGCAAGCGCATGGCCTCTTATACCATAGTGGTCAAGTTTGTGGAGTAGGATGCCGTGGTCTACTGTGTCAAACGCTTTTCTTAGGTCAAAAATTCCTAGCGGATATTCCTTATTTTCCAATGCTGTGTAAAGCAGGTCTAGCATTTTTATAATTGCATCATTAGTGCTTTTATTTTTCCTGAATCCAAATTGGCAGTGGTTGAGTATGTTTTGTGACGTTATAAATGAATATAGTCTCCTGTGCACGAGTTTCTCGATGATTTTGGATAGCAATGGTAAGTTTGATATTGGCCTATAGTTGTTTACGTCTGTAGGGTCACCACCTTTATGTATTGGTGTAACCCTTGCTGTCTTGAGTAGTGTCGAGAAAGTGCTAGTTTCTAGTGACTTGTTAAAAAGTAATGTAATAGCATGCGAAAGGACATGGGCCACTCGCTTGTACAATAATGGTGGGACGTGAGACAGATTCCCCGAGTTATTTTTAAGTGACTTTATGATCGCGGTGACTTCCGTGGGCTCAGTTGGTACAAGATAGAAGGAATTTGGGAGATTCCCATCTAGGTAGTCCCCGGCACAGGTATTGGTACGTGGGATTTTACTGGCGAGATTAGATCCTATGTTTGAGAAGAAGTCGTTTATCTTGTTAGCTGTATCAGTGGGATGCAGTGGTGTTTCATGAGGTTTAGTGAGAACAATATTCTTTTTTTTTCAGTTTGTGGGTCCTCAGAATCTGGGAAAGTGTTTTCCAGGTCTTTTTTATCTCCTCTTGTGTCAGTGAATCTGCTGGAGTAGTACAGTTGTTTGGCATTCTTTATTAATTTGGTGAGAACTGTTGAATATTGTTTAAGAATATCTTTGTGTATTAAGCCCTGTCTATATTGCTTTTCATATTGATGTTTCTTATGAATGGATTTCAGAATGCTGCTGGTTAGCCATGGGCAACCAAGCCGTTTATTCGTGATTGTTTCGTTTTTATAGGACAATGTTTGTTGTATAGTCTAAGTATTTTGTTAAGAAAAATGTCTGTCCAATCGTCAATACCATTGGCATTGGAGAATAGACAGACAGATAAGCTGGGCTATATATAGTGTTCTGGTGAGGTGTGTGCAGCTGGAGCATTGAACACTAGACCACCATCCAGGAAGCCTAGTGTTAAATTGGGCCAGGGGAACAATTATCCTCGGACAACTGTAGTTACAGTACAGATGGCATGCGAATCACACAGACTAACTCCCATATATTACCATTAGGTAAACAGGAAATGAACTTGAGAACTTAATTGTGTATCTACCTCGGTAACTACTGAGTTAACAAGTGACTTGTGATGCGTGGGTGGGAAGTGCTTGGTGTTGTGGCTCAGTGGCGAGAGCTTGCAGGAGTTGATACACTGGATGAAGATGGCCAGGTTCCTTCCCTCCCTCCTTCCCTTCCCCCCGGGTATTACATGACCACGGGGCTAAAATTACACCTTAGTAGCTCTGCCGGCATTTCTGTGGTAAAACCCCAGACCAGTTAACAGTCAATCCCAGCATGTAGTTGTTATTGTGGTGGCCTCACCACGGCTTGAGCAACAACATAACTGCTGCAGTGTGGGCTATTGAACTCTGATTTTGGTATGTATGTTGGCATGCGGTGCGCATGCAGTGTACGTGCGAGCGAGTGTACATCATGTAATTAGTGACTCGTATATATTATTGGGTGTATATTTTTTACTCTGTTGCCTGGCCTTGAGGTTGACTGGTGATAATCGGTTGTAGCTGACATTGTGGGGAAGGAGACTTACAGGTCGGGCTGAGGATGTTAAAGGGGCACACTAAAAGAAATTGTCTTTAGGATATCCGTAATGATATCCTAATCTAATCTTAAAATACCTTACCTTGTTTATTAAATGGGGTGTAAAACCGAGCTGGGGTAAACCAGCGGATGCTTAACCAATGAACTGGTTGTTATCTCTTTAAGATTAATGTCAGGAGCCACTGTTGTTTCCTGACGAAGGTACAATCATCACCGGGCACGCTCGTACCCCAGTACCCCTCTAAGTTACTATCACCATTATTTGGATGCATCACTCAACTGAAATTCCCTTCACGATTGAGTTGATAATGTTGTGGTCTATCAAAGTTTGTTAGTTCTCCTTCACTTGTACTATAACATGCAGCATTTTTCCCCAGATAATTTTCCATTAATTGGAAATGTAAATCGAACGTTTTTCCTTCCTGTTAGACATACCTGACAGGAAGGAAACAACGAGTGATAGTCCGTGCTACATCAGCCAGGTTGTGGTGAATATGTCAGCGGGCCAGCAGCAGCAGCAACAGTCTGGTTGACCAGGCAAGCACCAGACAAGCCTGGCCCACGGCCGGGCTCTGGGAGTAGAAAAAACTATCGGAACTCATCAAAGATACATCAAACGAGGTATCAGAATGGGTGCATGTGTCGAGTAGAGTTCCACAAGGGTCAGTCCTATGGCCGGTGCTGTTTCTTGTATACGTGAATGACATGACAGAAGGGAGAGTCAGAGGTGTCCCTGTTTGCAGACGACGTTAAACGAAGGAGAATATAAGCGGACGAGGACTAGGCATGGCTACAAATGGATCTGGACAGGCTACAAGCCTAGTCCGACAAATGGCTCCTAGAATTTAACCAAATCAAGTGTAAAGATGTGGAGCTTCTGGAATGACAAAGAAGACGGCAGACGGAGTACAGGCTCGGGGGTCAAAGGCTGCAAACCTTACTCAAGGAGAAGGATCTTGGAGTATCATACCGAGCATAACCCCTGATGCGCACATCAAACAAATAAGTGCTGCAGCATATGCAGAGCCGGGCAAGCCTAAGAATAGCGTTTCGACATCCAAATAAGTCATTCACGTCAGACCCATATTGAAGTACGCATCATCTGTATGAAACCAACTATTGGTCGTGTACGTCAAAAAATTTGAGAAAGTGCATAGGTTTGCAACAAAATTAAGGGAATTCAACATGACGCTGGAGGATAGGATATGATAACTACGTGCAAAATACTGAGGGGAATGGCAAGGTGAACAGGGGCAGAATGTTTCAAAGATGGGACACAAGAAGAGGACACAGTTGGAAATTGAAAACTCTGATGCGTCATGGGGATGTCAGGAAGTAACATCCCTATGACGCATGAGGATGTTTCTTATGCAGAGGAACGGAAAATACAGCTTCCCTATAGGTGATGGGTTCAGTATTCTTTTCTCTTGCTCCTTGCTGGTTTTTAGGCAAGAGTCATTTTTCATCCCCAACTTCCACCTTCGGACGAAATTCAGAAGTCTATCCACGATGATCTCTGTCCATACCAGGCTGCTGGAAAGGAAGGTTAAAAGACCACCTGGACAGGGAATGGTTGGTCTTCTCCATAAGTTGCCACTGAATGGTCTTCTAAAAACACCTGAACCTCTGGTGCAACTGACTCAAGAAGATTGTCCATAAGGACCAGTTGCACTAGCCCACTGAAATTAGACACACCAGTAGACTTGCACTACTTAGTAAACGATTTAGATTATCCACAAAGTCCACATGTGACTGACCCAACTGACGCTTGCTCATTTTAATTCCCGCCTATATTTGGCGGGAATCACTAAGTACAGCAGCTTTCACAACGTTATAATTAGCGAAATCTTTATTCAAACCAGCTGTAAATTACCTCACTTTGCCATATAATGCTGTATGAACCAGTGCTGCCCAATGCTTGAGTAGCCATCGCAAAGCTCCAGCCTGATTTTCGAAATACAATAGAACCTTTGTATTCGGATACACCATTATTCGTAAAATCCAGTATTCAGGGAAAAAAAATCAAGAAAAAAAAAAAGTACCGATATTAGCAAATGTCACTATATTCGGAACGGCACATGCTTTTTGAGCTCTTGAGATTCTATTATTTTTTTGTATAATTTTGTGTTATTTTTATTTCATTGAAAATAAGTGGTCATGGCCCTGAATAAGAATAGTGAAGAAAAAACCTAAAAGGAAAGCTGTAAGAACCACCACTGAACTAAAAAAGGAACATATTTCAAAACACGACAGTGGAATACGTCTACTCAGGGGCCTGGTACCATCTGCATACTGCCATAACAACATACTGGAGTGAGAGATATGGGAGGAAGTGTAAAATAAACCCAGTGAGGAGCAGGGGTGCGGTGGGCACAATAAAGGAACACTGTATCAACATTCGGGTCCCAGACTATTCAACATCTTACCAGAAGATATCAGAAACACGGCTGGAACAAGTGTAGAAGCCTTCAAGAGGAAACTGGACAAGTATCCTCACCAGGTGCCAGATCAACCAGGCTGTGATGGATATGTGGGGCAGCGGGCCTCCAGCAACAACAGCCTGGTTGACCAGGTAAGCACCAGACGAGCCTGGCCGATGGCCGGGCTCAGAGAGTAGATAAATTCTCGAAACTCTTCAAAGGTAAAGGTATATCAAAGGAATATGGCATGTCAACATTTACCGTATTTTCTATTATAAAAAATAAAGGCACAATAAAAAGAGCTAATGTGCTTGTACATGTTATTTTACAAATTTAATTAACCAGTATTCTGAGTTAATGGTTTGTTTGTGAAGAGTAACTCGGGGTTTGGAACGAATTAATCCAGTTTACATTATTTCCTATGAAAAAAATTGATCCAATATTCAGAAAATTCAGTATTCAGAACACACTCAGGAACCAGTTAATTCCGAATACAGAGGTTCTGTTGTACTCGAAAAATTGCTCAGGCTCAAAATCAGAAAACCGAGGTACTAGCTCCAGATTGATTCTAGCCAACTCAAGCGCTAACGAAGCTGACTCTCCCCCGAGAAAACCCCAATTCACCACCTGTTTCCCCATGTGGATAGTGGCCCTGTTGCTCCGGAGTTTGTCCTCCCCCATTTTGACTACACAGTCGAAGCGAGGAGTGACACTTTACCATCTCACCAGCTGAAATCTCAGGTTGGAGCTCCATGTTACACGAGTCAAACCTTAATTTATTGCATATAGAGTCATGAAGCTGTGCATCAGTAAGAGTTCGTTGATACTCTATACCAGTAGAGTGAGCAATACACCAGCAGCGCACTAAAGATAGTCTGGGCAAGTTTTGCAGGGTATACAACGACTTCGCAGGTTTTTAACGCATTACTGTAGGCAAGCTCGTAGGGACAGTGTAGAGACAAAGACTTGAGGACAGGTATCCCATATTACGAACACAGGTGTAGTCTAGTAGCCTGTACACCTGGTTGTAGCACTATAACCAATTTAGACACAAGGAACCAACAAAAGACAGCAGATCAAATACTTCCTTCAGCAAACAGCAAGCGACTATATGTACAATATTTATAGAGGGTATGTACAGAAAGGCAATTTGCAAGTAAGAGACACAGTGAGAACCATCTTCGACCAGACTTGGCGGTAAGTCTGCCAAGGTTGACCCATCCAACTTTGCTTCTCAACTTTGGCAGGCTTTCTTGTGATTGGTTGGGTTGAACCAAGCTGCTGACATAATGAGGGGACTCCATTCTTTATATCAGAGGTCAGCAACCTATGGCCCATGGGCCGGATCCTGAAATACTCCGATCTGCAGTCCCTAAGAGAAATAAGAACATAAAGAAGGAACATGACTGCAGACCTACTGGCCCATGCGAGGCACGTCCAAGTCACCTCCCAGCTTAAACCAATGACCCACCTAGTCAGGTCTAACTCACACCTATGCACACCCACTTATGTATTTATCCATTCTATTTTTAAAACTGCACAACGTCTTAGCTTCTATGACGGTACTCGGGAGTTTGTTCCACTCATCCACAACTCTTTTTACCAAACCAGTGCTTTCCTATCCTTACTGAATCTGAATTTTTCCACCTTAAAACCATTGCTTCAAGTTCTGTCTTAGCTAGATATTTTTTAGCGCACTGTTTACATTCCCCTTATTTATTCCTGTTTTCCATTTATACACCTCAATCATATCCCCCCTAATTCGGGGGGATATGATTGAGAGAGTGCAGATTTACCTGGAGAGAGTTCCGGGGGTCAACGCCCCCGCGGCCCGGTCTGTGACCAGGGATTAACTTTGTCATCCCCCTCTGTACGTTTTCCAGTGCATTAATATCCATTCTGTAATACGGTGACCAGAACTGTGCAGCATAATCTAAACGAGGACTACCCAAAGATATATAGAGATGAACAACCAGAGGACTCCTATTATTTATTCTCCTTGATACGAAGCCAAGGATTCTGTTCGCTTTATTACGAACGCTTTATTACGAACACTTATGCACTGTTGTCTTGGTTTTAGATTACTGCTAACCAGAACTCCTAAATCCTTTTTGCATTCAGTAATATTAAGATCTACATTATTTAGTTTATATGTGGCATGGTTATTTTCTTGTCCAGTGTTTAGAACTTTGCATTTGTCTATTAGACTGCATGCCACTTCTCCGACCACTGAATCGGTATATTCAAATCTTCCTGAAGTGCTCTAATGTCCTCATTAGAATGAATTAGGCGACCTATTTTGGTGTCATCAGCAAACTTGCTTATGTCGCTACTTATTTCCTCATCAATGTCGTTTATATAAATTGTGAACAAGAAAGGGCCCAACACTGACCCCTGTGGAACACCACTCGTGACGTGCCCTCTCTCTGATTTCTCCCCACTTACGCAAACTCTCTGCTGCCTATTTGTCAACCATGCCTTTACCCTGGAAAAAATTTCTCCTATTCCGTGTGCCTTAATTTTCCTCAAAAGCTTCTGCTGTGGAACTCTATCAGAAGTGTTACTGAAGTCGATATACACAATATCGTATTCATTACCATGATCTACCTCCTCAAATACCTTGGTGAAAATAGTAAATTCCTAAGGCAGGGATGTCGGTTTGTAAAACGTGCTGAGATTCATTAATCAATTGATGCCTTTCAAGGTGGCTACTTGCAATTTTGGCTTAAATAGCAACACTCTTCTTGCCGAATAAGGCAGACGCAAATTTATGTACACTGCGGTCAGAGGTCCGTGTGGTCACTGCCCTAACCTGTCTGGGAATTAGCGTAGGGTGTTACTGAGCACTATGGCCTCCTGTAGTGCTTTGGGATCTCAGGATAAAATGTTGAAGAAGGTTCTACTTCTTCAGGAGGAAAATAAGAGGTTAAAGCTTCACCTAGATGGGTTTGGTAGTGAGTGTGAGATGGAGCTGGTGAGGAAAAGGATACCAGCAGCGAGCTAAAGAGTTGCAGCCGCTTTAAGTGGCAAGTGGTTCACAATTCAGGAAGAAGGAAGATAAGGAAAGTTAATAGAGAAGATGTGAAGGTAGGAAATCGATTCTCTGTTCTCCAGGACGAGTGTACTTCAGTGGTTAGTGAGGTTAAAGTACCATTGACTCCCCTGCTAATCAAGGTAAGAATATTCTAATTGTAGGAGATTCTCAGGTAAGATATATGGACCATGCTTTTTGTAATAGAGATAGAGGGTGACAGAGGGTGTGCCTCCCAGAAGCTGGTGTTGGTGGCAGTCAGCAGTCAGGCAATGGGAACAAGCCCATTATCTGTCTTAGTCCTGGTGGAAATAACATCAGGAAGGGCAGGAGACAGGAGGTGCTGGATAAGTACAGGTCAGCCATAGAAGTTGTCAGGTCTAAGAGAGGGTTCCCAGTCATATGTAGCATGGTATAAATTGCTGGTTAGACAGGTACTGCAAGGAACTTGCAATCCCATTCATTGATGACTGGGACAAATTCTATGGCAAGCATGATATGTATGCAAGGGATGGAGTTCATCTCTCTGGGGCTGGAGTGGTTGCATTAGCCAGTTTGATTGAGGGGGACATTGATGACTTGTCTAGGAATTTAAACTGATAGATTATGGAGGTATGGGTGTTTGTGGAAAACAGTTGTCCTGCAGCATTATGGTTGAAAACAGCAGATATTACCAGGATACCCCAGAGATATGTTTAAAAGACATTATTTAAAATAAAGTTGCTAGTAAAGGCAAAGCAATTGCTCAGTAAACAAAGAGAGATAATAGAGGACAATGGATGACTTGCTCCCTTAAGGTTTACTATACAAATTTTAGGAGTCTAAGAAATAAAATAGATGGGCTAAGATTACTTGCAGGTGCAGGCAATATAGATATTATTGCTATAACAGAAACCTGGTTCAACTTGAAAGAGAAATGCCTTCTGAATGCAACTTACAGGGTTATAAACTATTCCACACTATAGGGTCAACAGGAAGGGTGGTGGAGTGTCGATGTATGTTAGAGACAATTTAAATTGTTAGACAAGATGTAAAATTAGAAACATCGGACACAGAATCTGTTTGGCTACAGTTTCTCGAAGGTTGTGAAAAATTAATTTTGGGTGTGATTTATAGGGCCCAGACCTTGATAGGGGGTGCGGTAGGCTGCGATGGGACGAAATTCATAAGGCGTCTAGATATGAAAATGTTGTGTGAATTGGAGATTTTTAACTTTAAACAAATTGGAACAATGTGACAGGAAATCGAGTCTCGTGACTTTCTTGATACGGTTTAGGACTGCTTTTTTAAAACAGTTCGTGGCAGAACCAACTAGAGGGAACAACCTGCTTGACTTGGTTCTTGCCAACAAAGAATCGCTACTTAATAATCTAGAGGTTAATGATGAGCTAGGGGAAAGTGATCACAAATCACTTAGTTTCAAAATATTATGGAATTACCCAGATAATTACAATCAAGTTGCTGTCCCAGATTTCCACTTGGCCGACTTCATGGGACTGAAAAATTATCTGGGTGGGCTAAATTGGTATGACCTTACTATAGGATAGATTAGGTAGGGTTGGTTGCCAGTATGACATATTTCAGAGCATAGTGCTAGTTGCCCAGACGACTTTTGTCCCAAGTAGGGAAATTAGATCTAACAAAAATGATCCCAAACGGATAAACAATAGAATAAAATATCTCATTGGTCAAAAGAGAGGCATATATAGGCGTATCAAAAGGGGATGGCTGTTAAGAAATCAATATATTTAATTAAAGAGAGAAAAAAGGAATAAGAAAAGCAAAAAGGGATTATGAGGCTAAAGTCACAAGGGATTCGAAGACTTACCCAAAAGGGTTCTTTCAGGTATACAGAAGTAAGATTAGGGACAAGATAGACCCACTTAAGAGTAACTCAGGTCAGATCACTGACAGTGATAAGGAAATGTGTGAACTTTTCAGTACCTACTTCCTCTCAGTTTTTACTCAGGAAGATACTAGCTAAATTCCAGAAATAATAAATTATGTAGAACAGGACGATAATAAACTATGCACGATTAAGGTAACTAGTGACATGGTCCTCAGACAAATAGAGAAATTAAAACCTAACAAATCCCCAGGCCCTGATGAACTGTTTGTAAGAGTTTTAAAGGAATGTAAAGAGGAACTTAGCATGTCTTTGGCTAATATTTTCAATATATCACTACAAACCAGCATAGTGCCACACAAGTGGAAAATGGCAAGTTGAATACCTATTTACAAGGCAGGTGACAGGTTCATAGTTGGTAAATTTATGGAATCAATAATTGCCAAAGCAATTCACAGCCATCTTGTGATGTAATTCAACTGTGCTTTTGAGGTCGCTAAGGGACACCTAATTTAACCTAATTAAATGGTCACATCTTGCCTTTGCAAATAGCTGTTCTTGATGGCGTCAGGTCAAAACACCTTGTGCACACCCCATTCTGGGGGTGGTTTGAGGACCATATAAGCCCAAGGAACAGCTGAACAGGGGAGATTGGACGCTGTCAAGAACAAAAGACCTCAGACTTAAGTCGAAAGGCGTGTCTGACAGCTATTTGCCAAGGCAAAGTGTGACCATTTAATTAGGTTAAAGTAGGTGTCCCTTAGTGACCTCAAAAGCACATTTGAACTACAAAATCTTGAAAGGCATAAATTGATTAATGAATCTCAGCACAGTTTTACAAAGGGGCATTCCTGTCTTACAAATTTACTAACTTTCTTCGCTAAGGTATTTGAGGAGGTAGATCATGGTATTGAATATATTGTGTATATGGACTTCAGTAAGGCTTTCGATAGAGTTCCACATCAGAGACTGTTGAGAAAACTTCAGACTCGTGGAATAGGACGAGAAATTTTTCCCGGGTAGAGGCATGGTTGACAAATAGGCAGCAGAGAGTTTGCATAAATGGGGAGAAATCAGAATGAGGGCACGTCACAGGCAGTGTTCCACATGGGTCAGTGTTGGGCCCCTTGTTGTTAACAGTTTACATAAACAACATAGATGAGGGAATAAATAGCGACATAAGCCAATTTGCTGATGACACCAAAATAGGCCATTCAATTCATTCTAATGAGGACATTAGAGCACTCCAAGATGATTTGAATAGACTGATGCAGTGGTTAGAGAAGTGGCAGATGCAGTTTAATGTAGACAAATGCAAAGTTCTAAATGTTGGACAGGACAATAACCATGCCACATATAAACTAAATAATGTAGATCTTAATATTACTGATTGCGAAAAGGATTTAGGAGTTCTGCTTAGCAGTAATCTGAAACCAAGACAATAGTACATAAGTGTTTGTAATAAAGCTAACAGAATCCTTGGCTTCATAGCAAGAAGTATAAATAATAGAAGTCCTCAGATTGTTCTTCAACTCTATGTATCTTTGGTTAGGCCTCATTTTGATTATGCTGCGCAGTTTTGATCACCGTATTACAGAATGGATATAAATGCTCTGGAAAACGTACAGAGGATGACAAAATTGATCCCCTGTATCAGAAATCTTCCCTATGAGGATAGACTGAGGCCCTGAATCTGCACTCTCTAGAAAGGCGTAGAATTAGGGGTGATATGAATGAGGTGTATAAATGGAAAACGGGATTTAATAAAGGGGATGTAAATAGCCTGCTAAAAATATCTAACATAGACAGGACTAGCAGCAATGGTTTTAAATTGGAAAAATTCAGATTCAGGAAGGATATAGGAAAGCACTGGTTTGGTAATAGAGTTGTGGATGAGTGGAACAAACTCCCGAGTACTGTTATAGAAGCTAAGACGTTGTGTAGTTTTAAAAATAGGTTGGATAAATACACAAGTAGGTGTGGGTGGGTGTGAGCTGGACCTGACTAGCTTGTGCTACTAGGTTGGATGCCGTGCTCCGTCCTTAATAAGTGAATGCGACTGACCTGACTAGATCAAGGCCGGTGGGACAATTAGACCTGTCTCGCATGGGTCAGTAGGCCTGTTGCAGTGTTCCTTCTTTCTTATGTTCTTAATAATTTCGCAAAAATAATTCTGAACCTAGCGAGAAAAGTATATTTCATTGTGTTTCTTTACGAAATTATTGTAAACTTATCAAGAGTATATTTAGTTGGATTAGGCTAAATTAAATTACATTTGTTATAATAAGGTTAGGTAAGTTTTCTAGGTCCTTTTGGTAAAAAATTATTAATTTTTACATTAACATAAATGAAAAATATATGTAAGAGAAAATTTTAGAAAGAACTTGATTTTAAACGAGTTCTTGCTAATTGACTAGTTTTACCTATTCGGCACGACACACACACACACACACACACACACACACACACACACACACACACACACACACACACACACACACACACACACACACACACACACACACACACACACACACGCTCGCTCGCTCGCTCGCTCGCTCGCTTGCGCGCATATATATATATATATATATATATATATATATATATATATATATATATATATATATATATATATATATATATATATATATACACACATACATACATACATACATACATACATACATACATACATACATACATACATACACAGTATATGCAATAAGATCTCAGTAAACAGGTGATTTCAGAATATGCAAAACAACCACTGTGAAAAAATAATGAAATTCCAAGCGCTTTCGTGACTACTCACATTATCAAGGAACATTGTTCCTTGATAATGAGAGTAGTCACGAGAGCGCTTGGAATTTCATTATTCTTTCGCAGCGGTTGTTTTGCATATATATATATATATATAAAGTTTCTACGATCCTTGGTTACTGTCGAAGGTTCGATAGTAATGGGAATGGAAACGTCTTATAAGGCACTGATTTAGATAACTATCATCTGACTACGTATATCAAGGTAGATGGGAAGCACCAGCTATAAATATGGAGAGAAGTTTTTTGTACTGTTTACGTACAATCGGTTAATTATCTGAAAAGAACTCTGAATGTCTCGTTTAGATATTCTCAATATTTTGTTTAAAACTCTTTATTTATGCCTCTCACTTGTGAACTTCAGTCATATCTCCCGTGAATCTATATCTTTACAGAATGTGGATTCAGGGCTCTCTCTCCTCTTTTGGAAGATTCCATATACAATAGATTAATTTTGGCATTCTTTTTGCATGTTCTCGAATGCGTTTATTTCCATTCTTCAGTATGGAGACTAGAACTAATCCAAACGAGGCCTTACTAATAATGTATAGTGCCATAGAACAAATTTTGTAGTCCTCTTGCTTGTATTGGTTATCCTTGTTAAGGACACATAAAGCTCTAGTGGAAGATGAGAAATATCTATAATCTTTACGTGTGAATATATTAAAAAATCAAGTCTTTAATCTATACGCTCAAAATAAAAGGAAATGTAGAATAAATCGAAAATAAGAGTGCCATTAAACCTGTTACAGAAGAGCAAATCACCGCCCGTGCTCCATGACCCGACCTTCTACCAGCAAATGTTAGAAATATTATCGAGTAGAAGTCTTTGAGGGAACTACACACGTTATTGCTAGGTTGTGATACCTTTGTTGTCGAGGCGGCAGAGCTAGCAGTAGCTTGATGGATCATGCGGTCAGGGAAAACTTTGCTGTAGAGTAGTCAACTCTCGAGAGAGTCGCCAGTATATCAAATGAATATGAATGTATGTTAAATGTAAGTAAATATAAACACATAAATGTTTAAACTCACCACTGATGTCGTAAACTTGGCCAGTTGGTTACTACAAACGCGCACAGATGTATACTTTTTACAGCTTGAATTAGGCGTATGCAGAATAGTGAGGAAGAGGCGGGACGTGTTGTGTGCACATACAGAGAAGAGCTGAAAGAGAACTGGTGAACCTTGTCCTTGTTGACAGGACCATAGGTGAGAGGATTACCTCTTATCTGGGAGTGGGTCAATGTGTGTGTATTCATTCGTCTGTATGTGGTTGTTGGGGTCAATTCACAGCTCCTGGCTCCGCCTCTTCACTGGCTTCTATTAGGGCCACACACTCCCGGCTACAAGAGGCTTGTCGTACTTCTTAAAGCTAAGTACGGATTCCACCTCTGCCGCATCACTCTAGATTCTTCTACTTCCTGACTAACTTCCTAACATCTCCAGTTGTGCCCTTTTGTTCCTATTTCCCATCTCTGAAACATTGTCTCTGTTCACTTTGTCAGTGCCTCTCAGAATTTTGTACATCGTTATCATGTCTTCCCCTATCCCTCCTATCCTCTCGTGTCCTCAGGTTAAGTTCCCTTAACCTCTCCTCGTGTGACACACCCCTTAACTCCGGGACTAGTCTTGTTGCAAATCTCTCCACTTTCTCCAATTTCTTGATGTGCTTGACCAGGTGTGGGTTCCATACTGGTGTTGAATACTCCAATAAGGGCCTGACGTACACAGTGTAGTGTCATGAATGACTCCTTACTTAGATGTAGAAACGTTATTCTTAAATTTGCCAGACGCGAATTTGCCGTAGCAATTATTTGGTTGATGTGCGCCTCAGAGGATATGATCGGTATGACGCTCACTCCAAGGTCCTCCACGAAAAAGGATTACAGCCTTCCCATCCCTCCTTCCCCAGCCTCTACTCCGTCTGCGGTCTTCTTTGTCCAGACCCAAGCTTCATAACTTGGTTAAACTCCCGGAACCATTTCTCAGACCAGGCCTGTAGCCTGTCTTGATCTCTTTGTAGCCTTTCTTGATGTTCGTCCGCTTGTATTCTTATTAGTGTTCACGTCGTCTGCGAACAGGAATACCTCGAACTTTCCCTTCTGTCATGTAATTCACGTATACAAAAAAACAGTACCGGTCCCAGGGCTGATCTTTGTAGCACCCCACTCATCACATGCACCCATTCCGACACCTCGTCACGGACTATCACTCGTTGTTTCCGTCCTGTCAGGTATATCCTGATCCATTGTAGTGCTTTTCCTTGTTATTCCTACCTGCTCCTCTAGCTTTTGTACCAGTCTAGTGTCAAAAGCCTTCTAACAGCCCAAGAAAATGCAATCTACGAATCCCTCTTTCTCCTGCCGTACTTCTGTTACCTTGTTGAACTCCAGTATGTTTGTAACAGGATTCTCCATCCTTGAAACTGTGTGCGTGTTTGTACGTACGTATGTACTCGCCTAGCTGTACTGAGTTAACTCAGTTTTACGAAAGGTCGAGTCATAGCTCCTGCCGCGGCGTGCAAGTTGGTGAGTGTGTTGCTGTTTCCAGGTGTGCATTTTGGCCTTTTAGCACGCTTGAGAATACACACAAGGGCACTGTATGGGATACTGTGACGTCATCTGTTGACCTTTTGTTATCCTTCCTCTTCCCTTTCTCCTCCTCCTTCCTGTTTTCTCGTTAATCACAGTCAATTGCTCCCTTTTCCCATATGGCACCAGCTCCAACATGTATTCTCGACCTTTACTGCTGCTCTGACCTTTAACCTCTGGAACTTGACGAGTGTACAGGCTTTTAATATCTTGAATGCTTTGTTTGGAGTTTACAGTTCACATGGAACAAGATACTGTGGAGAAAGTGGTCGTTGTGGAAGTTAGCAGATAGAGGCAGCGGCTTGCCATGTATGTCAGCTGTAGGTCTTATTTAGTAGGGAAGGGAGAGGCTACCTGCGTTGCGCACTTGTCTTCCATGTGATGCGCATCACTAACTCTTAGATGCTATTAAACTCCTCCAGATATACCATTCGTTTTCTAAGGTGTTAGGGGGTCCGTTTCTACAAGCTTTTGAACGAAATTAAATATTAATTTACATTGTTACTTTAACTCGTATTTACCTGTATTTACAAAATTTTACGGGCCATTAACCAAATTAAGTAAACGGGAGAGTAATATTTAGCAGCGGGGAAGACCTTGCCATCTCTTCAATAGAAGGAAAACTACATAATTTTTATATACATATAGAAAATTACACTTAGCTATTACTCACACTAAAGTATTTTATTGTTTCGTTCTGATATTCTTGTCTTGAACTCTCACCTCCCACGGGGATGCCGAGTTGACCAGTGGTGAGACTTGCTGTATATACGAAAAGTCCCTAGTTTGAACCCCAAGACACCGAAACCTAGACACGTTTATCTTACACCACTGAGAATTATCGAAACCTGAAAATCATGTCCTGGACAAAATTCCATTGTTTACTCGCCTAGCTGTACTCGCCTAGTTGTAGTTACTCCTCTCTCTCTCTCTCTCTCTCTCTCTCTCTCTCTCTCTCTCTCTCTCTCTCTCTCTCTCTCTCTCTCTCTCTCTCTCTCTCTCTCTTCGCTGGTCGCTAATAGGTCCACTCTCTGCTTCAAGACTTTTATCGAACCTCTTTAAGCTATGTATTTATCCTGCCTCCACAACATCTCTCCAGATTGTTCCACTTCTTGACAACTCTGTGACTGAAGAAATACTTCCTAATATTCCTGTGATTTATATGAGTTTTCAACTTCCAGTTGTGACCCCTTGTTGCTGTGTCCCACCTCTGAAACATTCTGTCCCTATCCACCTTGTCAATTCCTCTCGGTATTTTATATGTCGTTATCATGTCCCTCTTCTCCTACCTGTCCTCCAGCGTCATCAGGTTGATTTCCCTTAACCTCTTCTCGTAGGGCATACCCCCTAGCTCTGGGACTAGTCTTGTTGCTAACCTCTGCACTTTCTCTAATTTCTTAACGTGTTTGACCAAGTGTGGGTTCCATTCTGGTGCTGCATACTGCATTATGGGCCTGCCGTACACAGTGTACAGTGTCATGAATGTCTCCTTATTTAGATGTCGAAATGCTATTCTTAGGTTTCCAGGCGCCCATATGCTGCAGCAGTTATTTGATTGATGTGTGCCTCGGGAGATGTGCTCGGTATGATGCTCACCCCAAGATCCCTTTCCGTGAGTGAGTTTTGCAACTTTTGACCTCCCAGGCTGTACTCCACCTCCGGTCTTCTTTGTTCTTCTGCAAACTTCATGACTTTGAACTTACTAGGGTTAAACTCCTGGAGTCATTTATCGGACCAGGTTTGCAGCCTGTCCAGATCTTTTTGTCGGCTTACCTGATTCTCGTCCTCTTGTATATCTCATTAGCTTTACATCGTCTGCAAACAGGAATACCTCTGAATCTATCCCTTCTTTCATGTCATTCACATAAGGGGGATTACCAACAGACCCCTGGCAGTCTTCAAGCTGGCACTGGACAAGCACCTAAAGTCGGTTCCTGACCAGCCGGGCTGTGGCTCGTACGTTGGTTTGCGTGCAGCCAGCAGTAACAGCCTGGTTGATCAGGCTCTGATCCACCAGGATGCCTGGTCACAGACCGGGCCGCGGGGGCGTTGACCCCCGGAACTCTCTCCAGGTAAACTCCAGGTAAACTCCAGGACCCAGGACTGATCCTTGTGGACCCCCTCTCGACACATGTCACATGCACCCACTCTGACACCTCATCACATACCAGCACACGTTGTTTCCTTCCTGTCAGGTATTCCGTAATCCATTGCAGTACTTTCCCTGATATTCGTGCCTGCTCTTCTAGCTTTTTAACCAGTCTCTTGTGTGGTACTGTATCGAAAGCCTTCTTACAGTTCAAGAAGATGCAGTCTACTCATCCCTCTCTCTCCTATCTTCTGTTACCTTATCATAGAACTCCAGTAGGTCTGTGGTGAAGGATTTCCCTTCTCTGAAGCCATTCTGGTTGTCATATGTGGATCCATTCCTTTCTAGGTGCTCCACCACTTTCTGATCTTCTCCATAATTTTACATACTGTACATGTCAGTGACATAAGATCTGTAGTTTAGTGATGCCTGTCTGTCTCCTTTCTTAAAAATCGGGACTGTTCGCGGTCTTCTGCACCTCAGGCAGTTGCCCTTTATTGACAGATTTATTGATTATTGTAAGTGACACACAGTGCATCTGCTTCCTTCCTCAGGACCCACAGCGAGATGTTATCTGAGCCCACCGCCTTGGAGGTATCTAGTTTACCTAGCAGTTTCTTCTCAGTTGTGTGGAGTGTATCCAGCACTTGCCGGTGCACCTTACTTCCTTAGTTTGCTGGAAGCCTCTCTGTCTCCACTGTGAATGAGTCCTATGTCTTGTGTAATTTTTCCACACACTAGCACACTTAGCTTTGGCGTCTCCACACCTCCTGGTAAACTATGGGCTCACTCTGGTCTTCCCATTGTCTCTGTTGCCCCTTGGCACAAACTTCTCTGCCTCCCTGCACTTTGTAGTTATGTGTTCCATTATTTCATTTATTGTCTTATCCTCTAGCTCTTATGCATTGCACCTCATGCAAGAATTGCCTCATGCGTGTGTAGTTCCCTTTTCTAAAGTTTGGTTTCTCCCATCCTTCTCATGCTGCCTCATTCTTTATTGTTAACTCTACTATGTATTCGAAACTCGGGACCACATGATCGCTAGCGCCAAGGGGTGTTTTGTGTGATTTTCCTTGTGTCTGAAACTATTGATGGTGAATGCAAAGTACAGCTTTACTGGTTCATTGTCTCCTCTTTCTCTTGCTGTGTCCCTAACATGTTGGTACATCAAGCTTTCCATAACCACCTCCAGCATCTTGGCTGTCCATGTCCTCTCATGCTGCTTCAGATTTTCCCAGATTATCTTGTGATTGAAATCCCCCATGATGAGTATCTTTGCTCTGTTTATGTGGGCCCTTCTGGCTACCTCGACTAGTGTAGCCACCATCGTTCTGTTACTCTCATCATATTCTTGTCTTGGGCTTCTTCTGTTTGGTGGCAGGTTGTACATCACTGCTTTCATCACTTTTGGATCCTCAGTTAGAAGTATTCCTACTATATAGTTATCTGCTTCACCTCTGACTAGTCCTCCCATCTCAAAACTCCATTGGTTTTTGATGAGCAGTGCAACTCCTCCCTCTCTGTTAACCCAGTTTTTCCTCAGGATCTGATGTCCGGATGGGAAGATCACATCTGCTGTCACCCTGTGAGCTTTGTCTCTGTGAGTGCTGTGATATCCAGGGATGCCTCAGTGATTCTTCCTGCCACTCGTCATTCTTATTTGTTATTCCATCTGTGTTGGTATATCATACCTTCAGCTTCCTTTCCAAAACTGTATTCAGGGAATGTGGGAGGGGATGGTGATGGCTGAGGGTGTGGTAGACAGAGCTGGATGTTATGGTGGTATTAGTGCTGAGGGGACTGTGAATGTAGAGTGTGCTTTGTTTTTCGTTGGTAGGGATTGAGGGGATGCTCTGGGCAGTTGTGTTGTTTCCCAGAGGCTGCTCTACCCTCTCTGTCGGTACCTGCTCTGTTGCCCTTTCTCTCCTCTGGCTCTTCCTTACTCTCTGTTGTTCCCATTCTTCTTGTATTCTGTCATGGCTGAGATACACTTGCTGGTATTTTGGGGAATCATATAACCATGGTTTCCTCTGCAGGATCTTGTTTTGTGCCATTTCTGTCTTGAATGTCAATTTGATTGGACGGTTCTTTTCCCTTTAATACAGCCCAAGTCTCTGAAAGTTAGTCAGTTTGATCATATCCTCTCCTGTTACTGCAATGATGCTCTTAATCTCTCTCTTACCTCCCACTGTCTTCTTTCATCTTAGGTATTCCCTTCTGCCTCATGGAGCCCATGAATAATAAACGACCTATCCCTCTCTTTGAATTTTGTTTCCCCTCCATAACTCTGGGTCTGACTTAGTATCTCCTTGGTTGTTTCCCTTATCTCCCAGATGTCCTGGTGGTCTGATATTTACTCAAGGGGCTTCTTTACCCCTTCCCCTCCATTTCCCTGATGATCTGCAGATGTTCCACCCAGCACCTTGCTCCTATCAATCCTAACCTCTATATTCCACTTCAGTTCTAGTTCATCCACCAGACTCTGCACCTTAGCCTTAGCAGCAACAGCTAGTAACTCCCACTTATTGATCTCTGTAGATATCTTCATTGAGTTGTAAGACTCAGTTTTTTCCCTACTTTCGTTCCATTGTGCTCTTGATCCTTTCTACCCATGCTTCCTTATCATCCCAGCCATCCCCAGTACCATTGCCTCTTCGTCCTGTCATTTTTTGTTTAGGGGGGGGGGTGGCGTTTATTGCGAGTGTGTGTGTGTGTGTGTGTGTGTGTGTGTGTGTGTGTGTGTGGGTGGGTGGGTGTAAGAAAACTTCAGCTCCTGTTGGAAGTATTCCAGCGTTGTGTTAAACATATCCGCACACTGCTCTATATCTAATATTATTAATTACAAAAAAATTCTCCCTAGGGGCTTAGATGGTCTCTGGTAGACACACCTTATAGTTTTGAGATAATGAGTCTAGTCTACAGTATTAAGTTTGGTGTGTAGATGCTTGAAGGTACCACCGGTTACAAAACACAGTGCTTCCTATTGGATCCCATCCTAGCAATATACCTCTGTTATTACTTAAAAATTATTTCCAATATCTTCCCTGCATTGGTCGCTAGAGGTACCACACAACCAGGTACATGACACTCGTCACTAGGAGTACCATACAACCAGGTACACGACACTCGTCACTAGAGGTACCATACAGCCAGGTACATGAAACGCGTTACTAGAGGTACCACACAGCAGGGGAGAGGGAGGAATGAGTTTTGACTCGACCCCTGGAACCACAACGACAAATATGTAAGTACAGAAGGGAAGGAGGACTCATTTAAAGAACATCCAGGCCAGTGCACTCCCGTCACGACAGTGTCAGTCAGGATGCAAAAGCTCTTGAGTTCATAACTGACGTCATAGCTGGCTTCACAAGTTTACTGGAAGGCTGGTGGAAAAGTGACTTTTGATTAGAAGAACAAGAAGGAACTTCAGAATTTAGAGTTGCACCCGAAATCAAGTGTTACTTAAATTGAGTAAATCCATTATTTCGATGAAAAGCTTAAAATATGAACAACAAGATAGATGTTGGAGAAATGAAATATTGTGAATTATTGCAACGAGTTTCCAGCTAATAGAAATTAGACTACGATTTTTTGTGAACTAAGATCATATTCAGTACACATAATGATTTAAATTAAAAAGTATAATATTCGTTAGATGAATCCTTTCGTAAGGAAAATTACTCAGACCCCTGACTGTCTTTAAGGAGGAACTTGATAGCTTCCTCAAGCCAGTTCCTTATCAGCCGGGCTGCGATGCGTACGTTGGACGGTATGTGGCCAGTATCAGCCCTGTTGATTATGCCGTGATTCACTCTGAGGCTTGGTCTGAGGCCAGGTCGTGGGGATGATGACCCCGAAAATATCCTTCAGTTATCAGGCCGGTTTGTGTAGTGATAGAATTATTCTGGATTGATAACTTCAAGATTGCTTGTCACAGGCGAGTCTTGCCAGTGATCTGAGTTAATATTTGAGAATTATTTAAAAAACTGAAAAAAGTACTTATGCTCTTCACTGAATATATACATACACACACACACACACACACACACACACACACACACACACACACACACACACACACACACACACACACACACACACACACACATATATATATATATATATATATATATATATATATATATATATAATATATATATATATATATATATATATATATATATATATATATTATATATATATATATATATATATATATATATATATATATATATATATATATTATATAATCAGTTGAGAAAATGTACTGACAAAAATAAAACCCACAACCTTTGGGATAAAAGCAACACTAGTTAATAGGATCAGCAGCATAAGCTTCTGAACAGAAGTTCGAGTATACAAACAGGGTTAAGAGGGTTGATGAGTAAGATTACAAGTACTGGAATCTGTGATGGGTGTAGGAGTCTCCTGGGCAAGACTTGCGAGAGGAAAGGTCAGAAGCTGTAGTGTGTGTGGGCTGGCTCACGTGATGTTGCAAGGGGGGGAGGGGGTCTGGAAGCAAGTGAAGGTCTTGAGTGGGGACATTATTATTATTATTATTATTATTATTATTATTATTATTATTATTATTACTGGGAAGTGCTAAACCTATAGGAGCTACTGTAGCGTCTAGGAAATGGAAGTTAGTCAGCTTTCATGCCAAGAATTGGAGTGCCTCCATATCATTTGATCAAGAGCTCTTCATCAGCATCCAGGCACCATCTTGGATGGGTTGAAGGTGTGAAGGCGCGGGGTAGGGGGGGGGGGTTAAGAGTGTATGAGGGGCTGGCTGGGAGGGCGTGAAAGACCTTGGGATAATTGGCGTGTGGTGCCTTCCCATTATATAGTTTTTGTGTGGGTCTTTTACCCTGGTAATCTAATAGGTATTTTGTTACCCACCGAGGGGTAGTCTGCTCTTATAGCTAATAATTATCTTTTGTTATAGGTAATTTTGGTGGAAAGGGGCACTTATTTACCGTTCAGAACATTTGTATATGTCTAGCAACAGAGAATATAGTTGTTGATATAAAGATGTATTCTTGTTAACTCTTTCGGGGCCTAATTCCTAGACGTTTAGTGTATTCAAATGTTCTTGCGCTATCATCCATGGGATGATTGTGGGGGGCACGATAAACCAGTCACTTCGACGACAAACTCTCATCTAATCTATTAAAAGAAACGTTTCGCCACAAGTGGGTTCATAATGTGTGTACTTCATCATCAGTACTGATGATGCCACTCTTGTCAAAACGTTTCTTGTAATAAATGTGGTGAATTATACAAGATGTTGTCCACAGTGTTCTAGTATTACCATAACATTTACACCCAGAGAGGTAATTTTATCTCTCACATTTAGTTTTTAGTTACCATTTCTGATGGTTTAAAACAAAACACGTGAGCAAACACTAGGATATAATCTTTAAGAAAATCTTTCGGCCCTGTGACCTTGATCGCAGGACCAAAAACGTTTTCTAACATGTCTCCGTGTTTCCGCACGTGTCGTTTTAAGGGGCACGTCATTTCCCCTCTCTTCTAATGTGTTATTGTTCCCATATAATCTACCTTCTCCATAATTACTATCCCATTTGCTTTATCTGCTTTCGTAAGGTGAAGTCTATGATCTTTCCTTAATCTTTGAGGACAATTGTGTTGCGGAGATCTGAGCTTTGCTCAGACCTCTACAACACAGTTGCAACACAATTGCAACACGAGATCTGAGCTTTACTCAGACCTCTGCAACACAATTGTCCTCAAAGATTTGTTAAGTTATACCATGAATTAAGGAAAGATCCTAGACTTCACCTTACTAAAGCAGATAAAGCAAATGCAATAGTAATTATGGATAAGGTAGATTATAGGGGGAAAATAAACATAATATTAAAAGACAGGGAAACTCAGGCTCCTCTTAAACTACTTGTTTGTATGTACAACCGCTCTTGGACAGTAAGATATACAGACATACACGTGGTAGTTCCAGCTTCTGTTGCTGGCTGCTTTTGATTTTGAGAAAAATCTCGACTTCGTAAGGTTCTCCAGGATGATTTCCATGTGTTGTGTGCGTATACCGGAACGTTTGTTGTTCTCTCTCCCACACAATACCTAGACAATGACGACAGGAAACTTGGGAGAGGAGAAGTGCGGTGAGTTGCAAAATCTGCAGGTCGTGTGACTGAAATTCTCGTATTTTCACAGAAGACTTTTGTTTTTGTCATACTTTATTTTAATATTGTTATCACACTCGTTAAAACTTTTGTTTTGAGGCTATTGGTTGTGCGTGTGAATGTGTTGTCGTGCGTGATGGATGGCTTCTCTGTCCAGCCAGTAAACCTTTGTTGTTCCCCATAACAAGGTTTCGCGCCTGTGGGCGTGGGAAAAACAGGAATAGGCATTTGTGCGCGCGTGCGTATTCGCTCGCGCGATCGTGCGCTCGTCGTCATGGAGACTGGACTGATGCTTAAACTCTTTTGAAGAATGAGACTGTTACGAGGATGAGGAACAGTGAAAGTGTTGTGGTGTGACTGTTACGAGGATGAGGAACAGTGAAAGTGTTATGGTGTGACTGTTACGAGGATGAGGAATAGTGAAAGTGTTATGGTGTGTTACGAGGATGAGGAACAGTGAAAATGTCTTGGTGTGTGTGTGTTACGAGGATGAGGAACAGTGAAAGTGTCTTGGTGTGTGTGTTACGAGGATGAGGAACAGTGAAAGTGTCTTGGTGTGTGTGTTACGAGGATGAGGAATAGTGAAAGTGTCTTGGTGTGTGTGTGTTACGAGGATGAGGAACAGTGAAAGTGTCTTGGTGTGTGTGTTACGAGGATGAGGAACAGTGAAAGTGTTATGGTGTGACTGTTACGAGGATGAGGAACAGTGAAAGTGTTATGGTGTGACTGTTACGAGGATGAGGAACAGTGAAAGTGTTATGGTGTGACTGTTACGAGGATGAGGAACAGTGAAAGTGTTATGGTGTGACTGTTACGAGGATGAGGAACAGTGAAAGTGTTATGGTGTGACTGTTACGAGGATGAGGAACAGTGAAAGTGTCTTGGTGTGTGTGTGTTACGAGGATGAGGAACAGTGAAAGTGTCTTGGTGTGTGTGTGTTACGAGGATGAGGAACAGTGAAAGTGTCTTGGTGTGTGTGTGTTACGAGGATGAGGAACAGTGAAAGTGTCTTGGTGTGTGTGTTACGAGGATGAGGAACAGTGAAAGTGTCTTGGTATGTCTGTTACGAGGATGAGGAACAGTGAAAGTGTTATGGTGTCTGTTACGAGGATGAGGAACAGTGAAAGTGTTATGGTGTGTCTGTTACGAGGATGAGGAACAGTGAAAGTGTTATGGTGTGTTACGAGGATGAGGAACAGTGAACGTGTCTTGGTGTGTGTGTGTGTTACGAGGTTGAGGAACAGTGAAAGTGTCTTGGTGTGTCTGTTACGAGGTTGAGGAACAGTGAAAGTGTCTTGGTGTGTGTGTTACGAGGATGAGGAACAGTGAAAGTGTCTTGGTGTGTCTGTTACGAGGATGAGGAACAGTGAAAGTGTTGTGGTGTGCCTGCTACGAGGAACAGTGAAAGTGTTGTGGTGTGCCTGCTACGAGGAACAGTGAAAGTGTCTTGGTGTGTGTGTGTTACGAGGATGAGAAACAGTGAAAGTGTTGTGGTGTGCCTGTTACGAGGAACAGTGAAAATGTTGTGTGCCTGTTACGAGGATGAGGAACAGTGAAAGTGTTATGGTGTGCCTGTTACGAGGATAAGGAACAGTGAAAGTGTTGTGATGTGACTGTTACAGGATGAGGAACAGTGAAAGTGTTGTGATGTGACTGTTACGAGGATGAGGAACAGTGAAAGTGTTATGGTGTGTGTGTTACGAGGATGAGGAACAGTGAAAGTGTTATGGTGTGTGTGTTTCGAGGATGAGGAACAGTGAAAGTGTCTTGGTGTGTCTATTACGAGGATGAGGAACAGTGAAAGTGTCTTGGTGTGTGTGTTACGAGGATGAGGAACAGTGAAAGTGTCTTGGTGTGTGTGTGTGTGTGTGTGTTACGAGGATGAGGAACAGTGAAAGTGTCTTGGTGTGTGTGTGTGTGTGTGTGTTACGAGGATGAGGAACAGTGAAAGTGTCTTGGTGTGTGTGTGTGTGTGTGTTACGAGGATGAGGAACAGTGAAAGTGTCTTGGTGTGTGTGTGTGTGTGTGTGTGTGTGTGTGTGTGTGTTACGAGGATGAGGAACAGTGAAAGTGTCTTGGTGTGTGTGTGTGTGTGTGTGTGTGTGTTACGAGGATGAGGAACAGTGAAAGTGTCTTGGTGTGTGTGTGTGTGTGTGTGTGTGTTACGAGGATGAGGAACAGTGAAAGTGTCTTGGTGTGTGTGTGTGTGTGTTACGAGGATGAGGAACAGTGAAAGTGTCTTGGTGTGTGTGTGTGTGTGTGTGTGTTACGAGGATGAGGAACAGTGAAAGTGTCTTGGTGTGTGTGTGTGTGTGTGTGTGTGTTACGAGGATGAGGAACAGTGAAAGTGTCTTGGTGTGTGTGTGTGTGTGTGTGTTACGAGGATGAGGAACAGTGAAAGTGTCTTGGTGTGTGTGTGTGTGTGTGTGTGTGTTACGAGGATGAGGAACAGTGAAAGTGTCTTGGTGTGTGTGTGTGTGTGTGTGTTACGAGGATGAGGAACAGTGAAAGTGTCTTGGTGTGTGTGTGTGTGTGTGTGTGTGTGTTACGAGGATGAGGAACAGTGAAAGTGTCTTGGTGTGTGTGTGTGTGTTACGAGGATGAGGAACAGTGAAAGTGTCTTGGTGTGTGTGTGTGTGTGTGTGTGTTACGAGGATGAGGAACAGTGAAAGTGTCTTGGTGTGTGTGTGTGTGTTACGAGGATGAGGAACAGTGAAAGTGTCTTGGTGTGTGTGTGTGTGTGTGTGTGTGTGTTACGAGGATGAGGAACAGTGAAAGTGTCTTGGTGTGTGTGTGTGTGTGTGTGTGTGTGTGTGTGTTACGAGGATGAAGAACAGTAAAAGTGTTTTGGGCTGTTAAACTTACTTTGTTCATAATGAATTTTGTTAATTTCCTCTAAATGTTATCCTCATGATAAAAATGTCAATTTCCGCTTACTTTACCTGTTATTCTTTTTGTTCCTGATTTAATAATTTCGTGGTAACGGCCCTCGGATTCTTTTTTCGAAAACCCTATGTACATCATCAGTATTTTGATTTTGTAATTAAGGTTATTTTATCATAGTGGTCTAATAACAAACGTATGGTCGACCTGTTCTAAATAATATGTTCATGTGGGTTTTGAAGCTCGTGCATAAACCCAGTAATTTAACTTGATCTTCTCCCAAAAGAGGTTTATGATGCTTAATGTTGGTGCGACTGTAAGTTTTGCCTCGCATTGGTACCACCTAATATTATGAAGTGGAGATTTGTCCATAGCTTTTAGGGGTTCTTGGGAGCAAGAGGGAGGGAAGGAAGGGAGGGGGAAATCTACATTTGCTATACTAGTTCTGGTCTGCACTTTTATATAAATATAGAGTTCACGAATTCTAGTCCTTACGCCAGATGTATCAGCCTGATTCGGTTTTTCTAATTTGTCTGGCGATCACTTACTGCTTGATAAATAAGGGATTCAGCTTCATTTAGTAGACAGATGATCAAGGCTCCACCAGCATCAGCGAGGTAAAAAGCTCAGTTCCCCAAGGCACCGTACTAGCACCTCTGCTGTTTCTCATCCTTTTAGCAGACAGATAAAAGCACCCATCACACATTTGTATCATCATTTGCAGATGACACTAAAATAAGCACGACATAACCAGGGTTTTCCAGTGGGCAGTGGAGAACAACATGACGTTCAATGGTGATAAGTTCCAGCTGCTTAGGTATGAAAAGAAGGAAGAACTCGAAAGGAGCACTGTATACAAAACTCAAGAGGGTCACCAAAAAAATACGAAAGGAACACCTAAAAGACTTGGGAATAATTGTCAGCTGACCTTTCTTTGAAAGACCATAACAAAACAAAGATCACGACAGCCAGGAAGATGACGAGGTGGGTATTGAGAACTTTCAAAACAAGGGAAATAATGCCATTTGCGACACTTTTCAAATCGCTAGTGCTCCCTCATTTAGAATATTGCTCAGTGCTGACGGCCTCGTTCAAGGCAGGAGAAATATCAGAGCTGGAACAAATACAGCAAAGCACCTAAATTACTGGGAACGTCTACAAGTCTAGAACATATACTCATTGGAGCGGAGAAGAGAGAGAGAGATACATACCTGGAAAGTACTCGAGGGCCTGGTTCCAAACCTGCATACTGCCATAACAACATACTGGAGTGAGAGATATGGGAGGAAGTGCAAAATAAGCCCAGTGAGGAGCAGGGGTGCGGTGGGCACAATAAAGGAACACTGTATCAACATTCGGGTCCCAGACTATTCAACATCTTACCAGAAGGTATCAGAAACATGGCTGGAACAATTGTAGAAGCCTTCAAGAGGAAACTGAAAAAGTATCTTCACCAGGTGTCAGATCAACCAGGCTGTGATGGTTATGGGGAGCAGCGGGCCTCCAGCAGCAACAGCCTGGTTGACCTGGCAAGCACCAGACGGGCCTGGCTCATGGCCGGGCTCCGAGAGTGTGAAACTCTCGAAACTTTTCAAAGGTCAAAGGTATAACTTTGAGTCACTTGTGTGGGTTGAGCGCTTCATGAAATCATGGATTTATATTAATATTGAAATATAATTCGCTTTGTTGCACGAGTTTGTAAAAGAAAACTATTCTCAAGTTGTCGATTTTTTTTATATAATTGAACTTGTGTGAGGTCATCAGTTGTCACGAACCTCATATTTACCGCTGGCACTATTGATCTGCAGGTGCCGAGGTCGACAGTGACGTGGGCGTGGTGGTACTAGTGAAGGTGGTTATTGTTGCTGCCTAAATGGTGGTAGCTGATAGTGGTGGTTGGTGATGAATACTTAGTTAATGATAATATTTTTTTATTTACAGAGACAGTAAAACAAGAGAAACAATGTAGTCACTAAAAGACAACAGGTGGTACGAAGAATCTACGTGGCAGTGAAACACTAAACTGTTTTCACAGCTCTGGATTGAAGATAAAACAGTATACAGTGCAAGCAGTACGGGAGAGAACAGGGATATATACACCAGATTATGAGATGGAACACTACCTGAAATATTAGTTAAAAGAACACAAGAGTAACTAATAAAACGTTACGGTATTTCGCTCTCAAGCAGCTATATCAAGCCAATGTTGGCTTGATAATGCCCCTGGAGAGCGAAACAGCCGTAATAAATTTACCAATATTTATAATTCCAGAGTTACTAACAAAAACTCTTCCTTCTAACCAAGAAAGAACTCTAAATAATTGATTAAAGTTGGATGAATTTAGATTTAGAAAGGATATAGGAAAAATACTTGTCTAGCAGTAAACTTATATATTAGTGGTACAACCTGCTGGGTAGAACCATCGAAGTTAACGGTAAGTGTAGCTTTAAAATAGGTTGGTCAGTAATACAAGTGACGAAGGTGGGGTTTGAAGAAGACCTGCCTAGCATGGGTCAGTAGCCCAGCTGCAGTTCTCCTGTGTTATGTTGATGCAACATATAGGGTTTAAAAATAAAGAAAAACCACAAAATTAAATATAATAAGTGAGCTTTTCCCAGAAACACAAATGCTAGATCATTACGATACAGTCCTGAATACTCAGGACGGCAAGATAAATGCTAATGTAGTCTACCTACCTGGAGGTTATTTTGGGGATCAACGCCCTCGCGGCATGGTCCATGACCAGTGGATCAGGGCCTGATCATTTAGGCTGTTAAAGCTGGCCGCACGTAGTCCAACGTACGAACCACAGCCCGGCTGATCCGGCAAAGACTTGTCGTGTACTTTGGGCACAGACAGTGCATCATAAGGTCATTTGAGAGACATTCGAGTTTCTCGGTAGTTTTTAGTGCTTAACCTTTCCCAGGATGCGACCCACAGCGATGAACTAAATCCCAGGTACTTTTTTTTACTGAAAGTTAACATGAGCAGTGGGTGTGAGGAGACTTGCCCATATGTTTTGACACTGATTTTGCAAAAGCGTTCGACAAGTTCACCCATGGTGTGATAGCGCACAAAATACATGCAAGAGGAATTGCTGGAGAAAGTGGACAGATGGATATTTAATTTCTTAACAAATAGAACACAGAGCGTAGTAGTAAACAGAGTGGAGGAGGAGGCTGACACGGTGAAAAGCTGGGTTCCTCAAGGTTCCATACTCCTTCCACTTCTGTCTCTCGTTCAGATATCTGACTTTAACAAGAACGTAAATCATAGCACCCTAACATCCTTTACTAATGACACCAGAATCCGAGAGGAGCATCCGTCGATGACAACGAATCTTCAGGCGGATAATATATTAAGTCTTCCAGTGGACCTCGGACACCAATATGATGGTCAACGAGCACAAATTTCAATTGCTCCGCAGTGGAAGAAGATAAAAAATAAAGACTAATGGAGTACAGGACAAACTCAGATTATCGAATAGAGGAAAAGTCCTATGTGCGAGATTTAGGAGTAATTATGTCGAAAGATCTCACATTGAAGGATCACAATGATGTTGACATTGCCACCACAAGGAAAGTGACAGGCTGGATAGCTAGAACTTTCAAGATAAGAGATACTGATCCAACCATGATATTCTTGAAGTCGCTTGTTCTCTCCAGGCCTGAATACTGTTGTATGCTGACGGCCACCTTCAAGGCAGGCGAGATTGAGATAGTAAAGGTACAGAGACCTTTCACTGCTCGTATACACCGAATCAAGCATCTGAACTACTGAGAACGCTTTAAGTAACTTTATTTGTATTCCTTGGAACGTAGGCAAGAAAGGTACATAATTTACTCCTGGAAAATCCTGGATGGACAAACCCTAAACCTGAATACCGACATCACTCCACATAACAAAAGACTTGGTAAACGATGCAAAATAACTCCACTAAAAAGCAAAGTCGCAACGAGTACACAGAGAGAGCTCGATGAGTGTCAGAGGTTCCCAACTCTTCAACGCCCTCCTTCCATGTATAGACCTCTGGCGCTCTTCAAGAGGGAGCTGGACAAGTTCTTCACATCAGTGCCTGACCAGTCAGGCTGTGGTTCGTACATTGGGCTGCATGCGGCCAACAATAACAACCTAGTTGATCAGGCCTTGATCCATCAAGAGGTCTGGTATAGGACCTGGCCGCAGGGGCATTTATTCCCGGAAACGTCCTTCAGGTATCCTCTGGAATGTTTTTGTAAATAAGACACTGCGATTCATGGTATTTTTCATATTAATGGTATGTTTTACCAACAAATTGAGCAGAACGTATTTGCAGCTCTTTAAGGTATGTTGTCGTAACGTTTCGCTTGTGTGGCAAGCTTCTTTAGTCGAATAAAAGTGATTACAACACTGGACACAAGAAATGGAGAGAGAATTTTGTGACACTGAATCCTACATTTTATGGAGAAGTCGTTTGTTCCTACCAGGGACTTTCTCAGTACACACACACATGGTTTAAGAAGACATGCTAGCGAACACTAACACACATTAGAAAACATTTTCGTGCGGGTTCATCAAGGTACCAGGACCTTGATCAGCTGGGCTGTGGTTCGTACGTCGGTTTACGTGCGGTCAGCAGTAATACCCTCTCCAGGTATCTCCAGGTAGGTGGCAGATCAACCAGACTCTGATAGATATGTGGGGCAGCGGGCCACCAGCAGCAACAGCCTGGCTGACCAGGCTAGCACCAGACGAGCCTGGCTTATGGCCGGGCTCTGGGAATACTCTCTCGAAACTCCTCAAAGGTGAAGGTACCAGGGGAGGGGAGATCCAATAACGGCAAGCGGAAAGGCTGGGCCAGGAGCTAAGTCTCGACCCCCAACAGGCACAGATAGAGGTGAATACTAATGCATTGGTGATAATAGTTCTTATGTTTTTGCAGTAAGATCTTTATGGATGTCGGGAAGTTAGTAGGTACTTTAATAACTTAACTTTTTGTAGGGAAATCTTAAAAAATTTCCAAAGTAAATAGCATAATTCTCCTTCATATGCTTTTAAAACCACGTGTGCTATCCCGTCAGCTCTTGTAGTGTGTGTACTCACTGAGTTGTGTGTGTGGGGGGGGGGGGGGATCGAGACTTTACTGCTGACCCCGCCTCTTAGAGCTTCCACCTGTCTCCCCTTGGCCCTTGTTCTCTTAATTCAAACAGTCTGTCCGTATCAGCCCTATCAATTCCTTTTGAGATTTTGTATGTTGTAATCATGTCTCCGCTTGTCTTTTGGACCTTTTCAAACTTCTTCACGTACTTTATCAGGTTTGGGCTCTATGCTGGGGCTGCGTAATCAGTAATTGGCCTAATATGTATTGTATATATAGTTCTAAAGGATTTTTTTATTCAAGTTTCTGAATATTATTCTGAGGTTTGTTAATCTTTTTATATATAGCTGACACACGGTTTGTGTGTATTTCTGGCGATATGCTCCTTGTGTTGTGTTCAGTATGAGTTTACTGTAAAACAGTAATGAGTTGTAGATTTTATGGTACTTGGGGCACTATATACCCAGGTGATAGGTGAGCTGCCATGCACTACCCTCCTAACCTATTCCTTGTTGGTAATTTCACTCCTCTCACCTTACCATCTCTACCTTCCTACATGCCTCCTTTGTCGTTGGTGAAGGGTTCTCGATCTTAGAAAATGGAGCTGATGTCTTCCTTTTCCTATGATCACACCCGAATATACCCCATCTCACCTAGTTTAAGTTTTATTGCGTTGTTTTTACTTCTTAGTTTTCTTAAGAGTTATTCATTTGAAAAGCCTGACTGTTATGTCATGAACTTTGTGCTTCACGGTTTAGGAACCTGGCTGGTGATGTTACCACAAAATAAAGCGCTCTGCTGTAAAGGTGTGTTTAGACCACAGGAAATTGTGGAAAAAAACGGTGGTTTATTTTCCCCAGAGTTTTAGATGGTTATGACGGTTATTGCAGTTATGACTCAGAGCGGCTACTGCAGTTGTGGCGGGTAGGTTTGTGTTACTTAGCTTGTGAAAAATGTTACAAGCAGTAACTTCGCTTGACCGAGAAAGTATAGCAACTACATTCCACTGTTGTCATTGTAATACTTAAAAATCATTTTTTTTTTCCTCCTCAAAAGCGTCTGGTATTTTGCACACATTAAATTCTTCCCGTAGACTGTAACGGCTGCTTTATCGCACCCTTTATTTCCTTCCTGTAGACAGAAACTGAACAAGAAGTACATAGAGTCACAAAAGGCCTAATAACTAGGCTGTAATTGTTAAAAAAATGTGCACTTTGGTATACCGTTATTAATTGTGGACATTTGTTAAGAATTTCTGGAATGTTGCTTATAATATAACTTGACATTTTGCAGTCTCAAATATTCTCTCACTGTATTCACCGGTAAGAACAAAATAAGCACGCAGACAAATAACATTCCCTTGAAGCTTACTGCGTACTTGACACACAAGATAAGTTTGATCACTGTGTAAATACGGCGATGTGCTAGATGTATTTGTTACATTGTCTTAGCCTGACAGTTATACCATCTAACAATCTCTTTACATTGGAAAATGTGCTACTCAGTAATAACTGAGTTATAAATATGCGAAGTTATCTATTTGTATTTCGCTGATATTGGAATTTTTAATTTAATGCTGAGGAATAGACCCATGTTTTATTACATTTTTTTATTATTTTTTTTTAATTTATCAACGTTATCACGTAACGTGGAATCCAGTAAGATTGTCCACTAATACCTTCCTCTTTGATGGTAAAATATGTTTACTTGGCTTCTCTAGTATGTTGCCATTACGAGTTAAGTGCAATAAAGATGACAGAAAACTTGTAATCAGTGAAATTCACTAATATAATTTTAACATCATTAAAGTTATCAGGTTTAATTTGTAATACAGGAGCCCCATTATTTATCCATATACCTAAGGTAACATATATCTTATGATTTGTGGGTGAAGAATTGGTAAGACGAACAGAGGCGACTGTATTACTGGTCTTGTGTACAGATCCATCAGTTTGTTTCTTATTTTTAATATTTGTTGATTGATGGTTATGCGACTTGGAATGTTGCTTTTGTAATTAATTTAAGCGGAAGATTAATATACTTGCTTTGGTGTACTTGCAGGAAAATACTTGCCGTAAGACTCTTATCTGTAATAGAGTTTGTGTCACTTATGGAATTAATGTGTGCGTGATTTTGGTATTCAGTTGCATTTGATTTCTTACGTTTAGTAATTTTTAAGGTATTAGATGAGTCTTCCGTTCTCTTACGTTTGTAGAACTCGTATTTCTGAGTTCTTTATATCGCCAGTGAATGTGTACAGACAACATTTTACCCAACGAAGGACGTAGGTATGGGCAAGGGGCCGCTGAACGCGCCTCCCTGAAAAAGATACCAAGAAAATCGTGGAGGCAGCAGTGCATGTTACGCCTCCGAGTCTATGGCCCGTGCTTATCTATGGGGCTATGAAAGTCGTCCCTTTCCCCTCATATTCCTTATATATTGTATGATAGTCAGCCTTCTACTCTCACTTATCAACCCCACCCCCATCGTTCTCTTTTTATCTCCACTCCCTCTCTCCCATACCCGTTTTCTTTCCTCTCCATCACACCTTCCTTCCTCCCTTCCCTTCCCCTTTCCTCTTTCACTCGTTTAAGCTATGATGCGACCCAAGTTTTGAGAAGTAATAAACGTTAGTATGAAATATCTTAAGTCATATCTCGCACGACTGCAACTTTGTTTCATTGGTAGAAGTGTTGAGGCGGCGGCTTCTGCTGGCGGCGGCTCACTCACCTCGTGGTGGCGGTGCTCCTGGCTCACCCACCTGGTGGTGGTGGCGGCGGTGCTCCTGGCTCACCCACCTCCTGGCGGTAGCGGTGCTCCTGGCTCACCCACCTCGTGGTGGTGGCGGTGCTCCTGGCTCACCCACCTCGTGGTGGTGGCGGTGCTCCTGGCTCACCCACCTCCTGGTGGTGGCAGTACTCTTGGCTCACCCACCTCGTGGTGGCGTTGGTGCTCCTGGCTCACCCACCTCCTGGTGGTGGCTGTGCTCCTGGCTCACCCACCTCGTGGTGGCGGTGGTGCTCCTGGCTCACCCACCTCCTGGTGGTGGCGGTACTCTTGGCTCACCCACCTCGTGGTGGCGGTGGTGCTCCTGGCTCACCCACCTCGTGGTGGTGGCGGTGCTGCTAGCTCACCTCCTGGTGGTGGCGGTGCTTAGTTCACTCACATCGTGGTGGCGGTGCTCTTAATTCACCCACATCCTGGTGGTGGTGCTCTTGGTTCGCTCACATCGTGATGGCGGTGCTCTTGGTTCACCCACATCGTGGTGGCGGTGCTCCTGGCTCACTCACCTCGTGGTGGCGGTGCTCCTGACTCACCCACCTCGTGGTGGCGGTGCTCCTGACTCACCCACCTCGTGGTGGCGGTGCTCCTGACTCGCCCACCTCTTGATGGCGGTGCTCCTGACGCACCCACCTCGTGGTGGCAGTACTCTTGGCTCACCCAACTCGTGGTGGCGGTGTTCTTGGCTCACCCACCTCGTGGTGGCGGTGCTCCTGGCTCACCCACCTCGTGGTGGCGGTGCTCCTGGCTCACCCACCTCGTGGTGGCGGTGCTCCTGACTTACCCTTACACTAAGAGTAGTGGTCAACAGAGTTAAATCGGAGGCTGCCATAGTGAAGAGCTCTGTTCCACAAGGCACAGTACTCGCCCCCATCTTATTCCTTATCCTCATATCAGACATAGACAGAGATATACATCACAGCACCGTATCATCCTTTGCGGATGATACTAGGATCTGCATGAGGCTGTCATCTGCTGAGGACGCGGTTAACCTCCAAGAAGATATAAACCAAGTTTTCCAGTGGGCAACGGTAAACAATATGATGTTCAATGAGGACAAATTCCAACTACTCCGTTATGGAAAACTGGAGGAGATAATAACTAGAACAGAGTATACTACTGACTCCGGCCATACAATAGAGCGGACAAATAATGTAAGGGACCTGGGAGTAGTAATGTCTGAGGATCTCACTTTCAAGGATCACAACAATGCCACGATCGCACGTGCAAAGAAAATGATAGGATGGATAATGAGAACTTTCAAAACGAGAGATGCCAAGCCAATGATGATCCTTTTCAAATCACTTGTTCTCTCTAGGCTGGAATACTGCTGTACATTAACATCTCCATTCAAAGCAGGTGAAATCGCAGATCTAGAGAGTGTACAGAGATCCTTTACTGCACGTATAAGTTCTGTCAAGCACCTTAACTACTGGGAACGCTTGGAAGCACTTGACTTGTACTCGTTGGAACGCAGGAGGGAGAGATGTATCATAATCTACACTTGGAAAATCTTGGAAGGAATGGTCCCAAATCTGCACACAGAAATCACTCCCTACGAAAGTAAAAGACTGGGCAGGCGATGCAAAATGCCCCCAATAAAAAGTAGGGGCGCCAATGGTACACTAAGGGAAAACACCATAAGTGTCCGGGGCCCAAAACTGTTCAACAGCCTCCCATCAAGCATTAGGGGAATTGCCAATAAACCCCTGGCTGCCTTCAAGAGAGAGCTGGACAGATACCTAAAGTCAGTGCAGGATCAGCCGGGCTGTGGCTCGTATGTTGGACTGCGTGCGGCCAGCAGTAACAGCCTAGTTGATCAGGCCCTGATCCATCGGGAGGCCTGGTCATGGACCGGGCCGCGGGGGCGTTGATCCCCGGAATAACCTCCAGGTACCCACCTCGTGGTGGCGGTGCTCCTGGCTCACCCAACTTTTGGTGGTGGTGCATTTGGCTTACCCACCTCATGGTGGAGGTGCTTTTGGCTCACTCACCTCGTGGTGGCGGTGCTCCTGCCTCACCCACCTTGGGGTGGCGGTGGTGCTCCTGGCCCACCCCCTTGTCGTAGTGGTGCTTTTGGCCTACTCACTTCGTGGTGGTGATGGTGCTGCTGGGTCACTCCGTGGTGGTGATGGTGCTGCTGGGTCACTTCGTGGTGGTGATGGTGCTGCTGGGTCACTTCGTGGTGGTGATGGTGCTGCTGGGTCACTTCGTGGTGGTGATGGTGCTGCTGGGTCACTCACTTCGTGGTGGTGGTGGTGGTGGTGGTGGTGGTGGTGGTGATGGTGCTGCTGGGTCACTCACCTCGTGGTGGTGATGGTGCTGCTGGGTCACTCACCTCGTGGTGGTGGTGATGGTGCTGCTGGGTCACTCACCTCGTGGTGGTGATGGTGCTGCTGGGTCACTTCGTGGTGGTGATGGTGCTGCTGGGTCACTTCGTTGTGGTGATGGTGCTGCTGGGTCACTCACTTCGTGGTGGTGGTGGTGCTGCTGGGTCACTCACCTCGTGGTGGTGATGGTGCTGCTGGGTCACTCGCCTCGTGGTGGTGATGGTGCTGCTGGGTCACTCACCTCGTGGTGGTGGTGATGGTGCTGCTGGGTCACTCACCTCGTGGTGGTGATGGTGCTGCTGGATCACTCACCTCGTGGTGGTGATGGTGCTGCTGGGTCACTCACCTCGTGGTGGTGATGGTGCTGCTGGGTCACTCACCTCGTGGTGGTGATGGTGCTGCTGGATCACTCACCTCGTGGTGGTGATGGTGCTGCTGGATCACTCACCTCGTGGTGGTGATGGTGCTGCTGGATCACTCACCTCGTGGTGGTGATGGTGCTGCTGGATCACTCACCTCGTGGTGGTGATGGTGCTGCTGGGTCACTCACCTCGTGGTGGTGATGGTGCTGCTGGGTCACTCACCTCGTGGTGGTGATGGTGCTGCTGGGTCACTCACCTCGTGGTGGTGATGGTGCTGCTGGATCACTCACCTCGTGGTGGTGATGGTGCTGCTGGGTCACTCACCTCGTGGTGGTGATGGTGCTGCTGGGTCACTCACCTCGTGGTGGTGATGGTGCTGCTGGATCACTCACCTCGTGGTGGTGATGGTGGTACTGGGTCACTCACCTCGTGGTGGTGATGGTGGTGCTGGGTCACTCACCTCGTGGTGGTGATGGTGGTGCTGGGTCACTCACCTCGTGGTGGTGGTGCTGGGTCACTCACCTCGTGGTGGTGATGGTGGTGCTGGGTCACTCACCTCGTGGTGGTGATGGTGTGGTGCTGGGTCACTCACCTCGTGGTGGTGGTGCTGGGTCACTCACCTCGTGGTGGTGGTGCTGGGTCACTCACCTCGTGGTGGTGGTGCTGGGTCACTCACCTCGTGGTGGTGGTGCTGGGTCACTCACCTCGTGGTGGTGGTGCTGGGTCACTCACCTCGTGGTGGTGGTGCTGGGTCACTCACCTCGTGGTGGTGGTGCTGGGTCACTCACCTCGTGGTGGTGGTGCTGGGTCACTCACCTCGTGGTGGTGGTGCTGGGTCACTCACCTCGTGGTGGTGGTGCTGGGTCACTCACCTCGTGGTGGTGGTGCTGGGTCACTCACCTCGTGGTGGTGGTGCTGGGTCACTCACCTCGTGGTGGTGATTGTGGTGCTGGGTCACTCACCTCGTGGTGGTGGTGCTGGGTCACTCACCTCGTGGTGGTGATGGTGGTGCTGGGTCACTCACCTCGTGGTGGTGATGGTGGTGCTGGGTCACTCACCTCGTGGTGGTGATGGTGGTGCTGGGTCACTCACCTCGTGATGGTGGTGCTGGGTCACTCACCTCGTGGTGGTGATGGTGCTGGGTCACTCACCTCGTGGTGGTGGTGATGGTGGTGCTGGGTCACTCACCTCGTGGTGGTGATGGTGCTGCTGGGTCACTCACCTCGTGGTGGTGATGGTGCTGCTGGGTCACTCACCTCGTGGTGGTGATGGTGCTGCTGGGTCACTCACCTCGTGGTGGTGATGGTGCTGCTGGGTCACTCACCTCGTGGTGGTGATGGTGCTGCTGGGTCACTCACCTCGTGGTGGTGATGGTGCTGCTGCGTCACTCACCTCGTGGTGGTGATGGTGCTGCTGGGTCACTCACCTCGTGGTGGTGATGGTGGTGCTGGGTCACTCACCTCGTGGTGGTGGTGCTGGGTCACTCACCTCGTGGTGGTGGTGCTGGGTCACTCACCTCGTGGTGGTGGTGCTGGGTCACTCACCTCGTGGTGGTGGTGCTGGGTCACTCACCTCGTGGTGGTGGTGCTGGGTCACTCACCTCGTGGTGGTGGTGCTGGGTCACTCACCTCGTGGTGGTGATGGTGCTGCTGGGTCACTCACCTCGTGGTGGTGATGGTGCTGCTGGATCACTCACCTCGTGGTGGTGATGGTGCTGCTGGGTCACTCACCTCGTGGTGGTGATGGTGCTGCTGGGTCACTCACCTCGTGGTGGTGATGGTGCTGCTGGGTCACTCACCTCGTGGTGGTGATGGTGCTGCTGGATCACTCACCTCGTGGTGGTGATGGTGCTGCTGGGTCACTCACCTCGTGGTGGTGATGGTGCTGCTGCGTCACTCACCTCGTGGTGGTGATGGTGCTGCTGGGTCACTCACCTCGTGGTGGTGATGGTGCTGCTGCGTCACTCACCTCGTGGTGGTGATGGTGCTGCTGGGTCACTCACCTCGTGGTGGTGATGGTGCTGCTGGGTCACTCACCTCGTGCCCTGAGCAGAGTACCCACAAATATTTCCTGTCTACACAGGCTGCTTTAAGCGTTTGGTGTACCTCTCTCTATACGTATTGTCTTTTATTTTTGATATCGTCATTTAAACTTGCAAAGAACTCTTTTGAAATATTGACCGTAAGTGTCTGGAGTAACCTGTAGACCTACCAGGTGGTGTTCTTATGGTGTGGTGTAGACGCAAGTTTGTTTTAAGTTTCCACAGAGGAATAATATATCGGAAGATCTAAATCCACTGGGGTCATACAGCACATGGCGAATGAGAGGTAATGAGGTTTGTTCCAAAGGAGGAGAGGGTAGATCCAGTTTCTCGGATCAGGAGCCCATCAGCAGCAGAGTCTGACAGGTGTTGCTTGCATCCCTGAGACTGTGTTCCCGTCCTTGGTATAAGGATGGGATGTATAAGAGGCACGTAAGTTCCCGTTTTCTAATAATATGTTCATTTTTCCACTATAATCTACCTTATCCATAAGTACTATCACATTTGCTTTGTCTGTTTCGTAAGGTGAAGTCTAGGATCTTTCCTCAATTCATGGTATAACTTAAAAAATCTTTGAGGACAGTTGTGTTGCAGAGGTTTGACCAAAGCTCAGACCTCTGCAACACAATTGTTAAGTCGTACCATGAATTAAGGAAAGATCCTAGACTTCACCTTACGAAACAGACAAAGCAAATGCAATAGTAATTATGGACAAGGTAGATTATAGTGGAAAAATATACATATTAGAAGACGGAGGAACTTATGTGCCCCTAATGACCATCCATAGTGTGTCCTATGTTGGAAACCTTGACATGGAGGTACTGCTATAACTTCACTACTGATACGTATTCATTATCATGATATTTGCTCGGAGTCTCAAGACTGGCAGTCAGTAACACTGTGTAACATGTCACCTCTATCATGGTACATGGAACATAGTGACTCACCCACCAAAGACACTGAAAAATTGGAAGATGTAAGTAAAGTCTTGCGATGGTAAAAAGTTCCAACTGGTTAAGTATGGAAAAAATTAAGAACTGAAAAGAGACAGTGTAAAACACAGGATGAGCACCAAATAGAACGAAAGGAATGTGTGAAGGATGTGTGTGTAATAATGTCAACTGACCATTAAAAAAAATTATGGCAAATTTCAGGGGTGGATAATGAAAACTTTCAGGAAAATGGTCACACTTTTCTAATCGCTTGCGCCCTCTTGCTTGGGGCACTGTTCAGTGTTGACGGCTCCATTCAGGGCATAAGAGAGATCAGAGATGAAACTGATTCAAAGATCATTTACGGCCCGCACCGAGCCAATAAAGAATTTAAATTACTGTGAACACCACAAAGTCGTAAATATGTACTCGCTAGAGAGAAGAGAAAGAGAGAGAGTGAGGGAGATGCATGGTTATAAATACAGGAAAAGTACTTATGGACCTTGTCCCAAATCTGCACACTGCCATAACAACATACTGGAGGGAGAGATGTGGGAGAATGTGATGTGGGTACAATAAGAGAACACTGTATCAACATATGTGGTTCCAAACTTTTTAAGATCTTGCCGAAGATATCAAAAAACACTGCTGGAATAGGTGTAGAAGTCTTCAAGAGAAAACAAGACAATTTTCCCTACTAAGTATCGGATCATCCAGGCTGTGACGGGTATATAAACCAGCGGGCCCCCAGCAGCAACATCCTGGTTGATCAGCCTAGGGCCGGGTTTCGATTGTATAAAAACTCTAGAAAACCCATCAAAGGTATAGCAGATTGTTCGGCACAGGTGATCCAGCGGTCGCTGTTGTCATGGCCCACCAAAACATTGGCCACCCTCTCGCATGTCCTTATTCACCACCTTGCTGCGCCCTCACCTGGTGGTGTCTGATCAATCAGGCTGTGATTGATATGAGGGGCAGCGGACCACCAGCAACAACAGCCTGGTTGACCAGGCAAACACCAGATGAACCTGGCCCATGGCCGGGCTCCGAGAGTAGAAAAACTCTCTGAACTCATCAAATGCATATTGAAAGTAAAGATGCTTCTATCATTGTGCGACTCATCTTGTGACAAACACCTGTTTCATATTTTTTCCCTAACAAATAAACCAGCATCAATAACCGAATGTGCTCACGTATGATTATATATAACAGTTTTAAAAAATGTAATTGATTTATTTTGAGAATAAATAACAGTATATCATTTAACTTAATGGACAGATTGACACAAGTATCAAGCCGCATTTGCTTTTCTTAATCAACAATAATACGTTGCTTATGGCTTGGGTCAGGATTGGGGTCATGTCAAGGTGTCACGTTTGGAAGCAGATAAAATTTGCAGAGAGCTATGTATATTGAACGACGCTTTTCTAACCTACAACCATAGCTAATACACCGCTCCTTCATACATTTGCATAATTGAACCATTTACATGTTAATTGAGCTTCTGTTACAAAATAATAGGTTTTAGTTGGGAAATATTCATTAGGTCGCTGGTCTTCGATAAATTATTTGTAAAAAACTATATTCCTAATTGTGATGGCATGCACTTGTGGGTAAATACATCAAGTCTGGTGGAAGACGGATAAATAAAAAGCCACAATACCGTGATTGGAATAACACATAAATAACCTGTACATAGGAGAGAGGAGCTTACGACAGTATTTCTGTCCGACTTCGAGCATTTACAAAATGACTTTAAATTGTCCAAGTCGGACCGGAACGTCGTCGTAGGCTCCTCTCTCCTATGTGCGGATTATTTGTGAAGATGGGTAAATCTGGAACATTATGGTGTTTTATTTTCTTGGCTGATATTGAATCTTTGAGGTGTCTTCATTGATAATCTAACGGATGTCACTGTCACTCTGGAGAAATTTGAAAAGTCAGAGATGACTACCAAAATGGTCGCCGATCATCCTTCACTACTGAAACACACGTAGATCAACATGAATATTGATTATCTTTGACTTTTAGATAAGGGAAGTCACCTTTCGTACTTTCATGCTGAGGGGGATGCTGTTATGATGTATAAATCTGATATCCAAGACGGTCGCGATCTTTACCATAAAATAATAATTACAGGGCACTGTGAGACGCTTCTTACCAGCGTCCTTTGCATTAGATAGGGAAAAGAGTGAGCCAGACAACATTGATAGGTTAATAAAGCATCAGTTTCTTTTAATACCACAGCAATATCTTCAGAACAAAAAAAAAAAGGATCAAACTCTAGGCTTTTACTTCCTAATAATAAACTTTTTCCCTAACGCTAATTACTAAAATACTAACTAAATCCTCCGTAATGCCGTCGCCATCATAAGTTTTCTCGTATGTGATATGTAAAGATATTAATGAAAAGAAGTTACCAAACATTTCCTGAATTTCATTAATTTGTTTTCAACATAAGTGAGCTGTAGATATAAATCCAAATATACTCCAGTAATCCCTTTTAGGGTCTAATTCTTAGGCCTTTTGTGTATCCATATGCTCTTGCACTACCATCCACAGGATGGTAGCGCTTCGGCGGCAAAATCTAATCTCTCACCCTCTGCAACATCTAGTGGCCGTTGTCATATGGTTTAAACTCTAAACTGTCGGATCCTAAATAATTGCATAGCAGAGAGCAAGGAAGATGACCAGTTGTGCATTCACATGTAAGAGATAAGCAGCGCTGATTACTACTGCGGCTGCAGTGGATCAATTTCAGGACGTCTGGTGGTGCAACCCGAAGATGCTGAGATAATTGGGCGCCACAGAGCCTTAGTATGCTCATCTTTCTCCCACCCAAATCACAGAATCTAGGTCTCTAGGTTCCCTATCCAGAGCCTGAAAACTAGCCCCTTCGTATTTTCATTAATGTCTGAGCAGCCAGAAGGGAAGGTTGTAAGCTTTGGCAAAAGCCTTGCACCTTTTCGTCCTGGCCTTGAGACCCATTGCTTAAGATCATAAGAAAGCAGGAACACTGCAACAGGCCTACTGGCCTATGCGAAGCAGGTCCGGTTCTCCCATCGGCTTAAGCCAATGCCTTGACCTAGTCAGGTCAGTCACGTCACTTATGGGAGGAGCACGGCATCCGAACTAGTAGCACAAGCTAGTTAGGTCCAACTCCCATCCACCCACACCCACTCGTGTATTTATCCAACCTATTTTTAAAACTACACAACGTCTTAACTTCTATGACGGTACTCGGGAGTTTGTTCCACTCATCCACAACTCTATCACCAAACCAGTGTTTTCCTATATCCTTCCTGAATCTGAATTTTTCCAATTTAAAGCCATTGCTGCTAGTCCTGTCTATCTTAGATATTTTTTAGCACGCTATTTACATCCCCTTTATTAATTCCTGTTTTCCATTTATACACCTCAATCATATCCCTCCTAATTCTACGCTTTTCTAGAGAGTGCAGATTCAGGGCCCTCAGTCTATCCTCATAGGGAAGATTTCTGATACATGGGATAAACTTTGTCATCCTCCTTTGTACGTTTTCCAGTGCATTTATATCCATTCTGTAATACGGTGACCAAAACTGCGCAGCATAATCTAAATGAGGTCTAACCAAAGTTATATAGAGTTGAACAACCTGAGGACTTCTATTAAACTTCTTGCTATGAAGCCAAGGATTCTGTTAGTTTTATTGTGAACACTAATGCACTGTTGTGTTGGTTTCAGATTGCCGCTAACAACAACTCCGAAATCCTTTTCACAATCTACATTATTTAGTTTATATGTGGCATGGATATTTTCCTGTCCAACATTTAGAACTTTGCATTTGTCTATATTAAACTGCATCTGCCACTTCTCCGATAACTGCATCAGTCTATTCAAATCATCCTGAAGTGCTCTAATGTCCTTATTAGAATGAATTGGGCGGCCTGTTTTGGTGTCATCAGCAAATTTGTTTATGTTGCTATTTATTCCCTCATCTGTGTCGTTTAAGTAGATTGTGAACAACAACGGGCCCAACACTGAACCCTGTGGAACACCGCTTGTGACGTGCCCCCATTCTGATTTCTCCCCATTTATGCAAACTGTCTACTACCTATTTGTCAACCATGCCTCTACCCAGGAAAACATTTCTCCTCCTATTCCATGTGGCTTAAGTTTCTCAACAGCCTCTGATGTGGAACTCTATCGAAAGCCTTACTGAAGTCCATATACACAATATCATATTCAATACCATGATCTACGTCCTCAAATACCTTTGTGAAGAAAGTTAGTAAATTCGTAAGACAGGAACGCCCCTTTGTAAAACCGTGCTGAGATTCATTAATCAATTTATGCCTTTCAAGATGGCTACGAGTTACTTCGGCAATTATTGATTCCATAAATTTACTGACTATGGAGGTAAGGCTTATTGGTCTATAGTTCGAAGCTAAGGACCTGTCACCTACCTTGTAAATGGGTATTACATTTGCCATTTTTCCACTTCTCTGGCACTATGCCAGTGTGTAGTGATATATTGAAAAGATTAACCAAAGGTTTGCTAAATTCCTCTTTACATTCTTTTAAAACCCCTGCAAACAGTTCATCAGGGCCTGGGGATTTGTTAGGTTTTAATTTCTCTATTTGTCTGAGGACCATATCACTAGTTACCCTAATCGTGCATAGTTTATTATCGTCCTGTTCTATATAATTTATTATTTCTGGAATTTCGCTAGTATCTTCCTGAGTAAAAACTGAGAGGAAGTAGGTATTGAAAAGTTCACACGTTTCCTTATCACTGTCAGTGATCTGACCTGAGTTACTCTTAAGTGGGCCTATCTTGTCCCTAATCTTACTTCTGTATAGCTGAAAGAACCCTTTTGGGTTAGTCTTCGAATCCCTTTCGACTTTAGCCTCATAATCCTTTTTGCTATTCTTATTCCTTTTTTTCTTTAATTGAATATATTGATTTCTTAACTGCCCATCCCCTCTTTTGATGCGCCTATATATGCCTGCTGTTGATAAGGGAATAACATTTTTCATGCTTGTTGAGGGGTCTTCTAAACTTTTCAGTTCTTTTTCTACTTGAAGAGCCTTTAGTCTGTTTTATCTATGCCTTAGTAATATATCACCATATCACAACCAGTGAGCGAATGAGCGAACAACAGTTGTTAAACTAAGTATGTGTTTAGCCACTGTAGCATCTATGTTAACTAATGAACGTCCTCGACTTGTGGGCTTCAACAAAACTGTCGTTGTCGTCTCTCTGCATAGGCTAAAAACACAGATTTCATTGTCATAACAGCTTCGTAGGAACACTCTTAAGGAGCTCAGAGTCATTAGATATTGATTTTTCTGAAGAATTCGTTGTACTGAAGCCTTTAGAGGAACACTTTTTTTCACGATAGTTTACAGCACTTGAGGATTTTTTAAAGATTCTTGATATAACACTGGAATATAACATGGTACGGAATGCTTAACATGTTCATTTTTTAGTCTGAATTATCTTGCAATATTTGGAGATTATTGCCATTAATAAGGTCAAGGAGTGGATTAATTTTAGCGCATTGGGTGAAAAAATATTTGCATCAGAATTATCAGCAGTGGCGTGCAGTATCCTGTATCTGATGAACGAATGTAGTCCTTGCTGCGGATGCTTTAAATTGCAAGATTTCCTCATAGAAACAGGAGATATTAGGGTCCTGTAATCGTTCAGTCGGGTATTTCTTAAAAATTATAACGCAGTTCCAATTTGCAGTGGTGTTTGACAGTGTGACTACATTTGTGATGATATTACTAATTACAGTTGAAGTCAGTATATACTTGAGATTATTTACCACTGGTGCTAGCATTATACTACTACCGCCTCTTGTTCTCCCGGCCCCCCTTCCCTCTCGTGTATATACTGGCTTTCTTTCCTTTGCACTTGTGTGTGACTAAGTGATGGTCCAAGTCAGACCGAAATGTCGCCCTAAGTTTCATTCTCCTATGTGCGGGTTATTTGTGTATTTTATAAAAGTGAGAGGAATTCTACAAAACATCAGCGCAGATCTTCTTGTCTAAACTGTTGTATTTGTTTTTTATTGTACACCAAATATATACAAGCGCAGAATTTTTTTACTGATATTCTTAATGTATCCTCCTCCTCTTCAATAAATCTGAGCACAAGAGGCACAGTTTCAGATAAACATTAATTTGTCATCAAAATGCTTCTGAAGACGTAAGATATTTTGTGATTTTTTTATCACCATGCGATGAATAAGCTTCACGGGCGTCTCTTGAAATCAAAATCTTTGACTTATCAATGTTGATGTCTTTATCTAATGTAGAAGCGTTTATGGTTGGTGTCACCTTCAGTTTTTCTTCTCCCAGCCATGAATTTCCTTTAGCAAGTCATGGTAACTGGCATCTGCTGCATGTAAATCACTTAGTCTTACCTGAACTTGGTTTCCACTAATCTTTTCGTTCACTACAGACATTAAAAATTGTATCTCTGAAAAAGCTCATTTTCTCGGCTTGCCGTTCTAGAGAGAGAGAGAGAGAGAGATGATGTTTGTCACCTGGAAGGATTACGTGGGTCAGGTCTGAGTGAAAACATCTCCCTACAGAGTAGACAGTGTAATTTAAATTGAAATTATTTAACTCTTGAAGTGTTCTTTCTTTTTTTCTTTCAGTGGTGAAGGTTCACATTTTGACTTCCATTTTCCTGCTGGGTCTGGCGATGTGGATGAAGAAGCAGCTTTTATAGTATTTGATGGTAATAGTTTCATTTTCATCGTAACATTTTGTTGTTCATCATGGATGTTGTCTCGGGTGTTGACTGGCACCAATAATGGTTCTGATGTGAGATGATACACATATAGTCAGCATCATATATAGTCATGTGAGGTCATCTTGTCCTAAGCTGTCTAGGAATTAGTGTGGGATGTTCCCAAGCACCATGGCTTGCCGTAGTGATTTAGAATCTCAGGTTGAAGTGTTGAAGAAGGAAATTCTACTTCTTCAGGAGGAAAATAGGAGACTGAAGTTTTGCCTAGATAGGTTTGGGAGTGAATGTGAGATGGTTGGAGCTGGTAAGGAGGAAAAGGTTACCACCAGTGAGTTGGAGAGTGGCAGCCACTTTAAGTGGCAAGTGATTCACAATCCAGGAAGAATCAAGAGATAGGAAGGTCAGACAGTGTGTGTGCCTCTCAGGAGCTGGTGTTGGTGACATAGCAGGTTGGATAATATAATGTCAGGTAAGGGGAACAAGCCCATTATCGGTTTTAGTGCTGGTGGAAATGACACTGGGAAGGGCAGGAGACAGGAACTGCTGGATAAGTACGGGTCAGCCATAGATGTAGTCAGGTCTAAGGGAGGGATCCCAATCATATGTAGGATCTTGCCTAGAAGGGGAGTTAATGGATGTCTAGGGCAATTGGTATAATTTGCTGGCTAGACAAATGCTGCAAGGAACTTGCAATCCCATTCATTAATAACTGGGATAAATTCTATGGCAAATGTGATATGTATGCAAGGGATGGGGTTCATCTCTCTGGGGCTGGAGTGGTTGCATTAGCCAATTCGATTGAAGGAGTCATTGATCATTTGTCTAGGACTTTAAACTGATAGATTATTGAGGTATGGGTGTTTGTGGGAAACAGGCTGTGGTACTAGGGTTGAAAACAGCAGATATTACCAGGATACCAGAGGGATATGTTAAAAAGACAATATTCAAAATAAAGTTGCTAGTAAAGGCAAAGCAATTGTTCAACAGAGAGAGATAGTAGAGGGCAAAGAGGGACTAGCTCCCTTAAGGTTTACTATGCAAATAGTAGGAGTCTAAGAAATAAGATAGATGAGCTAAGATTACTTGCAAGTGCAAGTAATATAGATATTACTATAATGGAGATCTGGTTCAACTTGAAAGATAGAGAAATGCCCTCTGAATGCAACATGCAAAGTTATAAACTATTCCACAATGATAGGGTCAACAGGAAGGGTGGTGGAGTGTCGATGTATGTTAAAGATAATTTAAATTGTTATGTTAGACAAGATATAAGATAAGAAACATAGGAGACAGAATCTGTTTGGCTACAGTTTGTTGGCCCCCAAACCTTGATAGGGAGTGCAGTAAGCTGCTATGGGGTGAAATTCAAAAGGTGTCTAGATATGAAACTATGTTAATGGGAGATTTTAATAGACAAATTTATTGGAACAATGTGGCAGGAAATCTTGAATCTAGTGACTTTCTTGATACAGTTCAGGATTGCCTTTTAAAGCAGTTTGTGACAGAACCAAATAGAGGAAACAACCTGCTTGACTTGGTTCTTGCCAACAAAAAATCACTAATTAATAATCTTGAGGTTAATGATGAGCTTGGGGAAAGTGATCTCAAATCACTGGAATTAGCGTGGCCAACTTCAAGGGACTGAGAAATTACCTGGGTGGGCTAAATTGGAATGACCTGACCATGGGTCAGGTAGGTGGCATTGGTTGTCAATATGACGTATTTCAGAGCATAGTTCTAGCTGCTCAGACAACTTTTGCTCCAAGTAGGGAAATTATATCTAACAAAAATAATCCCAAATGGATGAACAATAGATTAAAATATCTCATTGGTCAAAAGAGAGGCATATATGGGCGTATTGAAAGGGGATGGACAGCTAAAAAATCAATATATTCAATTAAAGAAAAATATAAAAAATTAATAAAAGCAAAAAGGGATTATGAGGTTAAAGTCGGAAGGGATTCAAAGACTAACCCAAAAGGGTTCTTTCAGGTATACAGAAGTAAGATTAGGGACAAGATAGGCCCACTTAAGAGTAACTCAGGTCAGATCATTGACAGTGATAAGGAAATGTGTGAGCCTTTCAACACTTACTTCCTCTCAGTTTTTATTTAGGAAAATAGCGAAATTCCAGAAATAGTAAATTATGTAGAACAGGATAAATTGTGCACGATTGGGGTAACTAGTGACATGGTCCTCAGACAAATAGAGAAATTAAAATCTAACAAATCCCCAGGCCCTGATGAACTGTTTGCAAGGGTTTTAAAGGAATGTAAAGAGGAATTTAGCATACCTTTGGCTAATCTTTCCAATATATCACTTCAAACTGGCGTAGTGTCAGACAAGTGGAAAAATGGCAAATGTAATACCTATTTACAAGACAGGTGACAGGTTCTTAGCTTCGAACTATTGGCCAATTAGCCTTACCTCCATAATGGGAATATTTATGGAATCAATAATTGCCGAGGCAATTCGCATCCATCTTGAAAGGCATTAATTGATTAATGAATCTCAGCACGGTTTTACAAAAGGGCGTTCCTGTCTTACGAATTTACTAACTTTTTTCAGTAAGGTGTTGGAGGAGGTAGATCATGGTATTGAATATGGTATTGTGTATATGGACTTCAGTAAGGCTATTGAGGAAACTTAAGGCACACGGAAATTTTTTCCTGGGTAGAGGCATGGTTGACAAATAGGCAGCAGTATGTTTGCATAAATGGGGAGAAATCAGAATGGAGCACGTCACAAGCGGTGTTCCACACGGGTCATTGGTGGGCCCATTGTTCACAGTTTACATAAATGACAAAAGTAAGGGAATAAACAGCGACATAAGCAAATTTTCTGATGACACCAATATAGGCCGTCCAATTCATTCTAATAGGACATTAGAGCACTCCAGGATGATTTAAGCAGACTGATGCAGTGGTCGGAGAAGTGGCAGATTCAGTTTAATATAGACAGATGCAAAGTTCTAAATGTTGGACAGGAAAAGAATATTGCCACATATAAACTAAATAATGTCGATCTTAATATTACTGATTGCGAAAAGGATTTAGGAGTTCTGCTTAGCAGTAATCTGAAACCAAGATAACAGTGCATAAATGTTTGCAATAAAGGTAACAGAATCCTTGGCTTCATATCAAAAAGTATAATAAAGTCTTCAGGTTGTTCTTCAACTCTATGTATCTTTGGTTAGGCCTCATTAAGATTATGTTGCACAGTTCTGGTCACCATATTACAGAATGGATATAAATACACTGGAACACGTACAAAGGAGGTTGACAAGGTTGATCCCATGTATCAGAAATCTTCCTTATGAGGATAGACTGAGGCCCTTGAATCTCCACTCTCTAGAAAGGCATAGAATTAGGGAAGGATATGATTGAGGTGTACAAATGGAAAACAAGAATAAATAAATGGGATGTAAATAGCTTGCTAGAAATATCTAGCATAGACAGGACTCGCAGCAGTGGCTATAAGTTGGATAAATTCAGAGTCAGGAAGAATATAGGAAAGCACTGGTTTGGTAATAGTTGTGGATAAGTGGAAGAAACTCCGAAGTACCGTCATAGAAGCTAAGACGTTGTGTAGTTTTAAATATAGGTTAGATAAATTCATGAGTGCGTGTGAGTTGGACCTGACTAGCTTGTGCTACTGGGTCAGTTGCCGTGCTCCTTCCTTAAGTGAAGGTGACCTGACCTGAATAGGTTAGGGCGTTGGCTTAAGCCCGTTGGAGAATTGGACCTGCCTCGCATAAGCTAGTAGGCCTGTTGCAGTGTTCAATCTTTTTTATTTTCGTATGTTCATTCATTTCTTTCTCAAATGAAGAAAGATTGATTTTACTCTCAAGCCCCAAAAAAGCACTATTAGCTTGCCTTACCTATTTTTTAAAAAAATAAAAAATATAATGTTAATACTTTTATTTAAAAGTGTCTGGATTTGAAGCAATGCTGTCACGCTTTACTGATAGTAGTGCAGCTAAATCAGTAGCCATCTTGCCTCTCATATAAATTATAGCCATCTTGCCTCTCATATAAATCATACCCATCTTGCCAACAGAGATCACTGAAAAGTGATCTCTGTTGACGTAAAAAAAAAATTGAAATTTTAATGAAAATGCTCAATATTCATGCTGGTATGTATAAGTTTACAGGTGACATGTGTGCGCCTGACAACCATCTTGAATTTAAATCCGTCAAGGGTGCCTCTGTATTACTAATTTAGACACCTAAAAAAATAGGTTTGACACACAGGCAACATTTTTGTGTGTAGCAAATGTTTGTGTGGGCAGGGAGAGGTGTGTGTGTGTGTGTGTGTGTGTGTGTGTGTGTGAGAGAGAGAGAGAGAGAAAAGAAGAAGAAGAAGAAGAAGAAAAGGACTCTACCTGAACACTGGACTCGAACCACTGAACACTCCACAATTGAACACACGATCAGCATCAAACTATAACTTGCTAGAGGCTGCTGCTGTGGCCCAGTTCACATATTGAATAAACTCTGGATGTTCGGATTTTTTGTGATAACGTATTTTGGTTAACTTGGTGCCGTGGATGTCAACTGAAGATTGACAGTATGCTTTAAGAAGAAATAACCTTGTAGAAGGATTCATTAGTAAGTGATCGGTGGAGGTTGTTTTGTGCGTTAAGTGATAAGTGGTTGTATGCAAATACCAGGTACGTAGCTGTTTACACCACACTTTCTCTTTCCTCCACTCCATGTATTTTTACTATAAACATGTGAAGTAAATGGTTAGGTAATTAACATAGCGAGTATTTTATTAAGATGTTTCTCAATAAGGTGAGATGCTCCAGGCTAGTGAACTGGATGTAGGACTGCTGTTCCCAACACACCTCTGCTTGCAGTTCTGTGTCAACAACTCGGCTGTGTAACAGTAAGCTTGGAGTTGCTTGAGCAAGCTGAGCTGTGTAAAATGAGTTTGGAGATGTCCACAGCTGTGCTGTGTAACAGTAACCTTGCTACTGTTCACTTTTCGGAGTTGTCAACTTGTTGTTGGAACTTATCTTGTTTTGACGGGTGGTATCAAAAGGAAGTCGTCAAGGCCAGGCAAGTTTCCATATTTTTTCTGTCAGCTTTCAGTGAAAGTTGTTAATTAAGTCATAATAGTTAGACTGGTTTGGAAAGTTGTTGCAGTTAGAAAGATGAAAACAGTGTATAACGATCTCTACCAGCCAAGAGAACGACACCCTCTTATATCAGATGTTTTCATCGTTAACAACGTTGTCATAATAACGCTTGACCTCGTTAACAACGTTATCTTTATAACGCTTGACCTCGTTAACGCGCTTTTTTACTGAAAATACTTATCAGAAGATCAAGAAGGTAAATATATATGCAATAAGATCACAGTATGCAAAACAGCCACTGTGAAAAATAGTAAACTTCGAAGCGCTTTCGTACTTTCTCACATTATCATTGATAATGTGAGAAATCACGAAAGCGCTTTGAAGTTCACTATTGTGTGTGCGTGCGCGCGCTTACTCACATAGTTGTGGTTGTAGGGGTCGATTTACAGCTCCTGGCCCACCGCCACTTTACTTGCCTCTTCTAGGTCACTCTTCCTGCTCCATGAGCTTTATCATACCTCTTCTTAAAGCTGTGTATGGATCCTGCCTCCACTACATCACTTCCCAGACTATTCCACTTCCCGACAACTCTGTAACTGAAGAAATACTTCCTAACATCTCTGTGATTCTTCTGAGTCTTCAACTTCCAACTGTGTCCCCTTGTTGCTGTATCCCCTCTCTGAATGCGTGTGTGCGTGTGCGTGTGCGCGCGCGTGTGCGTGTGTGTGTGTGTGTGTGTGTGTGTGTGTGTGTGTGTGTGTGTGTGTGTGTGTGTGTGTGTGCGTGCGTGTGTGTGTGTGTGTGTGCGTGCGTGCGTGCGCGCGCGCCTATGCAGTGCTCCTCTGTCCTCATATTCAACCAGGCAAAACACCACCCACCTAACAACACAGGAGTCACGTATTTGTCAAGCATTTGCACCTGTGACAACGAGGACACAAGAGATTTCCGACAAGCGTTGACCTGTAATATTGTGACCTGACCTTTATTCATAAGCCAAGTGATCTCATTTGACCGTTCCAACGTTCCCTGGGCTGAGGTCGAGTTTACAACCACAGGTCGAACTTACAAGCACAAGGTTGCGTCTGAGGGCCTCCAGTAAGTCAATATTTAGTGAAAATTAGACACATGTGCAACATATGGGTATGGAAAAATACACACAGAAACGGTATAAAGTAATTCTTTATTGACAACGTTTCACCCACACAGTGGTTTTTATCAGGTCACAATATCTGGGTATGTAGAAGTAAACACGGAGGCAGTGTGGGAATAAATGGTATAAAATACCGACACTATGGAAACATAAACACATATGCAGTTTAATGTGATCCTTTATTGACAACGTTTCGCCCACACAGTGGGCTTTTTCAAGTCACAAACAGATCTGTGTACGAATGGTATACAATACCGACAAAATGAGATTAAGACACATGTGCAACATCTGGGTATCTTTATTGTAGACGTTTCGCCATCCAGTGGTTTATCAATACAAATACTAGGACATAACTTGAAGACAGTAGAACTATGTACAGAAGATGAGAGAATCTCCACGACTATGGTGCTCTTCGCACCTACTCCTAGGTTGAGGGACTGATTACCTCATCTTCTGTACATAGTTCTACTGTCTTCAAGTTATGTCCTAGAATTTGTATTGATAAAGCCACTGGATGGCGAAACGTCTACAAAAAAGATACCCAGATGTTGCACATGTCTTAATCTCACAAACAGATCTACCTGGGGTGGAAGGTACTGGAGTATTTATAGTCAGAATGTTGAGGTCAGGTGGAGAATGCTTCATCTGAGGATCCACTGGGTGGGGTTATAGAGTCTTGGGTAGCTTGGCAGGGGTATTGGACAAGTTATGAGTAGACCTTCTGCAGTGTTCTATGTTCTTATGTGGGATAGCGATGAAGAAGTTACAACATCGCAATTCACACAACCATTTAATCAACTACAGAAACTCAAGACTTATCGCCACAGAAGACAACACTCGATACCGAAGAATCCTGGAATCATCGCTTATCTCTATAACCAACAATTTCAACCAGAACAATGGCTTCTATAACGTAGCTGAACCACTTGCCAGGAAACTTCTTCATCGCTATCCCACATAAGAACATAGAACACTGCAGAAGGTCTACTCACAACTTGTCCAATACCCCTGCCAAGCTACCCAAGACTATAACCCCACCCAGTGGTTCCTCAGATGCAGCATTCTCCACCTGACCTCAACATTCTGACTATAAATACTAGCTGAGAAACTAGTGGAGCTTTTCACTTCCAGGGGAGCCTCCACTCAGCTCCCACAGGACATCCAGAATATACAGACGGATCTTCTGCCACAGCGCCAGCTAACGATACAAGCTGCATGTGAGTCGGAAGATGTGACTGATGAAGACCTCACGGACTTGGAACTCCGACGTGCCATTAAGAACACAGGTGACACTGCCCCGGGCATCGATGGTGTTACATACTCCATGATTGCACGGGCTGGGCAGAGTGGATGGGAAAGCTACCATCGTACCAATTCCAAAGCCCAAGGACCCAGGCAGTATGAGACCCATATCGCTGACCAGCTGCTTAGCCAAGACTGCTGAGAGGATGGTGTTAAACCGCCTCCTATGGAAACTTGGACCCTCTCATCATCACATATTTGGCTTCACCAAAGGAGTGGGTACAGCAGAGTGCATAACCACTCTACTAAGCCAGATTGCTGATAGTAACAAAAAACCTAGTATTGTCGTCTACCTCGACCTTGAAAAGGCATTTGAGCTAGCCAGCCCCACAGCAATTCTGGCAATACTAGCTCGGAAGGGAATCAAAGGACGCCTCCTGGCCTGGATAGAGTCCTACCTTAGGGGCAGGCAGGCCTGTGTCAGCTTTCAGGGACACTACTCTTCCTTTAAATCCCTGGAAAACGGTACGCCACAAGGAGGTGTGCTCAGTCCTACATTGTTTAACATCCTTATGCAGGAACTTGTGAGTCTTCCCTTTCATAGTGGTACACAGCTCCTCAGCTATGCTGATGATCTTGCACTCGTAGTGAATGGGAAAGGTAATTTAGAACGACAGGCTCAGAGAGCTTTGGACCTAATTACGCAGTCTTGCAAGGAACTAGGCCTCAAGATCTCGTCCGAGAAATCTCTTGCAATGATGTTCAAGGGACCAGATCCTGTGAATAGATTACGTATTCAGGATATAGAACTTGAGTGGACAGGCTCCTACCTGTACTTGGGAATCTACATTGATAAAAAGCTGACCTTTCAGAAACAGGCAGAGTATGTCAGGTCACGTGCTCTACTCAGACTCAACGCCATGAGAGCCATGACGAGGCACCATGCAGGGGCAAGCAAAGATGTACTTCGCTTGTACTATATACAAGCTATACGCTCGCTCATTGACTAGGGTGCACCGGTGTTAGCTCATCTCTTCTTGCAGAGCAGGCAAAGGGTGGAGGTCGTACAAAATCAGACGATAAGAACTATGCTTGGGGCCCCCATCTGGACCAACACAGTATGTCTCAGATCTGAGGCCCGGCTTCCTTGGCTGACAGAGTAAGACACATAAACGCCTGCAAAGTGGCCACGATTCTGCACAGGCAGCAAGGTATCCCACTAAGGAGACGGATATTGACAACCATGGCACAAGATCCCACACTCTTCACGGACTACTGGATTCGTTCGTTTTGTGCTGCTGGGCGGAAGCTGCTGCCTATACAACTACTTGAGTTGTGACCTTCCTGTTGCTGGGTACCATCCACCACCTCCCTGGCACCCAGATCCAGCCGATGTTTGCATCATGCAGCTACCCATCTCTAACCATCTCTGCAGTCAAGACACCCTCAGCAATCATGCTGAGACAAGCATGGCACTGGCAGAGGGAGGCACATGTGCAGTGTATTTCACAGATGGTTCTGTCGACCCTGACAGGAAGAGAGCAGCAGCTGGACTGTACCACAATGGTCACACACAAGGCTGGCGACTCCCTGACCACTGCACGATCCTTCAAGCCGAGCTGGTGGCGATTCAGCAGGCAGTGTCACATGCCCTACGACATTGACTCCGACCTGTCATACATGTTGATTCCACCTCTGCAATCAATGCCCTCTCCCATCCTCAACCACAGGACAATGTTCACCTCATCACATCGATCCTGAGCATAATGACAGCCTTAGAAGTTCAGGGTAACAGATCAACATTGAACTGGATCCCCAGCCATGCTGGCATCTGGGGAAATGAGGCGGCAGATGATGCAGCCAAGGCAGCAACAGACTATCCACATGTTGGGATTACTGTCCCAATCAGCCTACGACAGACCAAACTGGTGGCTGCCAGAGCCATGAAACTTATGGGGGAGGTCTTAGGTGATACCCCATCTCAACAGTGGTACCGAGCAGCGACTCGGGGAGAACCCCCTCCATATGATAGAAGCTGGTCCAGAGCGCAGTGTACCGCCATCCATCGGCTTCGTTAGGGCTTTCCCACAGCCAAGATGATGGTAGACAAGGCTGAGGAGGAGATGTGCCAATACTGTCAGCATGTTGTCCAGCGGCCCCTAACATACTATCTTCTGGAGTGCGAAGTTACTGAGACACTTCGCAGGCATCTAGGAGTGATATTCCCTCCCGAAGAGGACCGAGAGATGACTGCGGCCACACTAGTGTACCATGGAGCCAACGAACCAGACAAGCTGTTACCTGTGATAACGACATATCCTCCTCCTCGCTAGTGTCCATAGTTAGGAGTATATGGTGTTGTCGGTTATGAGATGCACAAGTTGAACTGACCAGAAGAGTGCTTGAGCAGCATACGTCGCATCACTGTAGAAACCTTTCCCCCTCGGGAGCCAGAGACGGGTCATCGCAAGATTGAGACCTGTGCCAGGACTACGGTCTTGGCGAACATTATACATACACCCCAGGTAGATCTGTTTGTGACTTGAAAAAGCCCACTGTGTGGGCGAAACGTTGTCAATAAAGGATCACATTAAACTGCATGTGTGTTTATGTTTCCACAGGCAGTGTGGGATTGTTCTTCGTTGACAACGTTTCGCCCACACGGTGGGCTTTGTCGGGTCACAAACAGATCTGCCTGGGTGAGGGGTGCGTGAGTATTTGTGGGGTGGAGTCAGGTGGAGAATGCTGGGTAGGTTGTATTCTCCACCTGACTCCATCCTGTGAATATTCGCATGCCTTTCACCCAGGTGGATCTGTTTGTGACCTGATGGGGCCCACTGTGTGGGCGAGGCGTTGTCAATGAAGAGTGGCTTTGTACTGTTTCTGTGTTTATTTTTGCATACCCAGATGTTGCACATGTGTCTAATTTTCATCTTGTCAGTATTGTATATAATTCATGTTGACAAATAGGCAGCAGAGAGATTGCATAAATGGGGAGAAATCAGAATGGGGGCACATCACAAGCGGTGTTCCACAAGGGTTAGTGTTGGTCACTAGTCAGTCGTCACGTGAGGTCACAGGCCCTGAGCTGCTTTGGGGATTAGTGTGGACGGTTACAAAGCCATGGCTTGCTTTTGCAGTGTTCTAAAAATTGAGATTGGAGAGTTGAAGGAGGAAGTCTTGCTTCTCGAAGAGGAAATTAGGAGGCTGAAGGTTCACCTCAATGGGGTTGGGAGCGAGTGTGAGGTGGCTGATATGGTGGAGGGGAATGAGGCTACCAGCAGCGAGGTGCACTCTCTCGCTGCGAGGAAGCTGTAGGTGGGGAGGTAGCAACGGCTACCAGCAGTGAGGTGCAGTCCAGCACCTACTACAAGTGGCAAGTGGTTCCCAGTAATGGGAAGAGCATCAAGATAAGGAAAGTTAAGAGAGAAGATTTGAAGGTAGGAAATCGCTTCTCTGTTCTTCAGGATGAGTGTACTTCAGTGGCCAGTGAAGGTAAAGGTACTACTTCCCCTGCAAATGGAGGTAAGCGCATACTTGTGGTTGGTGACTCACAGGTAAGATATATGGACCGTGCCTTCTGTAATAGGAATAAGAAGGTAAGAGATAGAGTGTGCTTCCCAGGAGCTGGTGTTAGTGACAGTCGACAGGTTGGATAATATCATGTCAGGTAATGGGAACAAGGCTATTATCTGTCTCAGTGCTGGTGGAAATGATATTGGGAAGGGTAGGAGAGAAGAGCTGCTAGATAAGTACAGGTCAGCTATAGATTTAATTAAGTCTAAGGGAGGGGTCCCAATTATATGTAGCATCTTGCCTAGAAGGGGAGTGGGCAGTGAATGATTGTCTAGGGCAATTGGTGTAAATTGCTGGCTAGACAGATACTGCAAGAAACTTGCAATCCCATTCATTGACAACTGGGACAACTTTTATGGCAAACATGATGTGTATGCAAGGGATGGTGTACATCTTTCTGGAGCAGGGGTGGTAGCTCTTGCAAACTCAATCGAGAGGGCCATTGCTGAAATGCCTAGGATTTTAAACTGATAGAAGATAGAGGTATGGGTGTGTGTGGGAAACAGTCAGGTTGCAGCACTAGGGTTGTAAACAGTAAATGTATAAAAGACATTCATCATGAAGTTATAAATAAAGACAATAGATCATGTCAGCAAACAAAGGGAGACAGCAGAGGGCAGCAAGGGACTAGCTCCCTTAAGCTCTACTATACTAATAGTAGGAGTGTAAGAAATAAGATAGATGAGCTAAGATTAATTGCAAGTGCAGGAAACATAGATATCATTGCTATAACAGAGACCTGGCTCAATCTGAAAGAGAGATGCCTTCTGAATGTCACATACAAGGCTATAAATTATTCCACACTGACAGGGTCAACAGGAAGGGTGGTGGAGTAGCGATGTACGTCAGAGACAATTTAAAGTGTTGTGTTAGACAAGATATAAAATTAGAAGCGTCAGCCACTGAATATGTTTGGTTACAGCTTCTCGAGGGCCGTGAAAAACTAATTTTGGGTGTGATTTACAGGGCCAAATCTTGATAGGGAGTGCGGCAAACTTCTATGGGATGAAATTCGTAAGGCTTCTACATACGAAAATGTTGTGATAATGGGAGATTTCAATTCGACAGGAAATTTAGAATCGAGTGACTTTCTTGATACGGTTCAGGATTGTTTTTAAAGCAGTTTGTGACAGAGCCAATTAGAGGAAATAACCTGCTTGACTTGGTTCTTGCCAGCAGGGAAACACTAATTAATAATCTTGAGGTTAATGATGAGCTCGGGGAAAGTGATCACAAATCACTCAGTTTTAATATATCATGAATTTCCCCTAATAATGGCAATCAAGTCTCTGTCCCTGACTTCCGCTTGGCTGATTTCATAGGACTGAAAAATTACTTGGGTGGGCTGAACTGGAATGACCTGACTATGGGTCAGGTAGGTGGTGATGGTTGCCGATATGACATTTTCCAGAGCATAGTTCTAGCTGCTCAGACAGCTTACGTTCCAAATAAGGAAATCAGATCAAGCAAAAATGATCCTAAATGGATGAACAATAGATTAAAACGTCTCATTGGTCAAAAGAGAGGCATATATAGGCAAATCAAAAGAGGAGAGGTGCAATTAAGAAATCAATATATTCAGTTAAAGAGAGAAATAAAAAAGGGAATAAGAAAAGCAAAAAGAGATTATGAGGTTAAAGTTGCAAGATAATCGAAGACTAACCCAAAAGGATTCTTTCAGGTATACAGAAGTAAGATCAGGGACAAGATAGGCCCACTCAAAAGTTACTCGGGTCAGCTCACAGACAGTGATAAGGAAATGTGTAGAATTTTTAACACACTTCCTCTCAGTTTTTACTCAGGAAGATACTAGCGATATTCCAGAAATAATAAATTATGTAGAACAGGATGATAAACTATGCACGATTAGGGTCACAAGTGACATGGTTCTTAGGCAAATTGATAAATTAAAACCTAACAAATCCCCAGGCCCTGATGAACTGTATGGAAGGGTTCTAAAGGAATGTAAAGAAGAGCTTAGCAAACCTCTGGCTAATCTTTTCTATGTATCACTACAGACTGGCATGGTGCCAGATAAGTGGAAAATGGCAAATGTGATACCTATTTTCAAAACAGGTGGCAGGTCCTTATCTTCGAACTATAGACCAATAAGCCTAACCTCCATTGTGGGAAAATTTATGGAATCAATTATTGCCGTGGCAGTTCGTAGCCACCTTGAAAAGCACAAATTAATCAATGAATCTCAGCATGGTTTTACAAAAGGGCGTTCCTGCCTTACGAATTTATTAACTTTTTTCACTAAGGTATTTGAGGAGGTAGATCATGGTAATGAATATGATATTGTGTATATGGACTTCAGTAAGGTTTTTGACAGGGTCCCACATCAGGGACTATTGAGGAAAATTAAGGCACATGGAATAGGAGAAATTTTTTCCTGGATAGAGGCATGGTTGACAAATAGGCAGCAGAGAGTTTGCATAAATGGGGAGAAATCAGAGTGGGGAAGCGTCACGAGCGGTGTTCCACAGGGGTCAGTGTTGGGCCCCCTGTTATTCACAATCTACATAAACGACATTGATGAGGGCATAAAGAGCGACATAAGCAAGTTTGCCGATGACACCAAAATAGGCCGTCGAATTCATTCTGACGAGGACATTAGAGCACTCCAGGAAGATTTGAATAGACTGATGCAGTGGTCGGAGAAGTGGCAGATGCAGTTTAATATAGACAAATGCAAAGTTCTAAATGTTGGACAGGAAAATAACCATACCACATATAAACTAAATAATGTCGATCTTAATATTACGGATTGCGA
>NC_091323.1:17798133-17858133 GCF_038502225.1 Cherax quadricarinatus | reverse complement strand
AGCACCAGTATACCAGTGGTTGCTTGATACCCAGCACCAGTATACCAGTGGTTGCTTGATACCCAGCACCAGTATACCAGTGGTTGCTTGATGCCCAGCACCAGTATACCAGTGGTTGCTTGATACCCAGCACCAGTATACCAGTGGTTGCTTGATACCCAGCACCAGTATACCAGTGGTTGCTTGATACCCAGCACCAGTATACCAGTGGTTGCTTGATACCCAGCACCAGTATACCAGTGGTTGCTTGATACCCAGCACCAGTATACCAGTGGTTGCTTGATACCCAGCACCAGTATACCAGTGGTTGCTTGATACCCAGCACCAGTATACCAGTGGTTGCTTGATACCCAGCACCAGTATACCAGTGGTTGCTTGATATCCAGCACCAGTATACCAGTGGTTGCTTGATACCCAGCACCAGTATACCAGTGGTTGCTTGATACCCAGCACCAGTATACCAGTGGTTGCTTGATACCCAGCACCAGTATACCAGTGGTTGCTTGATACCCAGCACCAGTATACCAGTGGTTGCTTGATATCCAGCACCAGTATACCAGTGGTTGCTTGATACCCAGCACCAGTATACCAGTGGTTGCTTGATACCCAGCACCAGTATACCAGTGGTCCAGCACCAGTATACCAGTGGTTGCTTGATACCCAGCACCAGTATACCAGTGGTTGCTTGATATCCAGCACCAGTATAACAGTGGTTGCTTGATACCCAGCACCAGTATACCAGTGGTTGCTTGATATCCAGCACCAGTATAACAGTGGTTGCTTGATACCCAGCACTGGTATACCAGTGGTTGCTTGATACCCAGCACCAGTATACCAGTGGTTGCTTGATATCCAGCACCGGTATACCAGTGGTTGCTTGATACCCAGCACCGGTATACCAGTGGTTGCTTGATACCCAGCACCGGTATACCAGTGGTTGCTTGATACCCAGCACCAGTATACCAGTGGTTCAAATTCAAAAATTCAAATTCAAATTCAAACTTTATTATCTATAAGTATTACAATGCTGAGTTTACATAATTTGGTTATTGTGTGGTTTACATGTAGTAAAATAATAATTACAGAGTGTACCACTAGAACGCCTAGCATGGCTAGGCATTTCGGGCAGACTTATATTAAATCTTAGGTTTAAAATGTTACAGAATTATGAGATAAGTTGGTATTATGGCTAAGTGACTAAATACTAGTTGTGAGTTTAGCAATGTGAATGCTTTTGTTTTGGCACTATACATAGTTTCAGTATTGGAGTATCACAGGCCAACTTTTGACTAGTTAAGATTCATTATTTTGAGATTGAGATTGATATTTCTGTTTATGGTCAAATGGGTGAGTGAGTGTAAGTGTGAACCACCAGGTGGTATTCGTATTATTAGTTGACAGGGTGTATCAGGGAGATAAGATGTTTTCTGATGGTAGTTTTGAAGGTGATGAATGTGTCTGCAGTTTTGGAATTTTCAGGTAGGGTGTTCCAGATTTTAGGGCCTTTGACATACATTGAATTTTTGTAAAGGTTTAGTCGGACACGGGGAATGTCATAGAGATGTTTGTGTCTGGTGTTGTGCCTGTGGGTTCTGTCACAACTATCAAGAAAGCGTTTTAGGTCAAGGTTAATATTGGAATTTAAGGTCCTGTAGATGTAGATTGCACAGTAGTAAGTGTGGATGTACTGAACAGGGAGTAAGTTTAGATCTATGAAGAGTGGGGGGGGGGGGTGTTGCCAGTGATGGGATTTAACCAGGGATGGGATTTAGTGATTATTCTTACTGCGGCCACGAGTTTTTGTTGGGTTATTATTGGCTTTAGGTGTGTTGCTGCAGTTGAACCCCAAGCACAGATAGCATAGGTGAGGTATGGATATATAAGTGAATGGTATAGTGTGAGAAGGGCAGTTTGCGGCACGTAGTATCGTATCTTGGAGAGGATCCCAACCGTTTTGGATACTTTTTTGGTTATGTGTTGGATATGGGTGCTGAAGTTCAGGTTGTTGTCGAGGTATAGGCCTAGGAATTTGCCCTCATTATGCCTGGTAATTAGAGTGTTGTCGATCTTAATGTTAATTTGCGCATCTCCTGCTCTGCTACCAAACATAATGTAGTAGGTTTTGTCAACGTTAAGCGTAAGTTTATTGGCTGTCATCCAAGTCGATATTTTGATCAGCTCCTCATTAACAATGGTGTTGAGGGTTGCAAGATTAGGGTGAGAGATGACATAAGTCGTGTCGTCAGCAAAGAGAATGGGGTTCAGGTGTCGAGATACGTTTGGAAGATCATTGATGTATATGAGGAAGAGCAGGGGACCAAGGACACTTCCCTGCGGAACTCCAGTATCAAGTGGCTGTGTTGTTGATGCTGTGTCTTTAATGGTGACATACTGATACCTATTAGTAAGGTAAGATTTGAAATATGCAAGCGCATGGCCTCTTATACCATAATGGTCAAGTTTGTGGAGTAGGATGCCGTGGTCTACTGTGTCAAAAGCTTTTCTTAGGTCAATAAAAATTCCTAGTGGATATTCCTTATTTTCCAATGCTGTGTAAAGCAGATCTAGCATTTTTATAATTGCATCGTTAGTGCTTTTATTTTTCCTGAATCCAAATTGGCAGGGGTTGAGTATGTTTTGTGACGTTATAAATGAATATAGTCTCCTGTGCACGAGTTTCTCAAAGATTTTGGATAGCAATGGTAAGTTTGATATTGGCCTATAGTTGTTTAAATCTGTAGGGTCACCACCTTTATGTATTGGTGTAACCCTTGCCGTCTTGAGTAGTTTCGGGAAGGTGCTAGCTTCTAGTGACTTGTTAAAAAGCAATGAGATAGTATGCGAGAGGACATGGGCCACTCTCTTGTACAATAATGGTGGGACATGAGACAGATTCCCTGAGTTATTTTTAAGTGACTTTATAATCTCGGTGACTTCCGTGGGCTCAGTTGGAGCAAGATAGAAGGAATTTGGGAAATTCCCAACTAGGTAGTCCCCGGCATGGGCATTGGTACTTGGGATTTTATTGGCGAGATTAGAACCTATGGTTGAGAAGAAGTCGTTTATCTTGTTAGCTGTGTCGGTGGGTTGCAGTGGTGTTTCATTAGGTTTAGTTAGGACAATATTCTTGTTTTTTTTTCAGTTTGTGGGTCCCTAGAATCTGAGAGAGTGTTTTCCAGGTCTTTTTTATATCTCCTCTTGTGTCAGTGAATCTACTGGAGTAGTATAGTTGTTTGGCTTTCTTTATTACTTTGGTGAGGACTGATGAATAGTGTTTAAGAATATCTTTGTGTATTAAGCCCTGTCTATATTGCTTTTCATATTGGTGTTTCTTATCAATGGATTTCAGAATGGTGCTGGTTAGCCATGGGCAACCAAGCCGTTTGTTTGTGATCTGTTTCGTTTTTATAGGACAATGTTTGTTGTATAGTCTAAGTAGTTTGTTAAGAAAAATGTCTGTCCAGTCGTCAATACCATTGGCCTTGGAGAATTCTGTAGGCCAGTCAACAGTCTCTAGGTCAGCTGTGAACTTCCTTATTGAGGCCTCATCATGGAGTCTAAATGAGACTTTGTTGTATTCAAGTGGTGGTTTACTAATGTTTGTCAAGAGGAAGGTAGGGTAGTGGTCTGTAGTGCTATCTGTGATTATCCCTGATTTAAGGGGGGCTAGTATATTGGTCCATATGTGGTCTATTATGGTTGCACTTGTTTCAGTGAGCCTGGTTGGTTTAGTTATTGTTGGTATGAGAAGTGTGTTGTTCATATTGTTGATGAAATCAGTTACAGGCTGATCATCTAGTAGGCCAAGGTTGATGTTGAAGTCTCCAGCTAAGAGAAGGTGGTGCTTATTCATTTGTCTGTTTGTTATTAGTGCCTTTAATTTCTCACTGAAGTTTGGGATGTTAGTGTGGGGTATCCGGTAAATGGCACCGATTGTTATAGGCGTCTTAAGGTTTTTTACAGTAAAATTAGCAAAAATGTATTCTCCATATTCATCACTAAAGCAATTGGTGCTGATACAAGATAATTGGTTAGAGTAATAGATTGCAATACCACCCCCAACTTGGTATGGTCTGCAGTTGTGGATTGCTGTGTATCCTGGTAGAGGGTAGATATCTATTGTGTCCTGTTTTAGCCAGGTCTCGGTAAGAATAATGCAGGAGAAGGGTGTCTTTAGTGATTCAAGGAGTGCCAGGAGGTCATCATAGTGTTTGCTTAAGGACCTGATGTTGTAGTTAAGTACTGATAGACTTTTAGCATTGTTTAGGATAGTGGTGGCTTGTGATGCTGTGTAATAAAGGCAGTTACTTTCCAATAGGTTTTGATTGGGTGTCAGATTATGTAGGTTTAGATCAGGGTCAACGTGATCAATCATCTTCTAGGTTTAAATTATGGTTATTTATATCCTGAGTTGTGTGTTGAGTTTTAGTACTGATATCTGTAGTGGTGGGAAGTTTGGACAAGTATATAGCTATAGCATTTTGGTCATGTAGAGTATAGTCACTAATACACATAATGAAGTTGGTGTTGTCTATGTGTTGTGCTGGAATGAGCTAAAGTACAACTAGGTATAAACTAATAATATAAAAATACAAATTAAAAATAGCACAAGACTCTCACTTGTAATTGCACTAAGGTCTAATGTAATGACTTTGGTATAGTCTATGTATTGAGCTAGAATGAGCTATAGTACAACTAGGTTTAATCTAATAATGTAGAAATACAAATTAAAAATAGCACCAGACTCTCACTAGTAATTACACTATGGTCTAATATAATGACTTTGGTACTGACTATGTATTGAGCTAGAATGAGCTATAGTACAACTAGGTTTAATCTAATAATGTAGAAATACAAATTAAAAATAGCACCAGACTCTCACTAGTAATTACACTATGGTCTAATATAATGACTTTGGTACTGACTATGTATTGAGCTAGAATGAGCTATAGTACAACTGAGTTTAATCTAATGATATAAAAAAGGCACAAGACTCTCAGTTGTAATTGCACTAAGGTGTTATATAAGTTGTTTACAAGAATTAGAGTATAACTAGATTTAAATTGACAAGATAAAATATACAAGTTAAGGTAGCAAAAGAATAAAAAAAGTAGAAAAAAAAATATATATGAGGTAGTTGGTACTAGTTAGCAAAAGATAGTTAAGGGCCTTGAACAATAATATAATTGAAATATACACTAATTGCACACACAATATAGTCACTAAGATATGAAAGCAATCTTAGAGTAGGACTTATAATATAAACTTATAAAAATACAAATTGAAATGGTACTTGCAATTGCACTAGAGTCTGGTATATGTTGTTGACAAGATCAAGAGTATAACTAGATTTAAATTGACAAAATAAAATTCACAATTAAAGTACCAAAAGAATAATAGTAAAAAATAACAATGGTTATAATATGATAGTAAGATGGTAGACAGGTACACAGGTACAAAGGATAATATAAAGATTGGAGTTGAATATACAAACTTGAAAATTAGGCAACAAAATGTTGCTTGATACCCAGCACCAGTATACCAGTGGTTGTTTAATGATACCCAGCACCAGTATACCAGTGGTTGTTTAATGATACCCAGCACCAGTATACCAGTGGTTGTTTAATGATACCCAGCACCAGTATACCAGTGGTTGTTTAATGATACCCAGCACCAGTATACCAGTGGTTGTTCATTGATACCCAGCACCAGTATACCAGTGGTTGTTTATTGATACCCAGCACCAGTATACCAGTGGTTGTTTATTGATACCCAGCACCAGTATACCAGTGGTTGTTTATTGATACCCAGCACCAGTATACCAGTGGTTGTTTATTGATTCCCAGCACCAGTGTACCAGTGGTTGTTTATTGATACCCAGCACCAGTATACCAGTGGTCGTTTATTGATACCCAGCACCAGTATACCAATGGTTGTTTATCATGTGGCATAGACTGGCTGCAGGAGACAGGTTTCCTGACCATTTTCATATTCAAAAGAGCTTTCAGAATGAAAGTTTTGCCGATATAGGTAAGCGGGGACACACTTGTGTAGGCGGCCTCCCAAACACGTTCCGTGAGTCTTGCTGTAATGATAACTCCATCTCCGTTCTGAAGAAGCCGTTTAATTAAGCCTCGAACCTTAGCTGAATACTTTACGGTAATCTCATTGCCATACTGAATTTCCCCAGCCCAGGTTAACATATTTCTTCACCTGATGTATGAAACTCATCCTGTGTAATGGAATTTGACAGGGCAGCATAGCTAACTTTTGTTCCCAGTGTAAAATTGAAGACTAGCAGCACGTTGCTTATGTATCCAGTGTTGTTCGTTTAAACCAGGGGTCTCCAGACCCCTGGTTTGGAGACCCCTTATAGAAGGAAAAGATTAGTGCAGAGTGCCGCCTGTTTAATGAAGAATGGGGTGTAAATTACTTCTTTGTACAATCAGGTGATGAAGCCTTGTGTGTGGTATGCCACGAAACTGTTGCAGTGTTGGAGTACAATGTACGTCGGTACTATGAGGCCAAACATAAACCAAGTTATTCCTAATTCGCAGGAACACAGTGTTCGGAAAAATGAATAAATTCAATGCAGGTTGCTTTCCCATTTTTTTCCCCAGAAGAAAGCTGACAATGAAGCTTTAACCAGGGCAAGTTACACAGCTTATGCTTTAGCTACAAGAGGAAAGCCATTCACCGGTGGAGATCTGATCAAAGAGTGTATGATAGAAGCAGTGCGGAAGTTATGCCCAGAAAAAGCTTGTCTGTTCAGAATCCTCAGTCTTGCCCCAAATACTCTTGCTCGTAGAATTGAGGATATAGAAAACAATATATTTCATTAAGTTGCACAGAAAACACAATATTTTCAGTTTTATTCTCTCGCGCTTGATGAATGATACGAGTGACACATCACTATGAATTTAAAGTCACACAAGAATTAGCATCACTGCATATACCATGCACAACACAGGAACCGGAGTTGACATCTTCAAATAATTGAGAAAAAACTGTATTAGAATATAACCTGGAGGAGAATAAACTGCAATGCATGACAACCGATGGGGGAAAGAACATGTCTGGGTGAAGAAAGGTTTGCTTGGACGAATCACAAAAGCTTGCGAGGATGGATTCTCGAAGCTAGTGTTTCTGCATTGCGTAATCCATCAGCAAGCATTGTGCAGAAAATATGTAGATATGTCTTGCGTTGTGAGACCTGTTGTTTTAACAGTGAATTTCATTCTATCTTAATCATCGATAGTTTCGTGATTTTTCTGATTTTTTTTTTTCCGAGTTCGTTGACTTGCTGTTACGTACACAGGTGTAGACATGGCTTGCACACCTTGCCATAATGCGATAACCACTCAGGAACGATGAAAAGGACTGCAGAAAATAAATTAATATATTTCCTTCACCAAATATAAGCTGGTATTTACAACATGTATAGCTTGTGTACATTGTTTTCAGCTATGTACAATAAGGCAAATACAAGCATAAGACACTAAACCGTGACGACCAGCAGGGATGGCAAGTCTGCCAAAGTTGTTTCACGAGTGTACCACGTCGCTTTACAGTATTGGCAGGCTTCCTTGTGAATTGGTTGGTTCAACCAAGGTACTGGTATAACGACAGGGTCCCTGATTGGTAAACTCTTAGCACCTGGTTTGTTGGTCGGGAGGGTATGCCTATATTGGTATGTCACATACCTGGAGTTTACCTGGAGAGAGTTCCGGGGGTCAACGCCCCCGCGGCCCGGTCTGTGATCAGGCCTCCTGGTGGATCAGAGCCTGATCAACCAGGCTGTTACTGCTGGCTGCACGCAAACCAACGTACAAGCCACAGCCCGGCTGGTCAGGAACCGACTTTAGGTGCTTGTCCAGTGCCAGCTTGAAGACTGCCAGGGGTCTGTTGGTAATCCCCCTTATGTATGCTGGGAGGCAGTTGAACAGTCTCGGGCCCCTGACACTTATTGTATGGTCTCTTAACGTGCTAGTGACACCCCTGCTTTTCATTGGGGGCATGTTGCATCGTCTGCCAAGTCTTTTGCTTTCGTAGTGAGTGATTTTCGTGTGCAAGTTCGGTACTAGTCCCTCTAGGATTTTCCAGGTGTATATAATCATGTATCTCTCCCGCCTGCGTTCCAGGGAATACAGGTTTAGGAACCTCAAGCGCTCCCAGTAATTGAGATGTTTTATCTCCGTTATGTGCGCCGTGAAGGTCCTCTGTACATTTTCTAGGTCAGCAATTTCACCTGCCTTGGAAGGTGCTGTTAGTGTGCAGCAATATTCCAGCCTAGATAGAACAAGTGACCTGAAGAGTGTCATCATGGGCTTGGCCTCCCTAGTTTTGAAGGTTCTCATTATCCATCCTGTCATTTTTCTAGCAGATGCGATTGATACAATGTTATGGTCCTTGAAGGTGAGATCCTCCGACATGATTACTCCCAGGTCTTTGACGTTGGTGTTTCGCTCTATTTTGTGGCCAGAATTTGTTTTGTACTCTGATGAAGATTTAATTTCCTCGTGTTTACCATATCTGAGTAATTGAAATTTCTCATCGTTGAACTTCATACTGTTTTCTGCAGCCCACTGAAAGATATGGTTGATGTCCGCCTGGAGCCTTGCAGTGTCTGCAATGGAAGACACTGTCATGCAGATTCGGGTGTCATCTGCAAAGGAAGACACGGTGCTGTGGCTGACATCCTTGTCTATGTCAGATATGAGGATGAGGAACAAGATGGGAGCGAGTACTGTGCCTTGTGGAACAGAGCTTTTCACCGTAGCTGCCTCAGACTTTACTCTGTTGACTACTACTACTCTGTGTTCTGTTAGTGAGGAAATTATAGAGCCATCGACCGACTTTTCCTGTTATTCCTTTAGCACGCATTTTGTGCGCTATTACGCCATGGTCACACTTGTCGAAGGCTTTTGCAAAGTCTGTATATATTACATCTGCATTCTTTTTGTCTTCTAGTGCATCTAGGACCTTGTCGTAGTGATCCAATAGTTGAGACAGACAGGAGCGACCTGTTCTAAACCCATGTTGCCCTGGGTTGTGTAACTGATGGGTTTCTAGATGGGTGGTGATCTTGCTTCTTAGGACCCTTTCAAAGATTTTTATGATATGGGATGTTAGTGCTATCGGTCTGTAGTTCTTTGCTGTTGCTTTACTGCCCCCTTTGTGGAGCGGGGCTATGTCTGTTGTTTTTAGTAACTGTGGGACGACCCCCGTGTCCATGCTCCCTCTCCATAGGATGGTAAAGGCTCGTGATAGGGGCTTCTTGCAGTTCTTGATGAACACGGAGTTCCATGAGTCTGGCCCTGGGGCAGAGTGCATGGGCATGTCATTTATCGCCTGTTGGAAGTCATTTGGCGTCAGGATAACATCGGATAGGCTTGTGTTAACCAAATTCTGTGGCTCTCTCATAAAAAATTCATTTTGATCTTCGACTCTCAGTCTGGTTAGCGGCTTGCTAAAAACTGAGTCATATTGGGACTTGAGTAGCTCACTCATTTCCTTGCTGTCATCTGTGTAGGACCCATCTTGTTTAAGTAGGGGCCCAATACTGGACGTTGTTCTCGACTTTGATTTGGCATAGGAGAAGAAATACTTCGGGTTTCTTTGGATTTCATTTATGGCTTTTAGTTCTTCCCGCGATTCCTGACTCCTATAAGATTCCTTTAGCTTAAATTCGATGTTTGCTATTTCTCTGACCAGTGTCTCCCTACGCATTTCAGATATATTGACCTCTTTTAGCCTCTCTGTTATTCTTTTCCGTCGCCTGTAAAGGGAGCGCCTGTCTCTTTCTATTTTACATCTACTCCTCCTTTTTCTTAAAGGAATAAGCCTTGTGCATACATCGAGTGCCACCAAGTTAATCTGTTCAAGGCATAAGTTGGGGTCTGTGTTGCTTAGTATATCTTCCCAGCTTATATCTGTTAGGACTTGGTTTACTTGGTCCCACTATGTTTTTGTTATTGAAGTTGAATTTGGTGAATGCACCCTCGTGACTAATCTCATTATGTCGGTCTGGGGCTCCGCGCATACATGTCTGAACCTCAATTATGTTGTGATCTGAGTATATTGTTTTTGATATGGTGACATTTCTTATCAGATCATCATTGTTAGTGAAGATGAGGTCTAGTGTATTCTCCAGTCTAGTAGGCTCTATTATTTGCTGGTTTAAATTGAATTTTGTGCAGAGATTTAAAAGCTCGTGTGAGTGTGAGTTTTCATCAGAGCTGCCTCCTGGTGTTATTACTGCAACAGTATTATTTGCTATATTCCTCCATTTTTGGTGCCTTAAGTTGAAATCCCCAAGGAGCAAGATGTTGGGTGCAGGAGCTGGAAGATTTTCCAGACAGTGGTCAATTTTTAACAGCTGTTCCTGGAATTGCTGGGATGTTGCATCCGGAGGCTTGTAGACTACCACAATGACTAGGTTTTGGTTCTCGATCTTTACTGCTAAAACTTCCACTACATCATTTGAGGCATTAAGCATTTCTGTGCAAACAAGTGACTGCAATGTACACGCCCCCCCCCCCCCCCCATTTTTTTGCCTGTTCACTCTGTCACATATGTATAGGTTGTAACCTGGGATCTATATTTCGTTGTCCAAGTTATCCTTTATGTGGGTCTCAGTGAAAGCCGCGAACATTGCCTTTGCCTCTGCAAGCAGTCCACGGATGAAAGGTATTTTGTTGTTTGTTGCTGGCTTTAGACCCTGTATATTTGCAAAGAAGAATGTCATCGGATTGGTGGTATTGTTGGTACTGGGGGGGAGGATTTTTTTTTCCGGCATTAGTATCTGTATCTGTTGGTTTGGAGTGGAGGCCATCGACTGTGGTTCCACTCCAGGAATGACTGGATTTGGTGTACGATTTCTGCCATTTCCTGCCATTTTTTTTTCCTTCCTGGCACTAAAAAACCTCTCCCTCTCGAGTGGCTGTGGTTACCCAGGTTTTCCCATGGCCTGGATGTTTTGTATCTTTTTGTCCCCTTTAGATGGTGTGCCTGGCAATTTAAGTTATAGCACAGTCTTTCCTGTACTGAAGAGGTACACATTTCAGGGTGAAAAAACTTACAGGAAGGGAGTTTGCATTTTCCTGTTGTCATATGGGCACGGCATTTTCTAGGGTGGTCATAGTTGTACGTCCCGTCTGTTTTTCCAGATTTTCCATGTCTGCAGATACCAAGTGCATAGTATGTGCACAGGCTTGGTTTCCGTTTGCCTTGGGTTTCTGTGACTGTATTCCCTGTTGGTGCATGTTTCCCTGTCTTATTCCTATCCTCCCTAGCACCAACAATGGAGCTCCCACCAGTTGTTTTTGGTAATATATCCTCACTATTGCTAGTGGAGTCCTCTTGTTTGCTATTTCCTGTGGTATTTCTAGTTTGCAATATTGGTTTTATCTTATCTTTGACTACACTTGTTTCCCCACTACGGCTCCTGTCCCCTATGAGGTCATTTATATGTATTCCTTCCTGCGTATAATTCCCGACTACCTGGACAAAATCTCCAGCTTCACCATTACTATCTCCCAGGACAGCACCTCCAGCTTCACCATTACTGTCTCCCAGGACAGCACCTCCAGCTTCACCATTACTGTCTCCCAGGACAGCACTATCACTATGTCGAATAAAATGTAACATACTCTCAGCATGCCACACTTGCCTTGTTATACAGCAGTTCGGTGTCTGTCACGGTTCTTTCAGCTCAGAAAGAAAATTGATTCATTTCTCAGAGAAGAATCGACCCGAACCACTTTTATCAAACGCTGACTGGAATTGGAAATTGGAATTTTTTACACACGTGACAAGCCATATGAATTAATTGAATCTGAAGTTGGAAGGTGAAACAATTTTGATTTGTGAACTTTTCACTCATGTTTAAACATTCAGGGCAAAATTGATACTATTTGAAGAACAGGTGAAAGTTTCTAACTTGGTTCATTTCCCTTGTTGTGAAAAAAATCATGAAGAAAGTGAAGCAGAATTTCTTCATTTGCAACAGAAATTGTTAATGACTTGCAAAACCAATTTCAGAAATGAATTTCTGATCTTGATGGAAAAGCAGATGAAATAAAACTGTTTCAAAATCCATTTGACTGCAGTGTTGAAACATTTCCAAGTCAGTTTCAAATGGAAATTATTGATCTCCAAACAGATGACAAACTAAAAGAAAAATATAAAGAACGAAATCTGATTCAATATTATAAATCTTTACAGCCTGAGCAGTATCCAAATTTGAAGCGACTTGTTGCAGATTCGTATCAGTTTTTGGTACAACTTACCTTTATGAACATTTTCAAAAATGAAGTCTGTCAGGTCTAAATATCACGCAGATTTATCTGATGAGGATTTGAAATCCATTCTATTAATTGGCTCCTCAAGCTTGAAGCGTCAGTTCAGCAGCATTTTGAAATTTAAAAAAAAAAACTAGTTCCATTATTCCCACTAATCTTATGCAAATTAATGTTGTGTCAGCTTTTCTCACCTGCAGTTCAGTAATTGATTATACTGTCAAAGCATTGGCTTATGTTTGCCATTTTTACTCAGTATATATCATTTCTCAGGTTAAGCACGATATTGTTTCTTCGTAATTGTCACATTTCTCTTTTGTTCTGAATCATATCATTCTGATCACAAAAAGGATCCAAATCAAATTTATTTAAATTTTATTCATTTATTCATATTTATTTATGACTGGTTTTTCTTTGGCTCGCGAAAATGTATAAATTGTACGATGTGGCCCTCGTAGTGAAAAGTTTGGAGGCCCTGTGGTTAAAAATAAACAGTAATGTTCTTGGGATCCGTCACTTATTTTGGAGATGCTGAACAGTCTTACTCTTACACTTTCTGTACATCAGAGGCTTCAGTCATCCTTACACTGATTATGATTATTGGGAAGACTATACACAGTATGTTAAGTAAATGGACACGTACAAATAATAAGTTACTGATACTACGTTTTGCTAGTTTGATTTGACAAACCTACAAGTGGGCAAAACTTAAGCCCAAGTAAAATGTCTTATTAGTTGCAGATGTGTGTATTTACCCAGCATCTTCAATGACATTCTTAATGATACTGTAAACAGTGATTTGTACGGAAACCTCTTAAATTTATTTTAATATTTTAATTGCGTTTATTTAATTTTACGGCGTTCCAACGAGATGCTGTTATTGATGCAACGATTGTTACTGATGGTTAGTATAACATATTATCTATAGTCCAGTGTTTATATGTATTTAATTTCCTTATGACTTAAAAGCTGAAAGATGTGATTGATCTGAAATGATGAAATTGATCTGAAATGTGCATGTGAGGGCGCACTCACTGCATTGTGCAGGATCCCTAGTTAAACGTTTTGCGAAGCTTGAAGCACAAGTCCTTATGGAAACACCCCAGGACGCCCATTCTCCCCCTTGCCAATGTTCCTGCAATCTAGTGTGGCACGCGAGGAGACATTAAAGGAAAGTTAACTTTAGGAGAGGCGGATCACGACGGACCTGAATATAACGTATAATATACTTGGGACCAGATAGTGGATAGTTCTGTTTCTGAGAGAAGAGTCAGGAGACATAGTTAGCAGCTTAAGAAAACTAAGGAATACTGGAAATCTTAGGAAGTACTTCAGCTTCAGGGGAGTGGAGTGATTGCAACTAGACAAAGAGGTGTTGAGGCAAACTTTTTACACAGTTTTAAGAACGTGTGATAGGGTCCTAGAGACCGTCCGTTATTCTTTAAAATTGGAAACCAAGAACAATCACTCAACCCCGGCAAACACAACTGTATTAGAGTACACCTGTGAGTGTGTACACGTAATACTACCTCTGCCAAGTGGCCAGCGGGCCGCCAACACCAATAGCCTAGTTGGCCAGGCAATCAACAGCCTGGCTCTAGGTCACAGATATATCATAAAGATAATGACAAGAGGAGGAAACCGCTGAAATAACTGAAACTCAAACTGGTCTTACTTAAATCCTCAAAAGAAGGATCTGTGAGTGGCAGAAGGAAGGAAGGTGGGAAGGTAGGTAGGTAGGTAGGTAGGTACGTGAGGTGAGGTGAGATATGAGAGATGCAATGTTGGTGAGGGTAAGACCCTCAAGAGTTTCAGCAAAGACTCCCTCAGAATTTAGTACACCCAACACAACCTCCACACAACACACTCCCACATCCAACCTCCACTACTTTCCACTAAGTGCACACACGGGCGGCGCCCCCCCCCCCACGCGCGCGCGCGCGCACACACACACACACACACACACACACACACACACACACACACACACACACACACACACACACACACACACACACACACACACACACACACTCACTCACTCACTCACTCACTCACTCACTCACTATTCATTCATTCATTCATTCATTCACTCACTCACTGTTCGAGGGGGGAATATGCGGCTCCAGATTAAACCTGAAGACACAGATGAGCCTTAGGGATGTTTAGTAAGTTTATTTAGGTACATGTACACACACTTGCAGTTACACAAATTTTCATATTTGTAAAATACCTATGATAACCCCCCAAAAAGCCAGACATAGTGACTTAGTTCCATTGGGGTCCTTGTAATTTCAAATTATTTAATCATTTAAAGTTAAAATAGTTAAGTAACTCAACCGTGTGTAAATCAGCTACAATAAAAGGAGATATACTAGGATTAAGGTAAAGTGAGTTGTTTAACATTAATAAGAAAATCAGCTTACAATAATAGGTACATGAAAGTTAGCTATACAAAAAAATCACTCTTCTCCCTGTCTGTGGCTTCATTGGTTAGGTACCCTTAATCTGTCTTCCTGAACTGGCTCATGCTAGTACAGGCTTTGACATGTGCAGGCAATCCGTTCCACTCCTTTATTGCTGTACAATGAAAGGTGTTTGAAGTCTGACTACCTACTGTGGGTACTGCAAAACTGTGTTCACCTACCCTAGTACCATACTGGTTTTGGTTCCCAGCCTTGACGAACTTGGCAGCAAGATATTCTGGACACTGCTTCTGAGCAATTTTATAAACGTGATTTAGCTTCATTTGTTTTACCCTGCCTTCATCATTCATCCTGGACTACATGCTCTATTGGACCCAGGTCCAGGATGAATCTCACCATTTTGTTATGGGTGATTTGTAGTTTGTCTTTCAGTTTTTGTGTTAAGACAGAGTACCATGAAAAGTTTTGTATAAGAGCTAGACACAGGGTCCTGCGAGATTCTGTAGGTAGACACTGTGCTTGTCTGTTGAGGAACTTGAGTGTGGCATTCGATTTTTTACTACATTGTTCACTATCAGTTCTCCTGACTTGTTTGGGTCAAAGAGGATTCCCAGATATTTCACTGAAGTACTGAAATGATGGGTTCCCCGTTACACTGGACATTAAAATTATTTATCCTTTTCAGATTACTTTTCGTGCCAAAGAGTATGACTTCTGTTTTCCCGAGGTGCAACGATAGTTTGTCTTCTAACCATTTGCTGCAGTTCTAGTGATAATACATTAACTTTACCTAGTGAGTCTCTACCTGGCACTAACAGAGCACTGTCGTCTGCATATATTTTAGAGCAGGACGATCGTGCCTGTCACAGCTGCTGAATCATTATGACAGAATTACGGAGGCATTGGAAGACGACCAAAACGCAGATGTGATTTACACAGATTTGCAAAGGCGTTTGACAAATGCGATCATGGAGTGATAGGGCACAAAATGAGGGCCATGGGCATTACGGGGAAGGTAGGCAGATGGATTTTCGGGTTCCAAATCAACACAAAAAGTAATACTGAACAGAGCAAGATCCAGCATCAGCGAAGTCAAAAGCTCAGTGCCCCAAGGCACAGTCCTGGCACCTCTGTTGTTTCTCATCCTCATAGCAGACATACATAAAATCACCTGTCAAACTTTCGTATCATCATTTGCAGATGACACTAAAATAAGCATGAAAGTCACTACGGTAGAGGACACTGAAACAGTACAGGAAGACATAAACAGGGTTTTCCAGTGGCAGTGGAAAGCAACATGACGTTCAATGGTGATAAGTTCCAGCTGCTTAGGTATGGAAAGAATGAAGAACTCAAAAGGAGCACTATATTCAAAACTCAAGAGGGTCACCAAATAGAACGTAAGGAACACGTAAAAGACAGGGAATAATTATGTCAGCTGACCTTCTGTTAAAGACCATAACAAGACAAGGATCACGACAGCCAGAGAGATGACTGGGTGGGTATTGAGAACTTTTAAAACGAGGGAAATAATGCCGATGGTGACACTCTTCAAATCGTTAGTGCTCCCTCACTTAGAATATTGCTCAGTGCTGACGGCCCCGTTCAAGGCAGGAGAAATATCTGAGCTGGAACAAATACAAGGATCGTTTACGGCTCACATTGAGCCTGTAAAGCACCTAAACTACTGGAAACGCCTGCAAGTCTTGAACATGTATTCATTGGAGCGGAGGAGAGAGAGATACATGATAATATATACCTGGAAAGTACTCGGGGGGCCTGGTCCCAAATCTGCACACTGCCATAACAACATACTGGAGTGAGAGATATGGGAGGAAGTGTAAAATAAACCCAGTGAGGAGCAGGGGTGCGGTGGTGACAACGGAACACTGTATCAACATCCGGGGTCCCAGACTATTCAACATCTTACCTATACCGATAGCTCGTTGTTTCTTACATAATTTGCAATGGGTGACCGTATCGGAGGCCTTTTGCAAGTCTAAGGTCACCAAACCTATGAGATGTCCTAGCGACATTTGAGTTCTCAGGTAGTCCATCAGATTAATTAGGGAGGTGTCGGTCGAGTTAGATCCCCTGACACCTGATTGGTAATAGAATGTTTTTGTCATTAAGATCCTTAACAACTTGACAGTACACCGTTTTTTTATAGAATTTTGGACATCACACTGAGTATACTAACAGACTTACAGTGGTTGACGTCAGATCTACTGTTTTTCTTGAAGACAGGAGTAACTCTGGCCTCCTTGAACCCTCCGGAACGATATTGGTGGTGGACAAATTTATGTGCGCAATGAGGCTTGACAATTCAGAGGCACCGTCTTTTAGGAATTTGGCTGGGATGTTATCTGGCCCAGTGCTTTTAGTTAGGTTTAACTTAGTTCTTTTCACGTGAAGTCTTAAGATACACCTAGTAAGTAAAATGCTACCTGCAGTTTACTTACTAATGTTGATGCAACAATTGTGTAGTGAATTGAAACAATTTGCTACTTCAGTTATTTCATGGCATACCTTGTTATTGATATTTAACACTGTTACGTCTATTTACTGGTTTATGGCTATACCCCAGCTCTTTCAGTTGTTACCAGAGCTTTCTAGGGTTGTTCTTGTCTTCGATTTTAGAGCAATAGTGCCTCGCCTTTGCTCTTTTTATAAGCCTTTGCACTCTGTTCCCTACCCTTTGGAATTCATTTAGCGCTGCAATATCCTGTCTTTTTGCCCTTAATTTTTTTAGCAACTGATCCCTGAATTTTATATTATCTAGTATCTCAGCTTTTATCCAGGGTTCAGTTCTCCGTCTTGCACTGTTGCAATATTATCAAGGATAGCAGTGAACATTGTTTTGAATGTTTCCCAGGCATCATTTACGTCAATACAACTTATCATAGTCCAATCACGGTTGCGTAGCCTATTAACCAGTGTTTCTTTACTGTAGCGTCGATTTTCCCGGTGCAGTAAGTGACGAAATGATCGGTAAGACCTATGGTAATGACGGCTGACTTACTGTTATCAGAGCAGTTACAAAGTATGTGGTCGAGTATGATGGCTGCAGACTGTATGATCCTGGTTGGTGCATTAATTGAGTGTAACTGTGTAATCATAGAAGTTGCTTGTAGCTGTTACATAACCCGTTATTTTGCTGTTCATAACATATATTGAAGTCTCCTAGTATTATTGTCTCGCAGTTATGCTCAATTCTGGACAAGACTTGAAAATTTTCTGAGAACTGATCATGGGTAAGAGGGCGGTAACTAGTTCCTGCTAGGATGGGTTTTGTCTTGGGCAGCAATACCTCGAACCATAAAATCTCCAGCTTGTCATACAAGTCTGGTCTTGGGTTGTAAGCCAAGTCACTTCTTACATAAGCACATAATCCACCACCTTGTCTATTTCTAAGCATTTTATATTGTAACTTTGTATTTTAACTTCGTCAGGATTTAGAGATGGATATAACTGCTACCTTAGTCTTGTTTGGTAGAATCCTGATTTCTGATATTTTGGGTAAAAGTGACCTAACAGTGACATGAATAAAATGAAGGCCTGCTGTCCTGAAACAGTCATAATCATCAATATTTGGCAAAATTTGTTGACAAAGTTCGACAAGTCAAGGTCTGGCAGTACTAAAGGGTAATAGAGGTAAAGTGCATTTTGTTGCATACAAACTGATATTTAGTACTATTAACATAATGAAACATCCGTTGTGCACCCACCTCCTACACAATTCACAAATGGTGTATTTACTGTTCTTCCTCTGTCCTTTAGTACAGTGTAACATTTGTCTATATTTGATCTTGTAACAACACAAAGTGCTTAAGTCTCATACTGGTAGAGAAATGTGGAATGTACCGAGTGAAGAATTAATGGGTGTAAACTCCATTTACAGCTTCAAAATTAGGTATGACAGATCCTGGGAGGTCAGAATCCAGTAAAGGTCCATCTAACCAGAATGAACGATATTTTTGGGTGTCACTTGGCCTCTACAAACAACTCTTGAAAATTTGCATGCAAAGCTGGATTAGGTAGGCGCTGCAGCTGGGCAGATAGGAACATATATATTATGTGCACAGGTAGCAATTCAAGGCCTGTAGCACCTGGTGGTAAATAAAGACAACGGTATAGCTACCACGGCAAGACAGTGACAAAGCAAACACAGCAGAGGTGGATGTCTTTACCCATATATTTACAAGGTTAAGATATTCAGCAGTATAATGATAAGACAGCCAAGAGCCACTCAAAGCAACGAGTGGTCTCAACCCGAGTTGGCAAAAGTCTGTCCTTTCAGCCAGGCAAACAGGTATTACGTCATCCTGGCTGGGGAAGCGTGCTCTCACCTGATTAGTAGGTTGAAGTAGACAAATGCAGCAGTGGGGGCACAGAACTGCTATACACAGAATTTCCAGTTCACTGGTCAAAAGGTCATGCCAGTGGTTGCGTGACGAACGTCGACTTAATTGTAACATACTCGGTGCACACCACAGTACCTCTTATACTGAGGTTTTGCAATCACGTGATTAAAGCCAGCTGATTTACTCTCGTTATCCCTAATGGACATCAGTCCGCGACAAGTGGAATTGATAAGCTATGTGATAACAGCATATACAACGCCCCTAAGAACCCAATGGTATGTTTTCCAAGAGGCTGGTAAACAGCAACTTTCCAAGGCGGGGAGGTACTCCTTGTTCTCTGCAGACTGGAATACTGCTGTATACTAACATCTTCTACAAGGCAGGCGAGATTGCTAAGCTAGAAAATGTACATACAGCTTTCGCTGCCCGTATACATTCAAACATCTGAACCACTGGGAATGTTTGACATCCTTTCAACCGTACTCCTTGCAATGTAGACGAAAATGGTACATTTTGATTTACACCTGGAAATTCCTGGAGGGAATGGTCCCAAACCTGCACATCAAAATCACTTCTTGTGAAAGCAAGAGACTTAGCACGTGATGAAAATTATTTCCAATAAAAACAGTGGCTCGGCGAATACAATAAGAGAGTGAAGCATAAGTGAAACAAACTTCTAGCTGCCCTCAGGTAAAAAGCTGACAAGTTTCTCCAATCATTTCCTGGTCAGCTGGGTTGTGGTTCGTACATTAAACTGCGTGCGACCAGCAGTAACAGCCAGATTGATCAGTCAGGTTCCCTCAGAAAGCCTTGTTGTACGGGACCGGACCGTGGGACCGTTGATCCCTGAAAACATCCTTCGGGTATTCAGAATCTCTGATAATAATGTAAGGTGGTCTGCCATTATAAAACAAAAAAGGCAAATCGAACAAAGGCCAGGAAAATGATAGTATGGATTATGAGACCCTTTAAAAGAGAAGCAGTTCTGATGGTATTTTACGATCATTTTTTTCTTCACTCTTCGTTTATTGTTCTGTGCTCATTACTCTGTTTTTTTTTTTTTAAGGCAGGAGAGACCTGGAAAATGTACAGAGGCAGTTTACTGCCTGCACATAATACAACATAAACTACTGGGAATATCTCACAGTACTAGGAATGTGCTTTGGGTCTAGGCTTCAATTAGCTCATTTACTGGAGTGAAAAATACAATTAGAGAGACTGTCAACATCCGTGGTTCTAGATTACATTAAATTTGTTACCAGCAAATATCAGAAATATTGTAGGATTAAAGGGAGAAGCTGGTTAGTTGTTCCTGTGATAACGTTTTTGGCGCATAGGCCGCTAGCAGCAACAATCTGGTGACCAGGCAGTCAGCACGAAAGCCGAGCTACGATGATAAACAAACCTTAGTGTCAGGTGACAGCTATGTGTAGGTGTAAATTTGGAGTTTGGCACACGGCAGGATTACTAGTAATTTATTTGTATCTTTAGCTTGTGCGATGACGGATATAGCTTAAAAAATTCTACTTGACGTATAGACGTATCTACTGTCCCGTGAGTTTCTTAATAGTTTTTATTTTTATAATACTTTTCTAATTTAAAAAGTCTGGTGTGAGACCATGCCGCAGGGGCGATGAACTATTAACATATGTAACAGATAGACACAAGGATAATGCCGCATCCTACACATGAAACTCATGCTGGGCTGTTGAGAGTCCATGGTTTCCACAACACACACGTCATTATGCTTAACTTACTGCACAATAATCAACAGACTTAAATGTTGGGTAAACACCACAAGTACATTGCAACGCATGCAGGTACAATGGCCTTGGATCCATTAACGATGCCTCGTGGATTCACTAGGTGCGATGTGACCTCATTCACTGCTGAGAAAGGCAAAATATAAATTTGGGTTAATGGAAGGCATTGCTAGATAGTATCAAAACGTTTCTTTCACTTGGTATAAGCCTTTTCCAATAGCCATCACTGGCTATTGGAAAAGGTTGTGTTCTTGTTTATGATAGAATCCGTAGCGTCTGCCTGATCAACCACTCAGTGGAAAGAGTAGCAAGTGGAATCCCGTAGACTCTAAGGGATTCCAAGGACTGACTCTCTAAGGCTTAGAGAGTCAGTCCTTGGACCTATATTATTCCTGATAGGGAAATGATTTTTACCATAGGAATAGTTTTTTGTCGTTGTTTGTTGTTGTAATTGTTCCGCACCAATGCAAGTTTATCAGATAGTATCACGCATCCCGCAGGTGAACATAACACAATGAAGGTTGCCTAAAAACAGAAGAAAACACGTTGTGTTAATTCTGTCAGTGATGCTTGGTCGCAGCTGGTACTTAACTCTCATTAAAAATATAATATTCAACTGTCTACAAGGTTACCGTATCTTGTTGGGCCACACAGCTGAGTTGTTTCCTTTGTGTCAAGAGGTCTCCGACTCACCCTCCGTGCATTAGGGGAATACTGTCAAACCTCTGGCTGTCTTCAAGAGGGAACTGGAGAAGTTGAGATTCACAGATCAATGTCTGAATAGCCGAGCTGTGGTTCGTATGTTGGACTGCGTGCTTCCAGCAGTAACAGTCTGGTTGATCGGGCCTTGATCCTCCAAGCGGCCTAGTAAGCCGTTAATCAGGCTAGATAGATAATCCGAATTAATTTTTATGAACGAGACAAACATCTCCAGAATTTTTAACATAACCCTAACTCCATTGAACTTGGAAAAAGCCATAGACAACATCCCCCCCCCACACACTGCCCCAGGCCCTGACTCGTGAAACTCCGTGTATATCAAGAACTGTAATAAACCCCTATCGCGTGCTTTATGTATAGTATAGAGAAGCCTTGACACGGGTTATCCCACAATCTCTAAAAACAATTGATATTGCCCCTCTTCACAGTTTCCATAAAGCAGTAGTCAAGAATTATAGACCAATAGCTTTCATGTCCCACATCATAAAATCTTTGATATGGTTCTAAAAAGAAAAATTGCCAACCACTTAGATTCTCAGAAACCGCACAATCATGGACAGTATAGGCTCAGAACATGTCGCTCCTGCTTCTCACAGGTACTGAACCATTATGACATGGTCTTAGATGTACTGGAGGACAAACAGAATGCAGATGTAGTATACATAGACTTTACAAAAGCCATTGACAAGTGCGATCGTGATGTAATATCATACAAAATGCATGCTAAAGGAATATCTGGTAAAGTGGGTAGATGGATCTTTAACTTTCTATCCAAGAGAACACAAAGAGCAGAGTTAAGTCAGGGGCTGCCACAGTGAAAAGTTCTGTCACACAAGGCACTGTATTCATCCCCATTCTTTTCCTCATCCTCATATTTGATATAGATGGAGATGTAAGCCATAGCACCGTGTCTTCCTTTGCAGACGATACTAGAATTTCCATGTGTCATCCATTGAAGACCTGGGTGAAGGACTTGTGTGTGGTAATGTCCGAACATCTCACCTTCAAGGACCACAACAATGCCACTATCACATCTGCGAGGAAACGGATAGGATGGATAATGAGAACATTCAAGACAAGAGATGCTAAGCCAATAATGATCCTTTTTAAATCACTTGTTCTCTCAAGGCTGGAATACTGCTGCACATTAACATCCCCATTCAAGGCAGGCGAGATTGCAGATTTGAAGAATGTACAGAGAACCTTTACTGCACGTATAAATTCCATCAAGCGCCTTAACTACTGGGAACGCCTGAAAGCACTTGACTTGTACTCACTGGAGCGCAGGCGAGAGAGAGATATATCATAATCTGCATCTGGAAGATTCTGGAGGGACTGGTTTCTAATCTGCACACAGAATCACTCGCTACGAAAGCAAAAGACTTGGCAGGCGATGCAACATACCCCCAGTGAAAAGTAGGGGTGCCACTGGTACGCGAAGAGAAAACACAATTAGTGTGCGGGGCCCAAGACTGTTCAACAGCTTCCCACCAGCTATAAGGGGAATTACCAGTAGACCCCTGGTTGTCGTCAAGAGGGAGCTGGACAGATACCTAAAGTCAGTGCCGGATCAGCCGGATTGTGGTTCGTATGTTGGACTACGTGCTGCCAGCAGTAACAGCCTCGTTGATCAGGCCCTGATTCACCGTGAGGCCTGGTGATGGATCGGGCCGTGGGGACGTTGATCCCCAAAATACCCTCTATGTAGATTCCAGGTTGCCCCTCTCAACCTCAAACATCATGGCGCACTTATAAAAATAATCAACTGAATGACTGTTGACGACTTGTATTTATAGTTTTTGTAAACCTAAGCTATAAATGTGCTGTAAACCGTGTGTGAAGATATAACATAGTTGCTAGGAGGATGGGTTGCTAGGAAAGTAATTAAAAGGAAGTGTTCAAAGTAAACATTTCTCCGCCCCTCCCTTCCCACGAATGGCGTGGCGCCCGGAGCTTAATTCTTGTTTACGATACATACAAAGTCAGTTAGATAAGAGATTGTGGCACGTATTGTGGCAGATTGAAGTCGTACAACAAATACGATTGGAGTATCCATACAGCTCTCCCAAAATAAGTGTGAATATTTCCTGGAGCCTAACCTGCTGCACTGAAGGGCAACACGGAGAATGCGCACCACGTTTGACATAGTCAAGGCTGTTGTAGCACACACGGGCTACACCACCACAGCTGATTGTCACTTATCTAACCACCACTACGGTAACCTAAGATCATTGGCCACTACTCTAACACCACTGGTTGTCTTTGCCTTCACAAACCTAACCACTAGGATAAATGGGACCACTCTGGTAGTCCTCGCCTTCTGTTTTTCTATCCTTGATTCGTTTACATAAATAAATCACGATAGTCCTTGATTTAAATGCAAGTAGATAGTTCTCATGAGATAACCTCGGTGTAGGCTTCCGAGTGCTCAGCTAGCTTTGCCAAGTAACCTAAGACAACACTGGTAGTCCTTGTCTACACACTCGTTAAACATGGTGCCACCCACAACAGGTAGTCATTTTCTGTTAGGTAAATAGTGGTAATAGCTTTACAGAAACATTACTCTCCTCTCTACCCGCCCCTCGTCTTGCACCCGCCCCTCGTCTTTCACCCACCCCTCGTCTTGCACCCGCCCCTCGTCTTTCACACGCCCCTCATCTTGCACCCGCCCCTCGTCTTTCACCCGTCCCTCGTCTTTCACTCGCCCCTCATCTTGCACCCGCCCCTCGTCTTTCACCCGCCCCTTGTCTTTCACCCGTCCCTCGTCTTTCACTCGCCCCTCATCTTTCACCCGCCCCTCGTCTTTCACCCCGCGTCTTTCACCCCGCGTCTTTCACCCTCCCTTCGTCTTTCACTCGCCCCTCGTCTTTCACCCGCCCCTCGTCTTTCACCCGCCCCTCGTCTTTCACCCGCCCCTCGTCTTTCACTCGCCCCTCGTCTTTCACTCGCCCCTCGTCTTCACCCGTCCCAGTACTGAACACATGAAGGTTGCTGGAAGTGCAAGTGTGGGGTTGGAAATCCGCGCAATTCAGTTGGGACACAGGCTAATCTTCATTCCTGCTTTCCTGTGTTACACTGAACCATAGAGATAATATTATATTACGTATATGTATATATATATATATATATATATATATATATATATATATATATATATATATATATATATATATATATATATATATATGTCGTGCCGAATAGGTTTTATTATTGTAGTCAGTAGTGTTTATTATTGTAGTCAGTAGTGTTTATTATTGTAGTCAGTAGTGTTTATTATTGATGTAGTGTTTATTATTGATGTCAGTAGTGTTTATTGATGTCAGTAGTGTTTATTATTGATGTCAGTAGTGTTTATTATTGTAGTCAGTAGTGTTTATTATTGTAGTCAGTAGTGTTTATTATTGATGTCAGTAGTGTTTATTATTGTAGTCAGTAGTGTTTATTATTGATGTCAGTAGTGTTTATTATTGTAGTCAGTAGTGTTTATTATTGTAGTCAGTAGTGTTTATTATTGACGTCAGTAGTGTTTATTATTGATGTCAGTAGTGTTTATTATTGATGTCAGTAGTGTTTATTATTGATGTCAGTAGTGTTTATTGTAGTCAGTAGTGTTTATTATTGTAGTCAGTAGTGTTTATTATTGTAGTCAGTAGTGTTTATTATTGTAGTCAGTAGTGTTTATTATTGTATTCAGTAGTGCTTATTATTGATGTCAGTAGTGTTTATTATTGTAGTCAGTAGTGTTTATTATTGATGTCAGTAGTGTTTATTATTGTAGTCAGTAGTGTTTATTGTAGTTAGTAGTGTTTATTATTGTAGTCAGTAGTGTTTAATATTGATGTCAGTAGTGTTTATTATTGATGTCAGACGTGTTTATTATTGTAGTCAGTAGTGTTTATTGTAGTCAGTAGTGTTTATTATTGTCAGTAGTGTTTATTGTCAGTAGTGTTTATTATTGATGTCAGTAGTGTTTATTATTGATGTCAGTAGTGTTTATTATTGTAGTCAGTAGTGTTTATTATTGATCTCAATAGTGTTTATTATTGATGTCAGTGTTTATTATTGTAGTCAGTAGTGTTTATTATTGATGTCAGTAGTGTTTATTATTGTAGTCAGTAGTGTTTATTATTGATGTCAGTAGTGTTTATTATTGATGTCAGTAGTGTTTATTGTAGTCAGTAGTGTTTATTATTTATGTCAGTAGTGTTTATTGATGTCAGTAGTGTTTATTATTGTAGTCAGTGTTATTGATCTCAGTAGTTTTTATTATTGATGTCAGTAGTGTTTATTGATGTCAGTAGTGTTTATTATTGATGTCAGTAGTGTTTATTATTGTAGTCAGTAGTGTTTATTATTGATCTCAGTAGTGTTTATTATTGATGTCAGTAGTGTTTATTATTGTCAGTAGTGTTTATTATTGTAGTCAGTAGTGTTTATTATTGTAGTCAGTAGTGTTTATTATTGTAGTCAGTAGTGTTTATTATTGTAGTCAGTAGTGTTTATTATTGTAGTCAGTAGTGTTTATTATTGTAGTCAGTAGTGTTTATTATTGTAGTCAGTAGTGTTTATTATTGATGTCAGTAGTGTTTATTATTGTAGTCAGTAGTGTTTATAATTGATCTCAGTGGTTAATATTGATGCAACCAGTTGCGTTTATTATATATTATTGATGTAGTTGATCACCAAATAGAACGAAAGGAACACTTGAAAGACCTGGGAGTAATAATTTCGACTGATCTTTCTTGGAAAGAACACAAGATAAATATCATGATGGCCAAAAAAAAAAATGACTGGATGGATAATAAGAACTTTTAAAATAAGGTATTATAGTGCCAGTGGTGACATTCTTCAAATAGTTTGTGATCTCTCAAGTGTTCAGTGTTGACGGCCCTTTTTAGGGCAAGAGAGATATCAAAGTTGGAATACAATCAGAGATCATTTATGGCCCGCACAGAGCCATTAAAGCGTTTAAATTATTGAGAACACTTCAGAGTCTTGCATATATACTTGCAGGAGCAGACAGATGCCTGATAATAAATACATGGAAGGTGCTTGAAGGAATGGTTCCAAACCATCACTCTACTGAAGTGAGAGAAGTGGGAGAGAATGTAGACTAGTTCAAGTGAAATGTAGGAGCGTCGTGGACACAATGAGAGCATTGTATCAACATCCGTGATACCAAATTTTTCTTTTAATATCTCAGAAAATATCAGAAATACTTCTGGAACAAGTGTAGAAAACTTTAATATAAAAATATGCAATTTCCTACGCCAAATGCTGGATCAACCAGGCTGTGATGGATATGTGGGCCAGTGGGCTGCCAATAGTAGCATCCTGGTTAACCAGGCTAGCACCAAACAAGCCTGGTCCAGGGCTGGGCGGTGGGAGTAGGAATACTCTCGAAACCCATCAAAGGTAAATGGAGGCAGGGCAGGTCAAGACAGGGGAGGGCGGGGCAGGGCAGGTCAAGGCAGGGGATGGGGAGTAGAGCAGGGTTTAGGTCTTTCCTCTGGCGCCTTTCATGCATACTGATGGTCCTAAATTCGCTTCGACTGTGCTAACTCGTTCCCCTCACTTGCCTCCTCTTTTATGCTCAAGTTGTGGTGTGTGAGTGTGTGAGTGTGTGAGTGTGTGAGTGTGTGAGTGTGTGAGTGTGTGAGTGTGTGAGTGTGTGAGTGTGAGTGAGAGTGAGAGTGAGAGTGAGAGTGAGAGTGAGAGTGAGAGAGAGAGAGAGAGAGAGAGAGAGAGAGAGAGAGAGAGAGAGAGAGAGAGAGAGAGAGAGAGAGAGAGCAGTACTTCTCAAGCTGCACCTCCACCTGTGTCAAGCTGAGCCTCCACCTGTGTCAAGCTGCACCTCCACCTGTCAAGCTGAGCCTCCACCTTACTCAAGCTGCAACTCCCATCAGATGTTAAAATTGTAAATTATTTTTTGTGTGAGTGGTGGGTGGGTGGCTGCTGGGGTTGAGCTGTGTACACTCTTCACACTACCTTACCAAGTTTCTGACTTGTACAGAGGCTCATATATCAGCTAGGTAGCTATAAGAGGCACCTAACATCCCATTACATGCCCCTTAAGACCCGTGGCTACAGTGCTAATCTCCTTGGTCTATCGTCTTGTAAGTAGAATGTGATAAGGTTCTGCCTCTTCCTGGTTATCCGCGTGAGAGAGTTAGAGGGAGTGAATAAGTCATTTGGAACCTAGATGGTGGGGAGAGGCGTGGTTGGTGCCAGCACCAAGGAGCTACTTGATACTTCCACTGGGAACTCCCACCTACTGTCCCTCACCTGATGTCAGTATATAATCGCTAAGCTTTATGCCTGTGCTTCATTATTTTTAAAGGGGTGGACTGGTAAGCCAGCGGAAGACCTCGGTCACATGACCAAAAGCTTCCCCCAGATGTGGGTCATATGACTAAGACCTGCGTTAGGAAACTTTTGTCCTGTTTCCTGACAAACCTTACCAAACCAAAACCAGCCTGTGATTCAGATTCTTCAAGATTACGGTGCTCTTCACCAACTTCAAAGCTCTCCAGGAGCTTTGTCAAGCCGGCTTGATTAAGCTCCTGGAGAGCGAAACGTTGCCACAATAAAATGTCAAATGTTGCATTTGTGTCCTTTTACTTGGTATATATATTGTGTTAGAATTAGAGATTTAATCGTCGGTATACTATATGTCAACAGTCAGCTCTTGTTTTATTAAGATCAGTGAGATATACTAGCCAGTGTATCCTTAACACCTATATTCTCACAATTTTGATCTCTGCTGGTGATGTGAGGGTGGTCACACACATGGAACAACGATCCCACAGGGTGTGTGCACGCTGGCGGCTGGGGTGAAAGGAAATTTGAGTTGTTCTTCTATGCCTTGCTTGAGTCATTGGAAGCCCCAGGCACTCAGATATCTCTCTCTCAAGCCTCTCCCCATCTCCCTTACAATCTTACTTTCTTCCCCTTTCACTTTCTCTTCCCTTCCCTCTCATTGTCTTCTCCACTCTCTTCCCCTCTTCCTTCCCAGCTCTCCCCACCTTGTTGTCATCTCTCTCCCTATCAACCCTCTCCCTTACCCTGTCAACTCTCTCCCCGTTTACCTCTGATGAGTTCCCAGAGTTTTTCTACTACCAGGCTCGTCTGGTTTTGCGTGGTCAACCAGGCTATTGCCGCTGGTGGCCCACTGCCCCACATATCCATCACAGCCTGGTTGATCTAGCACCTGATGAAATACTTGTCCAGTTTCCTCTTGAAGACTTCTACACTTGTTCCAGCAGTGTTCCTGATATCTTCTGGTAAGATGTTGAATAATCTGGGGCCACGGACATTGATACAGTGTTGTTACCTTATTGTGCCTACTTCACTACTGCTTTTAACTGGGTTTACTTTGCACTTCCTCCCATATCTCTCCAGTATGTTATGGTAGTGTGCAGATTTGGGACAAGGCCCTTAAATACTTTCCAGGTGCATATATTATCGTATATATGTCTCCTTTGCTCCACTGAGTACACATTTATGACTTTATTCGTTCCCAGTAATATAAATGCTTTATTTTCTCTGTGCTAGCTGTAAACGATTTCTGTATCTGTTCCAGTTCTGATATCTTTCCTGCCCTGAACGATGCCGTCAACACTAAGCAAAATTTCGTAGGAGAGAGCACAAGTTATTTGAAAAGTGTTTCCATTCGCACTACTTCCCTTGTTTTGAAATTTCTCATTATCCACCCCGTCATCTTCCTGACTGTCGTGTCCTTTGTCTTATTACGTTCTTTGAAAAAAAGATCAGCAGACATAATTACTCCCAAGTCTTTCACGTGTTCCTTTCGTTCTATTTGATGATTCTCTTGATTTTTGTATAGTGACCCTTTCGATTTCATTCTTTCCATATTAACCCTTAAACTGTCCAAACAGATCTACGTTCACATGCAGAGTGCTCCAAAAGTAGATCTACGTTTTTTTTACATACTTTCAAATGTTGAAAAAACGTAGATCTACGTTTGGACAGTTTAAGGGTTAAAGCAGCTGAAAATTATCATCATTGAACGTCATGTTCTCCACTGCCCACAGGTGAACACTGCTTATATCTTCCTGCAATTTTTCACTGTCCTCTACCGAGGTGACTTTCTTCCTTATTTGAGTGTCATCTGCAAATGATACAAAACTGTGACGGGTGTTTTTATCTTTGTCTACTACGAGGATAAGAAACAGCAAAGATGCCAGGACAGTGCCTAGGGGTACTGAGCTTTTTTATACCTTACTGATGCTGGATTTTGTTCTGTATATTACTTCTCCTTGCGTTAGAAACCAGAAAAGCCATCTGCTTAACTTCCCAGTTATGCCTATGACCCACATATTGTGTGCAGTCACTACGTAATCGAATTTGTCAAACGCCTTTGCAAAATTTGTGTAAATCACTTCTGCATAAGGGAGAAGGTAGTAGAGTGCTAGCCACAAATTACAGACCAGTAACTCTAGCTTCTCACATAATAAAACTCTTCGACAAAACTATGAGATGTCAAATTACAAACCTGTGAAACTGTCATGAACACCCTGAATCCTCATCGGTGCCTTGAAGCAAGTATACAATGTCTGTATTATATACTGAAAGAGAGCGTTGAAGATTGTAGATAAAAAAAAGGGTTACTGAATTACTTAACGTGAATATGTCACAACAAAGAAAGGATAGTCTTAGCTGAGTGATCACCGATTTAGAGAAAACTTAAGATGTACCAATCAGAAGAACCTCGAACCTTTTTATTTTTTTCCTTGGAAGCGTTTGTAAAATTGCTGTGTTTAAAAATTCCTTGTTAATATTTAGTGTAATGATGGACTGCAAAGTTGTGTTCTTGTTTTAATGCAGTACAAAGAGTTCACAGGGAAATCATTGACACAGAGATGAAACTTAGTCTTTTACCAAAACTTTATGTAAATTTGTCTACATAATTTGATACACTGCTGTGTTCTGAATTGAACCCAGAACCTTCAAGCTGAGAACAGAATGCCTCGACCACAAAGCTACGAGTCGCTTCTTGTCGAGTGTTGTTGGAAGGAGAAAAGGGGTGGTGTTAGGTCTTATGTTATACTGTGGCGTAACTATTCCTCTCATCCTCCATATTTGTCTCAGCCCTGGCTTTTGTTGATTATTCATCAGGGAGAGTCACCTGGCTCGGGTTTACCATCATGTGATCACTCAGAGGGCTAATCATGAGTTTGGTGAAGATTTCATCCTGCCATTGTTGTGGCTTTTATGAGACGAGATCGCCACACGAGCTCACTTGTTGTTGTTAAGCTCTTAGCTCTCTACATTGTTATGAGTTGTTATGAAGGTGCTCTGATGAGTTTTATGTCACCACTTGATATAAACACCTGACCTTACCCACTTACAGCACCTATTTATACACACGAACCTGTGGAACCCTCACAGATTGTGTGCACAATCCCTCGCCAACTGCACTTATCCAGTGCTTCAAATTTCTGCTGTGGACTACAACATTGGTGCTGATGTTGAAAAGGTTACAGTACGCAGTAAGACTAAATTAACGCAAATTATCATCCCTAGAAGATTGCGGAGTTAACTCCATACTCCTTGTGGTTATGGTAAAGTAATATTGTGTACATTGAGCGCGTGCTGAAGCATGGAAGCGGCGGCTCAATCCTCCTCCCCCTGACCACCACCAACGGAGCTGAGGTGTTGGTGAACGTGTTACAGCGACCCTCCTGGGAATTGCTTCCGATAAGACGGATAATGTATCACCTTTAGTGCGCCCCGGTTTTTGTATCAACTTTATATTCACGTGAAGTTTACTTTGTTATGTAACCTTTTATTGTAGTATTTTTTGTCGTGTAATTTTTGTATTTATGTAGTGAATTAATATTTTAATCTACTTAACCGGGTGGTGGAAAGAAAGAAGTGTTTTGTTCGTCAGGAGAAATGGGAGAGCAAGTGATGAGGCGGGTGTTAGTCATGTGATAACCCTGGCAGGGGACTTTTACGTCATGTGAACTAGGCCTTCCCTTAGCTTACATGTCCACCCCTTAATAAATTAATGATCACATAACATGTTTTATGCTACATATCCCTAAGTTAAAAAGTTCAGAAAGTGTCTTCAGTAAGTGCATTTACTGTGTGGAAGTGCGTGTGTGCACTTACTGTGCGGAAGTGCGTGTGTGCACTTACTGTGTGGAAGTGCGTGTGTGCACTTACTGTGTGGAAGTGCGTGTGTTGACTTACTGTGTGGAAGTGCGTGTGTGCACTGTGTGTGTGTACTCACATAATTGTACTCGCCTAATTGTGGTTACAGGGGTCGAGACTCAGCTCCTGGCCCCGCCTCTTCACTGATCGCTACTAGGTCCTCTCTCTGCTTCCAGAGCTTTGTCATACCTCGTCTTAAAGCTATGTATGGTTCCTGCCTCCACTACATCACTTGTTAGGCTATTCCACTTCCTGACGACTCTGTGACTGAAGAAATACTTCCTAACATCCCTCTGACTCGTCTGAGTCTTCAGCTTCCAATTGTGACCCCTTGTTTCTGTGTCCCATCTCTGAAACAACCTGTCTCTGTCTACCTTATCTATCCCACGCAGTATTTTGTATGTCGTTATCATGTCTTCACTGACCCACCTGTCCTCCAATGTCGTCAGTTCGATTTCCTTCAACCTTTCTTGGTAGGACATACCCCTGAGCTCCGGAACTAGCCTTGTTGCAAACCTTTGCACTTTCTCTAATTTCTTGACGTGTTTGACCAGGTGTGGGTTCCAAACTGGTGCTGCATACTCCAGTATGGGCCTGATGTACACAGTGTACAGTGTCTTGAACGATTCCTTACTAAGGTATCGGAACGCTATTCTCAGGTTTGCCAGGCGCCCGTATGCTGCAGCAGTTATCTGGTTGTTGTGTGCCTTCGGAGACATGCTCGGTGTTATGGTCACCCCAAGATCTTTCTTCTTGAGCGAGGTTTGCAGTCCTTGGCCACCTAGTCTATACTCTGTCTATGGTCTTCTTTGCCCTTCTCCGATCTTCATGGCTTTGCATTTGGCAGGGTTGAATTCAAGAAGCCATTTGCTGGACCACGTGTCCAGCCTGTCCAGGCCTATTTGAAGTCCTGCCTGGTCCTCATCTCTTTAATTCTCCTCATTAACTTCACATCATCTGCAAACAGGGACACCTCTGAGTCTATCCCTTCCATCATGTCATTCACATATACCAGAAATAGCACTGGTCCTAGGACCGACCCCTGTGGGACCCCGCTCGTCACAGGTGCCCACTGTGATACCTCATCCCGTACCATGACTCGTTGTTGCCTCCCTGTCAGATATTCTCTGATCCATTGCAGTGCCCTTCCTGTTATACGTGCCTGATCCTCTAGTTTCTGCACTAGTCACTTGTGAGGAACTGTGTCGAAGGCCTTCTTGCAGTCCAAGAATATGCAATCAGCCCACCCCTCTCTCTTGTGTCGCACTTCCGTAACTTTGTCATAGAACTCCAGAAGGTTTGTGACACAGGATTTGCCTTCCATGAATCCGTGCTGGTTATCGTTTATAATCTTGTTCCGTTCCAGGTGCTCCACCACTCTCCTCCTGATAATCTTCTCCGTGACTTTGCATACTATACAGGTCAGTGACACTGGTTTGTAATTTCGTGCCTCTTTTCTGTCTCCTTTTTTAAAAATTGCAACTACATTTGCGGTCTTCCATACTTCAGGTAGTTGCCCAGTTTCAAGGGATATGTTGATTGTGGTTAATGGCACACACAGTATATCTGCTCCCTCCCTGAGGACCCACGGGGAGATGTCCGGTCCCATTGAGTTTGAGATATCAAGGTCACTTAGCTTCTTCACCTCCTCCTCAGTTGTGTGCATATCGTCCAGTACCTGTTGGTCTATTCCCTGTTGGTGTCCTCTGTCCTGTCTTCCCAGAGTCCTTCCTGTCTCCACTGTGAATACTTCCATAAATCTCCTGTTGGGCTCCTCGCATACCTCTTGATCGTTTCTTGTGAGTTCCCCACCTTCTTTCCTCAGCCTGATCACCTGGTATTTGACTGTCGTCTTTCTCCTAATGTGGCTAAACAGCAGTTTCTGGTCAAACTTAGCTTTCGATGTTATGTTATTTTCGTACTGTCGCTGGGCCTCCCTCCTTATCTGTGCATATTCGTTTCTGGCTCTTCGACTGATCTCCTTGTTTTCCTGGGTCCTTTGCCTTCTATACCTCTTCCATTCTTTAATGCACTTAGTTTTTGCCTCCCTGCACCTTTGGGTAAACCAAGGACTCACTTTGGTCTTCCCATTGTTTCTGTTGCCCTTGGGAACAAACCTTTCCTCTGCCTCCTTGCATTTTGTTGTTACATACTCCATCATTTCATTTACTGTCTTTCCTACCAGTTCTCTGTCCCACTGCACCTCCCGCAGGAAGTTCCTCATACCTGTGTAGTCCCCCCTTTTATAGTTTGGCTTTTCCCATTCGACTCCTGTTACCCTCTTCACTTGTAACTCTATTATGTAATCAAAACTCAGGACTACGTGGTTACTAGCACCGAGGGGCCTCTCATATGTGATGTCATTATTGTCTGAGCTACTCAGGGTGAACACAAGGTCCAGTCTTGCTGGTTCATCCTCCCCTCGCTCTCTGGTAGTGTCCCTGATGTGTTGGTACATGAGGTTTTCGAGTACCACATCCATCATCTTGACTCTCCATGTTTCGGGGCCCCCATGAGGCTCCAGGTTTTCCAAATCGATCTCCCTGTGGTTGAAATCACCCATAACCAGTAACTTTGCTCTGCACGTTTGAGCTCTTCGTGCCACCTCAGCCAGTGTGTCCACCATCGCTCTGTTGTTCTCATCATATTCCTCTCTTGGCCTCCTGCAGTTCTGTGGTGGGTTATACATCACATCAATGACTACCTTATGTTCCCCAGATTGAATTGTGCCTGCTATGTAGTCCCTTTCTCCAATCTTGTCCATGCCCTCCATTTCCTCGGAACTCCATCGGTTTTTTATGAACAGTGCAACCCCTCCTCCCCCTCTGCTCCTTCTATCTTTCCTCAGGATCTGATATCCCGGTGGGAAGACTGCGTCTGTTACTGTCTCAGTGAGTTCGTTTCTGTGACTGCTATGATGTCCGGGGACTTCTCGTGCCATTCCTCGTATTTATTTGCTATTCCATCTGCGTTTGTGTACCACACCTTCAGCTTCTTGTCTATCACGGTGGACCTGGGAGAATATTGGGGTTGGGTGGGTGGTAGCCCTGGGGGGGTTATGGGGGTTTGTTGTGTGGGTGGGATTTGTGGTGGGTGTGTGGGTGTGCGTGTGTGTGTGTGTGTGTGGGGTTGTGTGTGTGTGTGGGGTTGTGTGTGTGTGTGTACACTAAGTGCGTACATACACTTACTGTGCTCATGTACACAGATTCATACATATGCACATATACTGTCTCCAACTTCTGAACCTCATCTGTCTCCAGCACACATCTCTATCCTCCTTCATCTGCTGTAGATTTATCAAGACTGAGGTACTGAACACCTTAAATTACATCGTTACTTCTTAAAGTGAATATTCTCTATATTGTATTGATAAAGCCACTAGTTGACGTTCCGTCAAACAGTGGCTTTATCTTCCAGTGGCTTACATCCTAAATAATGGCAAATATTAGTTAAATACATGCGTCTTAACTAATATCCATGATGGAAGTTGGAATAGCGGGCATTATAATTATCTTGTTGCTAATATATTTTTTATAATTCAGGCAGACGTTATATTTTAGTAATTTGTATTTTTTTCTTTTCAGGTGTGTATTGTGCTGTTCTACCACCAGGGTAAACATTACGGTTTGTGATAACAGTAATTACACTTACAGCAATAAACTTAATGCTTCTGATGTCTCTTCTCTTATAAATATATTATACAAATGATATAAAGTTCCCTTTTATTAAGCGCATACTGTTTAGGTATTCCTTTAAGTGACTGGATTGTTTTATTTTCTACAAGGTTTTCGCTTACAATTCGAGAATGTTTCTTCCAGTTGCTTTCAAGTGTTCAACGCCGCGCGAGGAACCATAATTAAGAGAAAATTCATGCAACTATTAGTATACTTAGGTGCTCTGTGGTCAATTTTTATTAGACAGTTCTTGATTTTTGGCTTCCATGCGATAACTTGAGCAAGCTTCTTCTGGCCGGCTTCAGTATTTAAGTACTGGTGTTTCTTACTGTGAAGAAAGTGGATTGTTACTGGTGTGTGTAGGTGCCAATTTGCTAGTTATATCTTTAAAATGTATATTTTCATTAAATAACTTGAGTATACCATATCTGAATGGCTTCAGTTTTTAATAGCTGATTAATCTTACGAAAGCAGTGACCTTTTTTTTTTTAGACTATGCATGTGCAAATTTGCTAATTTACTAACAAAAACAAAATGGAGTTGTTTTGATTTTGTGCAATAACTTGAGGATGCATCATCTGTTTGGCTTCAAACTTGTGGCTCTGTTGTGTTTACCTCGAAGAAAGCAGCAGATTGTGTTTACGTTGTGTATATCTTAATTTGCCAATTTTAAGTTGGTTTCTGTTCAGTGATTGTAGAATGTTTTGTTTGATTGGCTTTAAACCTTAAATCCTGGTATGTCTTACAGGTGTGTATTGATTTTGGGAAAATTAAAATATTGGTTTTCATGAAAAAATTTGTGAATGTTTAATACGATCAGCTTCAAACTTTGAACTCCGATAACTAGAGAACATGACTTATAAGCAACTTCAGACTTAGTGCTGTTGTATCTTGATAATTATGCTGTATTTTTGTGTTCAATAACTAGAGAAGGTCACCTGTGAGTGTCTTAAACTATCAAGTTGGTGTATGTGACTCAGGGAAGATCAAGTTGGTGTATGTGACTCAGGGAAGATCAAGTTGGTGTATGTGACTCAGGGAAGATCAAGTTGGTGTATGTGACTCAGGGAAGATTCTCTTGTCTGGATGCCACTTTACAATATTTTAGTGAAGCAACTGTGATAATTTGTGAATACTGCTTCTGACTGACTTTAAATCTTCATTGCTGATATTTAACTGTATTAGACATTTGTGCCACATTATGTTCTATTTGTTTTACGTAGAGGAACTCAAGACTTGTGGGCTACACACGTCTTTCTCGGATCACGAAATGACTAGAATACATCTGCTTCTTTTCCTATATAGTTCCAGCCGTTAAACAAATTATGATTTTCTTCAGTATTCCTTCTGCTCCATTTTTTTAAGTTTAAAATTTTGGCCTCTTGGTCTCGTATCCAGTCTCATTTTCCTTTTCCAAAACACACACATCAACTCCATTTACTATTTTTTTATTTATATTTCTCAGGTCTGAAATAGATTGTCTCGCATGTATCTATACTTTATCATTTGTAACTATGGCTTATTTGTGTTTTTAGTGTTTGCTTTTCCCTCATCTGGCTTCCCTAGCTTCCCTGGCCTGTCTCAGGTCTTCACATTGCAGTCGGTCTCTAGCCTACATATCTATTTTTTGAACATATTATGCGTGCTATTCAAGTCTGACTTTGTCCTCCTCCCGTCATTGTAATATTCCTCAGCTGTAAATCTTTAGACCTATTCAGTCTTTTAAACATAGTTTATTTGATGGAGTCTTGTACCGGTGCTGTATATACAATGAATGGTCTGAAGTGTGATTTATAACATGATATAAGATTATAGGCCAAGATACCTGATATCTGTTCCGGGGTTTGCCACCTGCGCATACACTGCTCACATTATTCAGTTGATGTGTTCTCCCGGCTATATACACGTTCATTTTAAGCTATACTCTCCATCCTTTCATACTTTAACTTGCATAACCTTTCCCTTTTTCGGATTCAACTCGAGCGGCCACATGTTCAACCATTGTTGCAGGCAGAGTGCTCCTGTAGTCTATCCACATTGTTAGCTGTACTTATTTTTCTCACTAGCAAAAATATATACATATAACTATTTATTTGATACACCATTGATGGTTTACTTGAAATAGAAACAGTAATGGTCCTAACGCTGTTTCTTGGGATACTTCGCTAGTTCTTACCATTCTTGATGTTTTATTCGTCTTCCTGTTATCTCGTACGCACCTTTTACTTCTAGATTGTCTCGGTACTTTGATTGAGTTAGCACCCAATACCCATTATGTGTCAGGGGCTGGGACTTTTGATAGTTACAGTGGTAATGCAAGTTACAGTGGTAATGAACTATTTACATGTATATATTTGGTTACACACAATGAGTTATACACAAATAACCCGCACATAGAAGAGAGGAGCTTACGACGACGTTTCGGTCCGACTTGGACCATTTACAAAGTCACACTGCGGGTTATTTGTGTATTGTTCCAGTCACGGTATTGTGCCTTTTTGTTATTTATTCACAATGAGTTATTTATGTAGACATGTATTCAACCACCAGAACATTCCAATGTGGTTTAAATATTACCACACACTTGTAGACTTCCTCTTTCCTCGTGTTTAGTAAATGTTTCTCTATAATCTTCTTACGCTTCAGTTAAGTCATCAGTCTGTCATGGTCCTTTGTTTTCTTTTACCAGTGAACTGTGTGTCTGTATGTTTGCTGTGTCATTTTATGCCAACACTGAACACCCAGCCTGGGACCATTAAATTCTTAGGAGTTTAAGTGGTGTGCAGAAAAAAAAAAAACATATGCTACAGGACAAGACCAGGCAGGATGTAGAGTGATGCAGAACTGGTGTCTGCTGAAAGTGATGCACAGCTGGTGTGTAGAATAGAGGGTGTGGGTGTATGACTTAATAGTTAGTGCACCAATCAAGCCATTGGTGGGATCCAGTCCAAGAAACCTGCCTTCCCATTTCTAGGTAACTGAATCCTACGTCTAATTCGACATAATGGCAGTGTAAACTGGGTGTAGGTGCATCTCTGATGGACTGGAGGTTGATGGAAGACCCTTCACAGTGGCCGGTGCCATTAACGTACATGCGCATTCTAGTACTGTCTTCAGGCATTTACCATCGTGAAGTATATAAGTCTTACGTTGCTTCAGTTGATACCTGAGATACTTGAATGAGTCACTGGTTTTATATCCGGTTTTTATAGGAGAGAAGATGCTGCGTCTGACCGTGAAGTGTGATCTAATTCGCGTGTTATATATTAACGAATGTTGAGTACTTCCAGTGTAAGATAAGTCGTCCTCTATTTAACTAGGTTGCTAATAGGTCGGCATAATTAGGCAGTCTGGCCGCCTACCTCTTCACTCACGAATGTTGTTTTTGTGACTAGCGTGGGTGCTGTGTGGGCGAAACGTTTCGAAATATACCTAACAGTTGCACATATGTCTTATCAACCTGTCGGTATTATACACCGTTTTCATATTCACATATCGCGCACGTCCTTAAATAAAAGGGCCTTTCTTTAGTTCTTCCACATACTCTAGATTCTGATTGATCGTAGCCTGTGTACACTTCCTACGGTAGCAGAAGACTTGGCAGGCGATGCAACATACCCTCAGTGAAAAGTAGGGGCACCATTAGTACACTAAGATAAAACACAATAAGTGTACGGGGCCCAAGACTGTTTAGCAGCTTCCCACCAGCCATAAGGGGAATTACCAATAGACCCTTGGTTATCTTTAAGAGGGAGCTGGACAGATACCTAAAGTCTGTACTGGATCAGCCGGGCTGTGGTTCGTACGTTGGACTACGTGCAGCCAGCAGTAACAGCCTAGTTGATCAGGCCCTGATCCACCATGAGGCCTGGTCGTAGACCGGGCCGCGGGGGAGTTGATCCCCGGAATACTCTCCAGGTAGACTCCACCTGGAGTCTACCTACCTGGAGGGTATTCCAGGGATCAACGCCCCCGTGGCCCGGTCCACGACCAGGCCTCCCGGTGGATCAGAGCCTGATCAATGAGGCTGTTGCTGCTGGCCGCACGTGGACAGCGAGCACTAATGGGTGGCTGATCAAGTGCCCACTGTTATGTGTAGGTGCCCACTGTTATGTGTAGGTGCCCACTGTTATGTGTAGGCTGGATGAAGTAATTATGGGTACTAAGCTAAATCACTCTGTCTTATTCTAACTTAGCTTAAATACTTATAAGAGGTGGTATGATACATTAGCCTATAAGGGCTTTATCACTAAATTAGTATTATAAGTTAAGAGTGTATAAAGAAATATGGCAACTTCGAGGTATAGGCATAATGATTGTTACAGCCTATCTCCGACTCTCGTGCTACCTCAGCCTCCTCCTAAGATTTAGGAGGTCTGACATATGGGAATCAGCTAACTTCCCTGATTTTCCACAGCTGGCGCCTGCTGAGAATGAGGCAGAGCTGGCGTCTGCTGAGAGTGAGGCAGAGCTGGCGTCTGCTGAGAGTGAGGCAGAGCTGGCGTCTGCTGAGAGTGAGGCAGAGCTGGCGTCTGCTGAGAGTGAGGCAGAGCTAGTGTGTTTCTCTCTCCTTTCTCTGGCACACAAGCAGGGAGGCCACACAACTGGCAGCTCCACCAATAATTACTTAGAGGGAGGCTCAACAACGCCAGCAGGTGTGTTCAGTCCTCCAGGGTGAGGTCTGCGCTCTGATTTCCATGGTGTGGTCTTGGATCTGGTTGCTGGGGTGTGGTCATGGAAGTGACTGCTAGGGTGTGGTCTTGTGCTGGGGTGTGGTCTTGGATCTGGCTGCTGGGGTGTGATCTGTGTATGAACCAGAGAAAATTACAAAATGGAGGAGTTATTAGGTAGGGGAAGAAGAGTGTCGTGTTAGATACTGGGGTCAGAAGTTGTAATGTATTTAGGTGCCTTAATTGGCCCGTAACGAGACGTGTTAGTGCTACACGAGGGGAATTTTTGCTCAGTTAATAGAGGTAGGAAGGTAGTGTTGTGAGGGAGGTAAGTGATGTATGGTAGGAAGGTAGTGTTGTGAGGGAGGTAAGTGATGTATGTTAGGAAGGTAGTGTTGTGAGGGAGGTCAGTGATGTGGAGCTGTGATGGTAGGAAGGTATTGTTGTAACGGTCAGTGGTGGAGTTGTGATGGTAGGAAGGTAGTGTTGTGAAGGTCAGTTGTGTTGAGCTGTTGTGGTAGGAAGGTAGTATTGTGAAGGTCAGTTGTGTTGAGCTGTGATGGTAGGAAGGTAGTGTTGTGAAGGTCAGTTGTGTTGAGCTGTTGTGGTAGGAAGGTAGTGTTGTGAAGGTCAGTTGTGTTGAGCTGTTGTGGTAGGAAGGTAGTGTTGTGAAGGTCAGTTGTGTTGAGCTGTTGTGGTAGGAAGGTAGTGTTGTGAAGGTCAGTTGTGTTGAGCTGTTGTGGTAGGAAGGTAGTGTTGTGAAGGTCAGTTGTGTTGAGCTGTTGTGGTAGGAAGGTAGTGTTGTGAAGGTCAGTTGTGTTGAGCTGTTGTGGTAGGAAGGTAGTGTTGTGAAGGTCAGTTGTGTTGAGCTGTTGTGGTAGGAAGGTAGTGTTGTGAAGGTCAGTTGTGTTGAGCTGTTGTGGTAGGAAGGTAGTGTTGTGAAGGTCAGTTGTGTTGAGCTGTTGTGGTAGGAAGGTAGTGTTGTGAAGGTCAGTTGTGTTGAGCTGTTGTGGTAGGAAGGTAGTGTTGTGAAGGTCAGTTGTGTTGAGCTGTTGTGGTAGGAAGGTAGTGTTGTGAAGGTCAGTTGTGTTGAGCTGTTGTGGTAGGAAGGTAGTGTTGTGAAGGTCAGTTGTGTTGAGCTGTTGTGGTAGGAAGGTAGTGTTGTGAAGGTCAGTTGTGTTGAGCTGTTGTGGTAGGAAGGTAGTGTTGTGAAGGTCAGTTGTGTTGAGCTGTTGTGGTAGGAAGGTAGTGTTGTGAAGGTCAGTTGTGTTGAGCTGTTGTGGTAGGAAGGTAGTGTTGTGAAGGTCAGTTGTGTTGAGCTGTTGTGGTAGGAAGGTAGTGTTGTGAAGGTCAGTTGTGTTGAGCTGTTGTGGTAGGAAGGTAGTGTTGTGAAGGTCAGTTGTGTTGAGCTGTTGTGGTAGGAAGGTAGTGTTGTGAAGGTCAGTTGTGTTGAGCTGTTGTGGTAGGAAGGTAGTGTTGTGAAGGTCAGTTGTGTTGAGCTGTTGTGGTAGGAAGGTAGTGTTGTGAAGGTCAGTTGTGTTGAGCTGTTGTGGTAGGAAGGTAGTGTTGTGAAGGTCAGTTGTGTTGAGCTGTTGTGGTAGGAAGGTAGTGTTGGGATGGAAGGAGACCTCTTTGCTCAAATCAATTTTACAAGCTAAGAGCTGTTATCTACCTCAGCTTATTTCAAAGCCCAGCCTTGTCTCAGGTATATTGCCACCATCTCCCCTCATCCCTTCGCGAGGATTCGACCCATAACAGTCGACTAACACCCAGGTACCTAATTACTGTTAGGTGAACATGGGCACCAGATAAAAGGAAACAAGCCCAACTTTTCCACCCATATCGGTCCTCGAAATCTTAACAGCTGCACTCTCTAATGTTTGATGAATCTTAGCAAAAAAAAAAAATGAAGTGTGTAATTTTTTCCATTTTGTAATATAGTTAATGAACGTAAAATCGTGTTTCTGTATGATAAATAGCGAATACATCTTCTGTTTGGCTTCAAACCCCTTCAACGATGGTGTTTTTTCTCGCAGAAAGTTTCGCATTAATTTTTGGTTGTGGCAGTTAAAAATTTGCCAGTTATATTAAAAGTTTCCAATCAATAACTGAAGAATGTCTCTTCCGATCGACTTTCAAGTATTCAACACAACTGTATCTTTGAATAAGGGTTACATTAATTTTGAGCTGAGTATGTGTTAATTTGCAAATCGTATTGAAATTGGAAATAATGTTTTACGTGCGGCAACGTGTGAATACCTTTTAAATGTTGTGTTACTACATCGGAAACTTATTCTGTACTTAGTATTATTTCTTCTGCGTGCACTTCAACAGACGGGGCTGGGCTTAGTAGGATACCCAGATATATTTCTCGGATTACGCACCGACCGAAATTTGTCTATACCTTTGATATATACCTTTGAAGAGTTTCGAGAGTTTCACTACTCCCGGAGCCCGGCCATGGGCCAGGCTCGTCTGGTGCCTGCTGGAGGCCTGCTGCCCCACATATCACCACAGCCTGGTTGATCTGGCACCTGGTAAAGATACTTGTCCAGTTTCCTCTTGAAGGCTTCTACACTTGTTCCAGTCGTGTTTCTGATATCTTCTGGTAAGATGTTGAATAGTCTGGGACCCCGGATGTTGATACAGTGTTCCCTTATTGTCCCCACCGCACCCCTGTTCCTCACAGGGTTTATTTTGCACTTCCTCCCATATCTCTCATTCCAGTATGTTATGGCGGTGTGGAGATATAGGACCAGGCCCTCGAGTACTTTCCAGGTGTATATTATCATGTATCTCTCTCTAGTATTTTTTTTTTTTGTTGTATGTAGTAAGTTGAGCTTAAGTATGGATGAAAGACATCATGTGAGGTGAGGAAGAAAAAAGGGGGGGGGGGGCGTTGAGGGAGGCGGAGAGCAATGAGGCAGACTTAGAGACAGCGAGGTGGAAGGTTGGCCTGAGAGGAATTACTCGCTAGAGTGAATGTGTGATGGAGGGCGCCGCCCTTCCACCCGAGGGACGGCGACAGTGCTGCCACATTCCCGACCCTGGCATTCTTGTTTCTCTCGAATGCTGGCTACACTGCCTTCCTGACGTCACAACAAGAGTGCCACAAGGACTGCTGTGTGATATCTAGATCACTTGTTCGGCAGCTTGAAAAAACTTTAGACTTCACGTGAGTCATTAAGGCTGCAATTCACACACATACACTAATTTGAATAGTACTCTAATACAACGAATGGGCATTAAAGAAACACCTGAGCATGTATACGACGATAAATATACAACCTATACACCATATGTGACGTGCTTAAATGCTTCGTGATTTACGAGATGAGTGAGTGAACCGAGACACTCACCAGATAAGGGATGCTAGAGAATTTGGTTTAACACTTCAGTCCGGGCCAGTGCCATCACTATTGGTGTAAACAACTACGATCCTTCTTAGGTCGGTGAAGAAGCTGGAGCCGCAGATGAGGCTGCAACGACAGGTGAGGCTGGAACCGTGGGTGGGGCTAGAGCCGCAGCTGGGACTAGAGCCGCAGTTGGGACTAGAGCCGCAGTTGGGACTAGAGCCACAGTTGGGACTAGAGCCGCAGTTGGGACTAGAACCGCAGTTGGGACTAGAGCCGCAGTTGGGACTAGCGTCGCAGGTAATGGCAGCCAGAGGAGTAAGGAAGGTAAAGCGGCCGTAGCTTCACGATGGTTTAATGAGGCAACTGAGGTATCCCCCAGGATGCTAACATGATGCTGTGCTCAGGAACATGTTAGTGTAATGTTTATTAAAGTACAGTACGTAATAATGAAGTGTAGACAGGAAGAATTGTTAGTCATGTGAGTTGTTGCATCATGACCAGTGTGTGTGTGGAGCTGTGGGTGGCGTGCAGCAAAATTGACGAGGAAAATGATCGGTTAAGGCAAACTTGCAATGAATTTTTTTATAGGTAAGTAAAACTAAGCTATAATGAGTCATAAAACGCAAAAAACATTAAGCTTTTTAATTGGATTTTAATCCTTAGAGGCTTGTAAAAGGAAGAAATGAGGGGAAGACTAATACCTTCCTGAATCACTGACATAACTAGTATAGTTCTTAAAGTTGCTCGTTTGTTTATTTATTTAATAATAATAATCCTTTTGTGTATTAACTAGTGAGTGAAGGAGACTGGAATTTAAAACTGGTTTGAAGGAATTTAAAAAGTGCAACTTGTAAGTTAGAAAGTTACAGAAATAGATATAAACGCAGGGGGAGAGGAAACTTACGTCTGGCGACGCGGTACATAGTATATTACCTTAGTGTTGATATCCCCACGCACGATGTTAAAGTACCTGGGAATATAAAGGTAAGCGAGGGAGGAAAGAAAATACTTAGTTTTAGTATCCTGGTACAGTAGGCGAGACGTTTGACGTGAACGATAATTGTAAATAAACATTAGCTCCGTGTGGATTTGTGAGGTAGATGATGGACGTCACTTTGAAAGAGTGATGGTTCCTGGTGCTGTGATGTGGCACTCTGGTGCCAAGTTGCAACTCCCCGGCGGCAGCCTTGTCTGCCTGCCCACACCTGACACTCAATTAAGAGTAAAGCTTCTTTTATGGAACACAGGCCAATTTAACTTTTAATTAAATTGAGATGAAACGCCTTAGTGATGAGCCCAGTTGCCTTGAAACTGTTGTTTGGAAGGCCCAGACTTCTTTGTGGGAGTGACGGGGAAGAATGGTGAGAGTGGATGAGAGAGTACATGTTGTACAACGAAACAGGATATGGAATAAAGGACAAGAAAGTAAAGATAAAAGGTAATAAAAACACTAAAGCCGAGTACTGGAAGGGAAGTGTGTGTGTGTGTGTGTGTGTGTGTGTGTGTGTGTGTGTGTGTGTGTGTGTGTGACTTTCACATCAGTGAGTAAGACAACAATAGAGGAGCCACTCTTGTTGTAGTGAAGTTTGAAGGAGTTGCTCTAGAGATTACGCACGCTCCTGGAAGGTACCATCTCTGGAATTAATCATTATGGTGCTATGTAACTCAATATTCCCGCCTCTCAACTTTCGATCGACTGGTGTATGAGATTTCTAACTAATTGGGTTCATCATTATCTTATATTGCTTAGGTGTATGGATTCTGTCTTCATTACCTCTCAGTTGCTTCCTCGTCCTCGTTACCCTTACACTCAGAATTGGTTAGACTTTAATTCAAATTAATCACCCACCAATTTTGCTGCTTAAAATTTCCTTGGGCACGCGAATTGATTTTTTCCGACCATGATTCACTAATTGGGCACGAACTCGCAAAATTCGCCAGCCCTGTATTAGCGTATATTGTTTGTCTCCCTCATTCGTGTTCTTCGTATGTCACTCCCTCTTTTTTTCAGTATATCGTAGAATCTTTAACATAGTCATCTCTCAATTTTTTTCTATAATGGCAAGGTTTAGTTCCTGTAATATTTCCTCGTAGTTCATGTTTTTGTTTAGCAACGGAAGCCAGTCTAGTGAATGTTTGACCTTTACATTTTATCAGTCTCTAATTCCTGAGCATTTTTTTTTTCTTTAAATGATGAGACTAGATCCTCAGAATTTAAGAACTGATTTCCATTGAGCAGGAAATCAGTGCTAGTGATGGAGGTAATATTTAAGAGGCGGGGGTCGCGCACCTCGGTGTACACACACGGACAATCTTCAAGAGAAAACTGGACAAGTATCTTCACTAGGTGCCAGATCAGTCAGTCTGTGATGAATATGTGGGCCAGCGGGTCACCAGCAGCAGCAGCCTGGTTGACCAGGCAAACACCAGACGAGCCTGGCCCAAGGTCGGGTTCTGAGAATAGAAAAACTTTCGGAATTCATCAAAAGTATATCAGAGATATGAGGCAAACTGGAAGACTCAGTTTATATCTTAAGGATTCACTGCGTCTTGCACTGACGCCATTCTGTGGTTCTGGGATCGTCAGAAAAGGATGTTGCGGTGCTATATTTATGCAGATGTCTATGTCGTACATACGAATGAGAAACAAGGGAGACGAGCACTGTTCCTTGAGAAAGAGCTTTTCAACGTGACATCCTCCGACTACTACTACTACTATCGAATTCTCTATGTAAAAAGTTAAATATCCATCTGTCCATGTTTCCATTATACCTTTTGCCACCCGGATACGAAATAGTGATTTCTTGCAATTTTTGATGAATATGGAGTCCCACGAGTCTGAACCTGGGAAAGAATACATGGGCATGCAGTCGATGGCTTCTTCAAAGTGAACTGAGGAGAAGGCTACTTCAGAAATTGTGGAGATGTCAGCTCTGTTTTGTGTCTCATTTATGGAAAACTCATCACGGAACGAGTGGATGAATCTTATTAGAGCCAGCTGGCCTAGTGGTTAGTGCACTGGCCTGTGAGTTTTAAAATTTACCTGTCATGGGTTTAAGCCCCATCCGGTCCGTGATTCGTTGAATTGTGTTATTACGGTTTCGTGAGTCATGAAAAAACTCGTTAGGTACGTTGATGTGTAGACTGGTGAGTGGTTCACTGAACACATTGTCTTATTGTAAATTCAGTATTCAGTTAATTTCGTTATTGTCATTAGTGTATGTTTCTATACTGGATGTCGTTTTCGCCCAGGAAAATGTGTTGGGTTTTTGGCTCCCTTTCTCCTGTACTCTATATAATGCATTTAGTTTGTGCTTGATGTTTTCGTTTTTCCTAACCAGGGTTTCCTTTCGTGCTTCAGAAAGTCTGCTGCTTCTGAGAAGCTTTTGTTATCTCTCGTCTTCGCCTGCAGAGGGAGCGCCTCTTTGTCAAGTTTACATCTCCTTGGCTGTAGAGGTATGTGTCTTAGAGCATACTTGAGAGCTGTTGAGCTCATCCTCCCGAGTAAATAGTTTACATCCGCGGTAGTCATATCTTCCCAGCGTATGATCACGAATTAAATTTGTTGTGAATTTGTCTCATGATTGTGTTTTTGTCCTAAGCCACTGTGGACGCAGCTCAGAACCTCGATTATATTGTGTTGTAAAATTGAAGTCTTCAACACAGTTATGTCCCGGACTAGGTCCTCATGTTCGTAAATTGAAGGTCTCGGGTGTTTTCCAATTTTGGCGGGTTCTGCAGTCTGATAACTTTAGACGAATTTATTGCAGAGGTTTCATCATTCTTTTGTGTGGTACTGTACTCTAAAGTGGCTCCAGGGCCTCTCAGCAGTTCCAGTCCTTGCTACAACAATAGCCTGGTTGACCAAACATCCAACAGGAAAGCTTGGTCCTGGGCCGTGCCGCAAGAGTAGGAAAACTCTTGAAGGCGGTCACAATACATCAACGCACATGACCCCGTATACATGACCTACCAGTCACTGACCATCATATTACTTCACACAATTTCACTGTTTTATGGCGGCAACCAGTTTTCGCTTTCTGGCAAACTCTTCCCCTAAATCATTTATCCTACTCATCTTCACTTTCCCCCATACAGTGACTACATTACACTGTAACAATACATCATAATGTAATGCATTAAAATGTAATACATTACCTCTAAATATAGTACGTTAAAATATAATACTACATTACCTCATAATATAATGGCATATTAAGAGTTGTGTGTATGAGGTATGTGAGATCGCCCGCGCGCAAGTCATAATTTTCCAAGGTAAACGGTCTCATTTTCCGCCTGGTGATGATTCTGTCATGGTGTGTAACGTGGTGGCGCTGGAGGTATTTTACACCTGCCGACCCTCTTGTTTTCGTTGGTAAAAAAATCTGCAGAGTTGGAACCAGGACCTCGTATATCTTGCAATCAGCAAATTGCAATGAATTGCAGTGTATTTTCGTAAAACAAAACAACGCTGTAATTTTCAAAGGCATGAATGCCGACACACTAAACTAACCACCCTGGTCGCCATTGGTAACAGTAAGGTGGGTAGTAGCAATGGTTGTGACAGCATTGCTGCTGCAGGAGCAGCAACAGTGGTATGGGTGGCAGCAATGGTAGTGGGTGGCACAAATAGTGGCAGCAGTGGTATGGGAGAGTCAACCAATGGAAGCAACAAATAACCCCTGACACACGCATTGATCCACTCCGTTTGTAGATGGGGAAAACTGTACATGTTTACAATTCTTGGTAAAGTTTTAATTAAGTCAACACTGACATCCATCCTGTTAATTAAGAGGGTCAGGCGCGGCGATTTTTACCTGTCCGCTCTCCAGTGGAGGAGGAATATAATGATCGTTGAATTATCGTCTCTTCTCTCATCAGAATTTGTATTCGTGTCATATTCTCAGTCATTTTAAGAGATGACATAGTATCTCATTGTATACATGCCACACCCCTGCATCATTATGTACATACTCGTACGCATATAATATACCCCTACCCTTTATCATTCACATATACGCATGCGTAAGCAAACAATGAAGTGGTTATATTTTGTGTTGAGGGAAAGTGGGAAGAGAAGGGAATATTCATGAAAATCACGGAACGGATGGAGGGGGGGGGGAAGGGGGGTTGAACTCATGGTAATCGTGTTATTACGATTCGTGAGTCATGTGTAACAAACAAACTGAGACTTACCCAGGTCAAAATCACAACCTTTTCTCTAAGATTGACAAGATTTTAAATAATTTAGAAATATTTTTTTTTTTTTGCTTAATGTACATATTTTGTTAAATGGTCTGTAGAGAGATTGATGTTATAGGTACTACATACAAGTCCATTATGTATATTTAACCAAGGATAACCCAGTCAGGTCTGACACTGTGAATTATTTCTGATCAGAACAAACATTTAACAATAACTGCATATAAAATTTGATTAATAAAATTGGTATATTAAACTTACATATCACAAAATTAAGGCTAAGATTCCTTTGAGGGAAACATCACCAAAAGTTTCAAGCTGACCAGAAGATGCATTCTTCAATTATTGCGCACAATTCAACAATACGCGCACTAACACAGTCTAAAGCTGAGAAATGTTTCATTCAATTCATTAAGTTGAATTAACAATTAAAGATTGATGCCATTCAGAATTTTGCTTTCATAAGGGGAAAGCGCTAAACTAGTAGGGTTCATATAGTGCCTGTGGAATGGAAGACATTTAGATTCGATCCAAGGAACGGGAGCATAAGTTCAGTTCCTTGGATCAAGATACCTTCGTTAGTATCAAGGCAAAATAATGCAAAATGGCATCTACCTACTCCATTAACAACACCAGCTCTCTGGCAAGTAGGAGACACCACTCTTGTTATTTTGAAGCTAGTCATGGGCAGCCACATGTTAATACTTCTACTTATCTTGCCATAATCTGATCAAATAAGGCGTTCTCAAGTAACAAACAAAAATTTTGAAGAAAGAAAACATTTACCGAGAAAATTCCAAAAATAGTAAGGTCTGTCCTCGTTAAACTTAAAAACACCATAAAAATGCAAATGTTTTATTTTTTTCAGTTTTTCTCATTCATATTCTATTTAAAATTCTGTACGATCCTCTAGATTTTTTTTAAGTAAATCTTATTTGGTAAAATTACTTAAAAATTGATAAATTGACACCACAACTCAGAATCATTACAAAAATGCTTCCAATTAAGGTACACCAGTGTTTAGGGTTTGAAGCCGATAGAAAGAGGCATTTTCTAGTTATTACATGGGAAACCATTAATTTAATAAACCTGGTAAATTAAATTTACACAGGTCAAAGTGAACACCAGTAAAGCCACCAAGGCTAAAGTTTGAAGCCGATCATGGAAGGAATTCTTCAGTAATTGTTCTGATTCCAGCGATTCCAAGTTTTTTAACACAGTAAAATTTTAGATTTTGTACTTACTGAGACTTAAGTTGTGGTGTGTGATCATCCTTGTAGGATGCTGCATGATCATCCTTGTAGGATGCTGCATGATCATCCTTGTAGGATGCTGCATGATCATCCTTGTAGGATGCTGCATGATCATCCTTGTAGGATGCTGCATGATCATCCTTGTAGGATGCTGCATGATCATCCTTGTAGGATGCTGCATGATCATCCTTGTAGGATGCTGCATGATCATCCTTGTAGGATGCATGATCATCCTTGTAGGATGCTGTATGATCATCCTTGTAGGATGCTGCATGATCATCCTTGCAGGATGCTGCATGATCATCCTTGTAGGATGCTGCATGATCCTTGTAGGATGCTGCATGATCATCCTTGCAGGATGCTGCATGATCATCCTTGCAGGATGCTGCATGATCATCCTTGCAGGATGCTGCATGATCATCCTTGCAGGATGCTGCATGATCATCCTTGTAGGATGCTGCATGATCATCCTTGCAGGATGCTGCATGATCATCCTTGTAGGATGCTGCATGATCATCCTTATAGGATGCTGCATGATCATCCTTATAGGATGCTGCATGATCATCCTTATAGGATGCTGCATGATCATCCTTGTAGGATGCATGATCATCCTTATAGGATGCTGCATGATCATCCTTATAGGATGCTGCATGATTATCCTTGTAGGATGCATGATCATCCTTGTAGGATGCTGCATGATCATCCTTGTAGGATGCTGCATGATCATCCTTGTAGGATGCTGCATGATCATCCTTATAGGATGCTGCATGATCATCCTTGTAGGATGCATGATCATCCTCGTAGGATGCTGCATGATCATCCTTGTAGGATGCTGCATGATCATCCTTATAGGATGCTGCATGATCATCCTTGTAGGATGCATGATCATCCTCGTAGGATGCATGATCATCCTTGTAGGATGCTGCATGATCATCCTTATAGGATGCTGCATGATCATTGTAGGATGCTGCATGATCATCCTTGTAGGATGCTGCATGATCATCCTTATAGGATGCTGCATGATCCTTATAGGATGCTGCATGATCATCCTTGTAGGATGCTGCATGATCATCCTTGTAGGATGCTGCATGATCATCCTTGTAGGATGCTGCAGGATCATCCTTATAGGATGGTGCATGATCATCCTTATAGGATGCTGCATGATCATCCTTATAGGATGCTGCATGATCATCCTTGTAGGATGCTTCATGATCATCCTTATAGGATGCTGCTTCATGATAATCCGTATAGGATGCTGCATGATCATCCTTATAGGATGCTGCGTCATGATCATCCTTATAGGATTCTGCTTCATGATCCTTATAGGATGCTGCTTCATGATCATCCTTATAGAATGCTGCTTCATGATCATCCTTATAGGATGCTGCTTCATGATCATCCTTATAGGATGCTTCATGATCCTTATAGGATGCTGCTTCATGATCATCCTTATAGGATGCTGCTTCATGATCCTTATAGGATGCTGCTTCATGATCCTTATAGGATCCTGCTTCATGATCCTTATAGGATGCTTCATGATTATATAGGATGCTTCATCATATAGGATGCTTCATATAGGATGCTTCATCATGATCATATAGGATGCGTCATCATGATCATATAGGATGCGTCATCATGACCATATAGGATGCGTCATGATCATATAGGATGCGTCATCATGATCATATAGGATGCGCCATGATATAGGATGCGTCATCATGATCATATAGGATGCGTCATCATGATATAGGATGCTTCATGATATAGGATGCTTCATCATGATCATATAGGATGCTTCATGATATAGGATGCTTCATGATATAGGATGCTTCATCATGATCATATAGGATGCCGTCATCATGATCATATAGGATGCGTCATCATGACCATATAGGATGCGTCATGATCATATAGGATGCTTCATCATGATTATATAGGATGCGTCATGATCATATAGGATGCGTCATCATGATATAGGATGCGTCATCATGACCATATAGGATGCGTCATCATGATCATATAGGATGCGTCATCATGACCATATAGGATGCGTCATGATCATATAGGATGCGTCATCATGATCATATAGGATGCGTCATCATGACCATATAGGATGCGTCATCATGACCATATAGGATGCGTCATCATGATCATATAGGATGCGTCATCATGATCATATAGGATGCTTCATCATGACCATATAGGATGCGTCATCATGATCATATAGGATGCGTCATCATGACCATATAGGATGCGTCATCATGATCATATAGGATGCGTCATCATGACCATATAGGATGCGTCATCATGACCATATAGGATGCTTCATCATGATCATATAGGATGCGTCATCATGATCATATAGGATGCGTCATGACCATATAGGATGCTTCATCATGATCATATAGGATGCGTTATCATGACCATATAGGATGCTTCATGATCATATAGGATGCGTCATCATGATATAGGATGCTTCATCATGATATAGGATGCGTCATGATCATATAGGATGCGTCATCATGACCATATAGGATGCGTCATCATGATCATATAGGATGCGTCATCATGACCATATAGGATGCTTCATCATGACCATATAGGATGCATCATGACCATATAGGATGCGTCATCATGATCATATAGGATGCTTCATCATGACCATATAGGATGCGTCATCATGATCATATAGGATGCTTCATCATGACCATATAGGATGCGTCATCATGATCATATAGGATGCTTCATCATGATCATATAGGATGCTTCATCATGATCATATAGGATGCTTCATCATGATCATATAGGATGCGTCATGATCATATAGGATGCGTCATGATCATATAGGATGCGTCATGATCATATAGGATGCTTCATGACCATATAGGATGCATCATGATCATATAGGATGCGTCATGATCATATAGGATGCGTCATCATGATCATATAGGATGCGTCATCATGATCATATAGGATGCGTCATCATGATCATATAGGATGCGTCATCATGATATAGGATGCGTCATCATGATCATATAGGATGCGTCATGATCATATAGGATGCTTCATGACCATATAGGATGCGTCATCATGACCATATAGGATGCGTCATGATCATATAGGATGCTTCATGACCATATAGGATGCGTCATCATGGGTATTTTGAAGCAGGTCAGAGGAAGCATATTTCAGTTATTGGTTATAAATTAGTAGCACTAATTAATAAAACTGGCAGATTGGGACTTTCGTCACATAACAGCGCAAACTTGTGTTCAGGAGGCCACACCAGTGGTGAAAGTTTGAGGCCGATTAGAAGAGGCGTTCTCCTGTTATGACGTTGATTACAATGATTCAAAGTTGTTTTTTTTGTTAACTATATCAGCTGTGTACATACATTATTGTACACACAACATGATCAGCTGTGCGCCTACACACATTATTGTAAACACAACATGATCAGCTGTGCACCTGCACACATTATTGTAAACACAACATGATCAGCTGTGCACCTGCACACATTATTGTAAACACAACATGATCAGCTGTGCGCCTACACACATTATTGTAAACACAACATGATCAGCTGTGCGCCTACACACATTATTGTACACACAACATGATCAGCTGTGCGCCTACACACATTATTGTAAACACAACATGATCAGCTGTGCGCCTACACACATTATTGTAAACACAACATGATCAGCTGTGCGCCTACACACATTATTGTACACACAACATGATCAGCTGTGCACCTACACACATTATTGTACACACAACATGATCAGCTGTGCGCCTACACACATTATTGTACACACAACATGATCAGCTGTGCACCTACACACATTATTGTACACACAACATGATCAGCTGTGCGCCTACACACATTATTGTACACACAACATGATCAGCTGTGCGCCTACACACATTATTGTACACACAACATGATCAGCTGTGCGCCTACACACATTATTGTACACACAACATGATCAGCTGTGCGCCTACACACATTATTGTACACACAACATGATCAGCTGTGCGCGTACACACATTATTGTAAACACAACATGATCAGCTGTGCACCTACACACATTATTGTACACACAACATGATCAGCTGTGCGCCTACACACATTATTGTACACACAACATGATCAGCTGTGCGCCTACACACATTATTGTACACACAACATGATCAGCTGTGCACGTACACACATTATTGTAAACACAACATGATCAGCTGTGCACCTACACACATTATTGTACACACAACATGATCAGCTGTGCGCCTACACACATTATTGTAAACACAACATGATCAGCTGTGCACCTACACACATTATTGTAAACACAACATGATCAGCTGTGCACCTTCACACATTATTGTACACACAACATGATCAGCTGTGCACCTACACACATTATTGTACACACAACATGATCAGCTGTGCACCTACACATTATTGTAAACACAACATGATCAGCTGTGCACCTACACACATTATTGTACACACAACATGATCAGCTGTGCGCCTACACACATTATTGTAAACACAACATGATCAGCTGTGCGCCTACACACATTATTGTACACACATGATCAGCTGTGCACCTACACACATTATTGTACACACATGATCAGCTGTGCGCCTACACACATTATTGTACACACATGATCAGCTGTGCACCTACACACATTATTGTACACACATGATCAGCTGTGCGCCTACACACATTATTGTACACACATGATCAGCTGTGCGCCTACACACATTATTGTAAACACAACATGATCAGCTGTGCACCTGCACACATTATTGTACACGCATGATCAGCTGTGCACCTGCACACATTATTGTACACACATGATCAGCTGTGCGCCTACACACATTATTGTACACACAACATGATCAGCTGTGCGCCTACACACATTATTGTACACACAACATGATCAGCTGTTTACCTGGAGTTTACCTGGAGAGAGTTCCGGAGGTCAACGCCCCCGCGGCCCGGTCTGTGACCAGGCCTGGTGGATCAGAGCCTGATCAACCAGGCTGTTACTGCTGGCTGCACGCAAACCAACGTACGAGCCACAGCCCGGCTGGTCAGGAACCGAGTTTAGGTGCTTGTCCAGTGCCAGCTTGAAGACTGCCAGGGGTCTGTTGGTAATCCCCCTTATGTATGCTGGGAGGCAGTTGAACAGTCTCGGGCCCCTGACACTTATTGTATGGTCTCTTAACGTGCTAGTGACACCCCTGCTTTTCATTGGGGGGATGTTGCATCGTCTGCCAAGTCTTTTGCTTTCGTAGTGAGTGATTTTCGTGTGCAAGTTTGGTACTAGTCCCTCTAGGATTTTCCAGGTGTACATAATCATGTATCTCTCCCGCCTGCGTTCCAGGGAATACAGGTGCAGGAATCTCAAGCGCTCCCAGTAATTAAGGTGTTTTATCTCCGTTATGCGCGCCGTGAAGGTTCTCTGTACATTTTCTAGGTCAGCAATTTCACCTGCCTTGAAAGGTGCTGTTAGTGTGCAGCAATATTCCATCCTAGATAGAACAAGTGACCTGAAGAGTGTCATCATGGGCTTGGCATTCCTAGTTTTGAAGGTTCTCATTATCCATCCTGTCATTTTTCTAGCAGATGCGATTGATACAATGTTACGGTCCTTGAAGGTGAGATCCTCCGAAATGATCACTCCCAGGTCTTTGACGTTGGTGTTTCGCTCTATTTTGTGGCCAGGATTTGTTTTGTACTCTGATGACGATTTAATTTACTCGTGTTTGCCATATCTGAGTAATTGAAATTTCTCATCGTTAAACTTCATATTGTTTTCTGCAGCCCACTGAAAGATTTGGTTGATGTCCGCCTGGAGCCTTGCAGTGTCTGCAATGGAAGACACTGTCATGCAGATTCGGGTGTCATCTGCAAAGGAAGACACGGTGCTGTGGCTGACATCCTTGTCTATGTCAGATATGAGGATCAAGATGGGAGCAAGTACTGTGCCTTGTGGAACAGAGCTTTTCACCGTAGCTGCCTCGGACTTTACTCTGTTGACGACTACTCTCTGTGTTCTGTTAGTGAGGAAATTATAGAGCCATCGACCGACTTTTCCTGTTATTCCTTTAGCACGCATTTTGTGCGCTATTACGCCATGGTCACACTTGTCGAAGGCTTTTGCAAAGTCTGTATATATTACATCTGCATTCTTTTTGTCTTCTAGTGCATCTAGGACCTTGTCGTAGTGATCCAATAGTTGAGACAGACAGGAGCGACCTGTTCTAAACCCATGTTGCCCTGGGTTGTGTAATTGATGGGTTTCTAGATGGGTGGTGATCTTGCTTCGTAGGACCCTTTCATAGAGTTTTATGATATGGGATGTTAGTGCTATCGGTCTGTAGTTCTTTGCTGTTGCTTTACTACCCCCTTTGTGGAGTGGGGCTATGTCTGTTGTTTTCAGTAACTGTGGGACGACCCCCGTGTCCACGCTCCCTTTCCATAGGATGGAAAAGGCTCGTGATAGGGGCTTCTTGCAGTTCTTGATGAACACGGAGTTCCACGAGTCTGGCCCTGGGGCAGAGTGCATGGGCATGTCATTTATCGTCTGTTCGAAGTCATTTGGCGTCAGGATAACATCAGATAGGCTTGTGTTAACCAAATTCTGTGGCTCTCTCATAAAAGAAATCATTTTGATCTTCGACTCTGTCTGGTTAGCGGCTTGCTAAAAACTGAGTCATATTGGGACTTGAGTAGCTTACTCATTTCCTTGCTGTCATCTGCGTAGGACCCATCTTGTTTAAGTAGGGGCCCAATACTGGACGTTGTTCTCGACTTTGATTTGGCACATACACACATACGCACATACATTGTACACACAACATGATCAGCTGTGCACCTGCACACATTATTGTACACACAACATGATCATCTGTGCATCTACACACATTATTGTATACACATGATCAGCTGTGCACCTACACATTATTGTACGCACATGATCAGCTGTGCTCCTACACACATTGTACACACAGCATGATCATCTGTGCACCTACACACATTATTGTACACACATGAAGAAGCTAGAGAAAGTACAAATGTTTGCAACAAGGCTAGTTCCGGAGCTCAAAGGAATGTCCTACGATGAAAGGTTGAGAGAAATCGGACTGACGACACTGGAGGACGGGAGGGTCAGGGGAGACATGATAACGACATACAAAATTACTGCGTGGAATAGACAATGTGAACAGAGACAGGATGTTCCAGAGAGGGGACACAGAAACAATAGGTCACAATTGGAAGCTGAAGACTCAGACGAGTCACAGGGATGTTAGGAAGTATTTCTTCAGTCATAGAGTTGTTAGGAAGTGGAATAGCCTAGTAAGTGATGTAGTGGAGGCAGGAACCATACATATCTTTAAGACGAAGTGTGACAAATCTCAGGAAGCAGAGAGAGAGAGAGAGAGAGAGAGAGAGAGAGAGAGAGAGAGAGAGAGAGAGAGAGAGAGAGAGAGAGAGGACCTAGTAGCGATCAGTGAAGATGCGGGGCCAGGAGCCGAGTCTCGACCCCTGCAACCACAATTAGGTGAGTACAATGATCAACTGTGCACCTACACACTTGAGCTTCACTCTCCATCCGTCTTCGAATCAGGAGGGTTTTTTTTTTTTATCAACACAGTTGAGAATTTTGAAAGTTATCCGAACCATTTCTTGATGCTGGGAATGAGTTCCTGTGGCAGTTGGCACGTCCAGTGCCAATTGTCTGAAGAATCTGGCTCTAGTTACCATACATAAGCGTTGTAAATCTGAACCAAATTGGATGAGGCCTCGAGGTTAGAGTGAAGGAAACACGAAAAATTGAAAGAAAAGAAGGAAAATTCTGGCAAGCACTTAAAGGTCCCCTTTTGGAGATTACTTCAGATCGCTGAGTCATACTGATAAGCCAACGGTCGTTTTTGTGATTGGAGTAGCAAGCCAAAAAGTGGATATAAAGATATGTAATATTGAGCAAGACTTTGTTTTAGACGACGTTTCCTTAAAGCTCACTTTTGATACTGTGCAGTGTATACTGTGCTTTAACTGTGTCATAGGGTTCACTGTTAGAGTAACACTATTGTTAATAGACACCAGAATGCACAGTAGTGCTCGCCCGTGGTTGCCTGGTGCTGTTGCCATTCCTCGCGTCTACTGTTCACAACACTAAGTTGGGTAATATGGCAAACACCTGTACCAGCTGATTTTTACCTGTCTGATGCAATAACACCTCAGGTGTGTCTGGTATTTGCACTACTCTCTTATTCAGGATCTTCTGGATCTTCGGTACTTTTGTTCATATTCCTAACAAAGTACTTAACACTTGTGGTTCTTGTTTAGGCGTAAGATTGATACTCGAGCTTGTCCTTTCATTAATACTAAGACGAGAAATACTGCAATGCTCCGTCCTGGTGGTGGATTAAGGCTGTAGTGTAACTTCTGCCACTTTTACTCCTTGAGCTTACTAACAAAACTGTAATTACCTCCACTCCTGTGTAAATAATGAGGACGACGTCTATATCTACTACACAGCTACAACAAAAACTACGTACATCAACGACACCTGAAACAAATAAAACACCACCATAACGTACGTCCCGAAAAATGTAATAACTGCCTTGGGGGTAATTACGCCCAGGTTAAATACCACTGGCTTATTAAGGCTCATTACACCAGAAAGCTCTAATTTTTCTTGTAGAGAAAATGTAATAAATGTTCACCTTTATAAGAAAAAGGTTGACTGCTACGTCATCTGCAGCTTATGTAATATATAATGTAGTGCACACTAGACCATAGAGACCAGCACGGGGAAGGTAGCCATCGCTCTTATCGTGACGTGTTATAAGGTCAATTGTTACCCCACCTTCACATGTCCTGAGACACCTTCCCTCACTCCCGTTACAGGACCGACACCACTGAGCGGCTCATCACATAGACCCGTGTCAGGTTTTTCCTAAATGTGCGGGAAGGTTTGAACCCTGGTGGAGTCAGTCTTGTTCCCTACTTGCCGCTCCCAGTCATCCAAACGTGTGTGGAGAGGACAGTACTCTTCCCATAATGTAATCATAGTCACATGAAATCCCACTTAGTAAAATTCTTACATGAACCCTGTTCTGTGAAACTTTCTCTTTCATTACGAGTTCTCTGGCTTCGGCGTTATTCAATTATTTGTTTATTTACTGAGAAGCGGAGGTGTTAGTGAAGATTAAGGCAGGCGAGAGGAGCAGTCATGCTTCACATCAGCTGCTGCCTCTAATATGGCCAAGTCTCCGTTATTTGTATTGACAAACTGCTTTTCTTTTCTTTTAAACATAGATCACTTATTGCTCAGTCTGTAAATGATTTTAGTGAACTTAGGAGTGTTTAAAAACTGTGGACTTTAGAAGTCTTTTAATACCTAGAGAAGGCAGTCATTTAATTTTTAAAAAATGCTTACCAGGTTTACCCTTAAGAATATATCATGTAGTCTCATAAATATTCCCCCCCCCCCTGTGAATATGTTTTGTAGTCTTATAGATCTATCTATTTAAATATATCTTGCAGATTTACAGATAGATCTTATGTCGACCAGTGAACTAATTGGAAAACAGGTTTCGCTGAAAATTCCCATGGTATATATCAGTGTTGTTTGATTATCTCAAATAACTAATTAGGACATGATTAGAAGGTAAGATTTTGGTACTATGTTATACAGAAAAAATGAAAGCATATTTCGAGATTTCGGAGCGGTCTGAGGCATTTACTGAAATATTTAAAATTATTGATATAGCATGCACATTAATAAAAGAATTTACGTTATTTCAGAATTTTCATTTACATTACATAATGTAAGTTCGTGCATGAAACTAAGACGACTCTTATTCCCTAATCCCATTAATATACCTAGGTTGAGATAACGGCACTGCGGATAATATTAAAGTAGTATATCACTGTATATGGGTATGAATTCACATTAAAATTATTTGACATGTTGGTATACATAAGGGATGTTCCTGCCTTACGAATTTACTTTTTTCACTGAGGAGATAGCTCATGGTAATGGATATGATAGTGCATATGAACGTCGGT
>NC_091323.1:17740633-17790633 GCF_038502225.1 Cherax quadricarinatus | reverse complement strand
CATACGTGATATACCTTTGATATACGTTTGAAGAGTTTCGAGAGTTTAACTATCAGAGCCCGGCCATGGGCCAGGCTCGTAATAATAATAATAATAATAATAATAATAATAATAATAATAATATCTTTATTTGCTACAAGTACATGTACAAGGTATACAGTCCTAGCTGACAACAATGACATACTACTACGTATATAGAAAGTCCCTTGTTATGCTCCGCATTTCGGGCAAATTAGGTCAGTGTCCCAGGATGCGACCCACACCAGTCGACTAACACCCAAGTACCCATTTTACTGATGGGGAACATAGACAACAGGTGGAAAGAAACACGTCCAATGTTTCTACTCTGGCTGGGAATCGAATCCAGGCCCTCGCCGTGTGAAGCGAGAGCGTTAACCACCAGGCCAGTGGGCCACCAGCAGCAACAGCCTAGATGGCCAGGCAAGCAGTAGACAAGACTTACACAGGTCCTGGCTGCAGTAGGAAAACTCTCGAAACCAATCACAGGTTTTCCCCGAGATGGAAGCGAGAATAGGAAAAAGTTTAGAACATTAAGCAGGAGAGTCATCAAGGAGCGCTGGAGACTTGCTACAACCTGACGACTCTAACTGCATGAAAACTGCCACATAATGAGAACTTATTGCTGACTGGAGAGTAAATACCTGGTGCATAAAGTGTCCTGCAAGTTAATTGGTGACCCACGGAGATGCACAGAAGGTTTCCAGCAGCAGCAGCAGCAGCAGCAGCAGCAGCTGCTTCTAGTGCTGCTACTGCTAATGGTGCTATTACTACTGTTGCTGCTGCTGCTACTACTACTAGTGGTGGTGGTGGTTGGTTGGTTGGTTGGCTGTTGTTGTTGTTAATAATCTTTTTTTCTCCAAGTACTTGATACAACTTAAACAGACCTAGCTGACATCAGTGACATATTATAGAAAGCCCCTGGTTATGCAGAGCATTTAGGGCAAATTAGGTTAGTTTTGTCCCCAGGGTGCGACCAACACCAGTCGGCTAACACCCAGGTACCTATTTACTGCTAGGTCAACAGGAACAGCAGGTGTCTTGAGGAAACACAGCCAAATGTTTCCACCGGTACCGGGGCCCGAACCACAGATCTCAGTGTGTGAGCTGAATGTGCTACTCCCGGAGCCCAGCTTTGGGCCAACCTCGTTTAGTTGCCTGGTCAACTAGGCTGTTGCTGCTAGCAGCCCGCTGACCCACATATCCATCACAGCCTGGTTAATCTGGCACACGGTGGAGATACCTGTTCAGTTTTCTCTTGAAGACATCTACACTTGTCCCAGCAGTCTTTCTGATATCTACTGGTAAGTTGTTAAGCAGTTTGGCGCCACGGATATTTATACAGTGTTCTTTTATTATGCCCAGGGAGACCTTAATTTTCACTGGATTTATTTTGCACTTCCTCCCAGTGTGCAGATTTGGGACGAGGCCCTCGATCATTTTTCACCTATATTATCTTTTATCTCTCTCCATAGCTCATTGAGTACATATTTAGGACTTCGAGGCATTTCCAGCAATTTAAATGCTGTATTGGCCATAAATGATGTCATGTTCCAGCTCAGATCTCTCGCTTGTCTTGTACGGGCCGGCAACACTAAATAGTAATCCAAACGAGAGTGTACAAGCATTTGCATATTGTCGCCATTGGTACCTTCTTATTCTTATTTCCGACATACACAAGGACATAAATCATATTTTTTGCCGATGTCGCCAGAATCTTTAAAAGTGGTGTCCCTGGAAGAAACAGCTAATCTGGAAGCAGATGTAAATAGTCTTTTTAGTGGTTCTCAGACAACTAGGATGTTTATTGAGGGCAACTTTCAGTTGCTTGCCTATGGAAGAATAGAAGAAGTAGACTGAAATGGAGTACAGAACAAATTTAAATCATTCAGTAGAGCGAAGGTTCCATGTGCGAGACTTAGCAGTGATGTCAGAAGATCTCACAATCACAATAGTGTTGCTGTTTCTACAGCAAGGAGAAACGGATGGGTTGGATAACTAGAACATTCAAGACGAGGTGCTACCTCATTAACGATAATCAAGTCACTTGTTCTCTCGAGGCTGGAATTCTGCTGTATACTAATAGCTTACTTCAAGGTAGGCGAGATTGCTGAACTAGAAAACTTGAATAGAAGTTTCACTGCTCGGACACATTCAGTTAAACATCTGAACTGCTAGGAACACATCAAGTCCCTTGAACGGTAGGCGAGAGAGGCACATTATAATCTACACCTAGACTTATCCCAAACCTCCACTTGGAAATTATTCCGTACGAAAGCAAAAGATTTGGCAAACAGTGCATATACCTCAAATAAATAGCAGAGGGTCGACGAGTACACTAAGAAAAAAGTTAATAAATGTCAGGGTTCCCCGACTTTTCAACGTCCTCCTTTCGTGCCTGAAGGAAATAATCAACCAATCTCTGTCTTCAAGAAGAACTTAAGTTTCTCAAATCAGTTCCTGATCAGCCAGTCGGTGATTCGTACGTTGGAGTGCTAGCGGAGCGGCCTGATCCACCTGGAGGTCTGGTCTGGGACCGGGCCGCGGGGTCGTTGAACCCCGAAAGCATCCTTCAGGTATACCCTCAAGTACTGCACTTGAAGTTTCTCTCCTCTGATACCATGCTTCTGTCTGGCAAGCTGTCCTCCCTGGCTCACAAGACTTTTCACTTTTGTTTTGTAGTCCTGTAGTCACTTCGATCATCTTGCAGTTGTACAAATCATCTCGTACACTCTTGTAGTTTTACAAATCTCATCGTAGCCTGTTTCTCTGCTCTGTCCTTTTAAAATTTATTAGTGTCCCATTGTTAGCAAATACAACACGTGGACTTAAATTCCCTTTAGAATTTCCTTGTTTTCTAGTGTACATAATCCTGTTGATTACGTTAATTCTGTGATCATTCACGCAGTTATTATTGATGTATATTTATATTGCTTCTGTTCAACCTTTCATTCAAACCGATCCTTTCATTTATCCACCATCCACTGGTTTGTTGTACCTGTTACTCCACCATCCACTGGTCTGTTGTACCTGTTACTCCATCCACTGGTTTGTTGTACCTGTTACTCCACCATCCACTGGTCTGTTGTACCTGTTACTCCACCATCCACTGGTCTGTTGTACCTGTTACTCCACCATCCACTGGTCTGTTGTACCTGTTACTCCACCATCCACTGGTCTGTTGTACCTGTTACTCCACCATCCACTGGTCTGTTGTACCTGTTACTCCACCATCCACTGGTCTGTTGTACCTGTTACTCCACCATCCATTGGTCTGTTGTACCTGTTACTCCACCATCCACTGGTCTGTTGTACCTGTTACTCCACCATCCACTGGTCTGTTGTACCTGTTACTCCACCATCCACTGGTCTGTTGTACCTGTTACTCCATCCACTGGTCTGTTGTACCTGTTACTCAACCATCCACTGGTCTGTTGTACCTGTTACTCCACCATCCACTGGTCTGTTGTACCTGTTACTCCACCATCCACTGGTCTGTTGTGCCTGTTACTCCACCATCCACTGGTCTGTTGTACCTGTTACTCCACCATCCACTGGTCTTGTACCTGTTACTCCACCATCCACTGGTCTGTTGTACCTGTTACTCCACCATCCACTGGTCTGTTGTACCTGTTACTCCACCATCCACTGGTCTGTTGTACCTGTTACTCCACCATCCACTGGTCTGTTGTACCTGTTACTCCATCCACTGGTCTGTTGTACCTGTTACTCAACCATCCACTGGTCTGTTGTACCTGTTACTCCACCATCCACTGGTCTGTTGTACCTGTTACTCCACCATCCACTGGTCTGTTGTGCCTGTTACTCCACCATCCACTGGTCTGTTGTACCTGTTACTCCACCATCCACTGGTCTTGTACCTGTTACTCCACCATCCACTGGTCTGTTGTGCCTGTTACTCCACCATCCACTGGTCTGTTGTACCTGTTACTCCACCATCCACTGGTCTTGTACCTGTTACTCCACCATCCACTGGTCTGCTGTACCTGTTACTCCATCCACTGGTCTGTTGTACCTGTTACTCCACCATCCACTGGTCTGTTGTACCTGTTACTCCACCATCCACTGGTCTGTTGTACCTGTTACTCCACCATCCACTGGTCTGTTGTACCTGTTACTCCACCATCCACTGGTCTGTTGTACCTGTTACTCAACCATCCACTGGTCTGTTGTACCTGTTACTCCACCATCCACTGGTCTGTTGTACCTTTTCCTCAACCATCCACTGGTCTGTTGTACCTGTTACTCAACCATCCACTGGTCTGTTGTACCTGTTACTCCACCATCCACTGGTCTGTTGTACCTGTTACTCCACCATCCACTGGTCTGTTGTACCTGTTACTCCACCATCCACTGGTCTGTTGTACCTGTTACTCCACCATCCACTGGTCTGTTGTACCTGTTACTCCATCCACTGGTTTGTTGCACCTGTTACTCCACCATCCACTGGTTTGTTGTACCTATTACTCCATCTACTGATCTGTTGTACTTATTACTCCACCATCCACTGGTTTGTTGTACCTGTTACTCCACCATCCACTGGTCTGTTGTACCTGTTACTCCATCATCCACTGGTCTGTTGTACCTGTTACTCCACCATCAACTGGTCTGTTGTACCTGTTACTCCATCCACTGGTCTGTTGTACCTGTTACTCCACCATCCACTGGTCTGTTGTACCTTTTTCTCAACCATCCACTGGTCTGTTGTACCTGTTACTCAATCATCCACTGGTCTGCTGTACCTGTTACTCCACCATCCACTGGTCTGCTGTACCTGTTACTCCATCCACTGGTCTGTTGTACTTGTTAGTCCACCATCCACTTGTCTGTTGTACCTATTACTCCACCATCTACTGGTTTGTTGTACCTATTACTCCACCATCTACTGATCTGTTGTACCTATTACTCCATCCACTGGTCTGTTGTGCCCGTTACTCCATCCACTGGTTTGTTGCACCTGTTACTCCACCATCCACTGGTTTGTTGTACCTATTACTCCATCTACTGATCTGTTGTACTTATTACTCCACCATCCACTGGTTTGTTGTACCTGTTACTCCACCATCCACTGGTCTGTTGTACCTGTTACTCCACCATCCACTGGTCTGCTGTACCTGTTACTCCATCCACTGGTCTGTTGTACTTGTTACTCCACCATCCACTAGTCTGTTGTACCTGTTACTCCATCCACTGGTCTGTTGCACCTATTACTCCACCATCTACTGGTTTGTTGTACCTATTACTCCATCTACTGATCTGTTGTACTTATTACTCCACCATCCACTGGTTTGTTGTACCTGTTACTCCACCATCCACTGGTCTGTTGTACCTGTTACTCCATCATCCACTGGTCTGTTGTACCTGTTACTCCACCATCAACTGGTCTGTTGTACCTGTTACTCCACCATCCACTGGTCTGTTGTACCTGTTACTCCACCATCCACTGGTCTGTTGTACCTTTTTCTCAACCATCCACTGGTCTGTTGTACCTGTTACTCCACCATCAACTGGTCTGTTGTACCTGTTACTCCACCATCAACTGGTCTGTTGTACCTGTTACTCCACCATCAACTGGTCTGTTGTACCTGTTACTCCACCATCCACTGGTCTGTTGTACCTGTTACTCCATCCACTGGTCTGTTGTACCTGTTACTCCATCTACTGGTTTGTTGTACCTGTCACTCCACCATCTACTGGTTTGTTGTACCTGTTACTGTCAGCATAGTTGCTGACCCACTACATGTGTTGTATAGCTTATCTGAGTATCATAGCACCATCCATATGTTTTACATACACGACCCCTTTGTTAGGCCTAGGGACTAGTTTGTGTGACGTCACCTGACGCTGTTGTGAACCCTTCGCGCCTGGGATCCTTCTCGGTTCCCGGTAATCCAAGCAGGCGATAGGACAGGCAGGCTGGTCCTCTCCCTACACACACTGCAATATAGTGTTACCATCCAACAAGTGTGTTTATCTCCAACCTTCATATCTCCTACGAACCCGCCACGACATTACTTCACCATCCACTGGTCTGTTGTACCAGTTACTCCATCCACTAGTCTGTTTTACCTATTACTCCACCATCTACTGATCTGTTGTTACTCCACCATCCACTGGTCTGTTGTACCTATTACTCCACCATCTGCTGGTTTGTTGTACCTGTTACTTCACCATCCACTGGTCTGTTGTACCAGTTACTCCATCCACTAGTATGTTGTACCTGTTACTCCACCATCCACTGGTATGTTGTACCTGTTACTCCACCATCCACTAGTATGTTGTACCTGTTACTCCACCATCCACTGGTATGTTGTACCTGTTACTCCGCCATCCACTGGTCTGTTGTACCTGTTACTCCATCCACTGGTCTGTTGTACCTGTTACTCCTCCATGCACTGGTCTGTTGTACCTGTTACCCCACCATCCACTGGTCTGTTGTACCTATTACTCCATCTACTGATCTGTTGTACTTGTTACTCCGCCATCCACTTGTCTGTTGTACCTGTTACTCCATCCACTGGTCTGTTGTACCTGTTACTCCTCCATGCACTGGTCTGTTGCACCTGTTACTCCTCCATGCACTGGTCTGTTGCACCTGTTACTCCTCCATGCACTGGTCTGTTTCACCTGTTACTCCTCCATGCACTGGGCTGTTGTACCTATTACTCCACCATCTACTGATCTGTTGTACTTTTTACTCCGCCATCCACTGGTCTGTTGCACCTGTTACTCTTCCATGCACTGGTCTGTTGTACCTGTTATTCCACCATGCACTGGTCTGTTGTACTTGTTACTCCACCATGCACTGATCTGTTGTACCTGTTACTCCATGCACTGGACTGTTGTACCTGTTATTCCACCGTCCACTGGTCTGTTGTACCTGTTACTCAACCATGCACTGGTCTGTTGTACTTGTTATTCCACCGTCCACTGGTCTGTTGTATCTGTTATTCCACCTTGCACTGGTCTGTTGTACCTGTAATTCCACCATGCACTGATCTGTTGTACCTGTTACTCCACCATGCACTGGGCTGTTGTACCTATTACTCCACCATCTACTGATCTGTTGTACTTGTTACTCCGCCATCCACTGGTCTGTTGCACCTGTTACTCTTCCATGCACTGGTCTGTTGTACCTGTTATTCCACCATGCACTGGTCTGTTGTACTTGTTACTCCACCATGCACTGATCTGTTGTACCTGTTACTCCATGCACTGGACTGTTGTACCTGTTATTCCACCGTCCACTGGTCTGTTGTACCTGTTACTCAACCATGCACTGGTCTGTTGTACTTGTTATTCCACCGTCCACTGGTCTGTTGTATCTGTTATTCCACCTTGCACTGGTCTGTTGTACCTGTAATTCCACCATGCACTGGTCTGTTGTACCTGTTATTCCACCATCCACTGGTCTGTTGTACCTATTATTTCACCATACACTGGTCTGTTGTACCTGTTATTTCACCATACACTGGTCTGTTGTACCTGTTATTCCACCATCCACTGGTCTGTTGTACCTATTATTTCACCATCCACTGGTCTGTTGTACCTATTATTTCACCATCCACTGGTCTGTTGTACCTGTTATTTCACCATCCACTGGTCTGTTGTACCTGTTATTCCACCATGCACTGGTCTGTTGTACCTGTTATTCCACCATGCACTGGTCTGTTGTACCTGTTATTCCACCATGCACTGGTCTGTTGTACCTGTTATTTCACCATGCACTGGTCTGTTGTACCTGTTATTCCACCATCCACTGGCCCATTCAACTAGTTATTCCACCATCCAATAGTCTTTTAAACCAGTTACTCCACCATACAGCTAATCACTGATTCAGTTTCCATTACTCCACCATCTACTTATTCAGTTACTGGAACAGAGGAAAGATAGCCTTAGCCGAGAGATCACTGAATAAGAGCAAAAACTTAGGATGTCATACCTAAAAGAAGTAGTACAAAGGACCTTACAGGATATTGCAAGAACCCCAAAGTATTTTTGCTCCTATGCAAAATCCAAGCTAAGAACTACCTGTAGAATTGGATCATTAATGAGAGGAGATTCGTATACTGACAATGAACAGGAAATGAGTGAAATCCTAAAAGAACAGTATGAGTCGGTGTTCAGCAACCCACTAAATGACAGCACGGTAGAAGATGCAGAAATATTTTTCACGCCAGCAGACGGCCGCGCAGACCAACTAACTGACATAAGTACAAATCCCATAGATTTCGAAAAAGAAATGGAAAACATGCCCACTCACTCGGCACCTGGACCAGATTCATGGAATGCTCTATTTATTAAGAAGTGCAAAGTACCATTAGCACGAGTCCTCAGTATTCTTTGGAGAAAGTGCCTATATCTAGGTGAAATACCGGAGGCCTTAAAGAGTGCAGACATAGCTCCTTTGCATAAGGGAGGTAGTAGTCACTAGCTAAAAATTACAGACCAGTAGCTCTTCTCACATCAAAAAAAATCTTCGAAAGAGTGATGAGACGGCAGATTACAAATGTCATGGACCAGCACAATCAGCATAACCCAAACCAGCATGCTTTTATAGCAGGACGATCGTGCCTGTCACAGCTGCAGAACCATTATGACAGAATTACGGAGGCATTGGAAGACGACCAAAACGCAGATGTGATTTACACAGATTTTGCGTTTGACAAATGCGATCATGAGGGCCAGGGGCATTACGGGGAAGGTAGGCAGATGAATTTTCGAGTTCCTAACAAACACAAAAAGTAGTAGTGAACAGAGCAAGATCCAGCATCAGCGAGGTCGGAAGCTCAGTGCCCCAAGGCACTGTCCTGGCACCTCTGCTGTTTCTCATCCTCATGCCTGGAGGTTATTCCAGGGATCAACGCCCCCGCGGCCCGGTCCATGACCAGGCCTCCCGATGGATCAGGGTCTGATCGACTAGGCTGTTACTGCTGGCCGCATGCAGTCCAACGTACGAGCCACAGCCCGGCTGATCCGGCACTGACTTTTGGTATCTGTCCAGCTCTCTCTTGAAGGCAGCCAGGGGTTTATTGGCAATTCCCCTAATGCTTGATGGGAGGCTGTTGAACAGTCTTGGGCCCCGGACACTTATGGTGTTTTCCCTTAGTGTACCAATGGCGCCCCTACTTTTTATTGGGGGCATTTTGCATCGCCTGCCCAGTCTTTTACTTTCATAGGGAGTGATTTCTGTGTGCAGATTTGGGACCATTCCTTCCAGGATTTTCCAAGTGTAGATTATGATATATCTCTCCATCCTGCGTTCCAACGAGTACAAGTCAAGTGCTTCCAAGCGTTCCCAGTAGTTAAGGTGCTTGACAGAACTTATACGTGCAGTAAAGGATCTCTGTACACTCTCTAGATCTGCGATTTCACCTGCTTTGAATGGAGATGTTAATGTACAGCAGTATTCCAGCCTAGAGAGAACAAGTGATTTGAAAAGGATCATCATTGGCTTGGCATTTCTCGTTTTGAACGTTCTCATTATCCATCCTATCATTTTCTTTGCACGTGCGATCGTGGCACTGTTGTGATCCTTGAAAGGGAGATCCTCAGACATTACTACTCCCAGGTCCCTTGCATTATTTTTCCGCTCTATTGTATGGCCAGAGTCTGTAGTATACTCTGTTCTAGTTATTATCTCCTCCAGTTTTCCACAAAGGAGTAGTTGGAATTTGTCCTCATTGAACATCATATTGTTTACCGTTGCCCACTGGAAAACTTTGTTTATATCTTCTTGGAGGTTAACCGCGTCCTCAGCAGATGACAGCCTCATGCAGATCCTAGTATCATCCGCAAAGGATGATACGGTGCTGTGATGTATATCTCTGTCTATGTCTGATATGAGGATGAGGAATAAGATGGGGGCGAGTACTGTGCCTTGTGGAACAGAGCTCTTCACTATGGCAGCCTCCGATTTAACTCTGTTGACCACTACTCTTTGTGTTCGATTTGTTAGGAAGTTGAAGATCCATCTCCCCACTTTCCCAGTTATTCCTTTAGCACGTATTTTATGGGCTATTACGCCATGATCGCATTTGTCAAATGCTTTTGCAAAGTCTGTGTATATTACATCTGCATTCTGATTTTCTTCCAGTGCATCCAAGGCCATATCATAGTTATCCAGTAGTTGTGAGAGGCAGGAGCGACCTGCCCTGAACCCATGTTGCCCTGGATTGTGCAGATTTTGGGAATCCAGGTGATTTGCAATCCTGCTTGTTAGCACTCTTTCGAAGATTTTTATGATGTGGGACGTCAGAGCTATTGGTCTATAGTTCTTAGCTAATGCTTTGCTGCCACCTTTATGGAGTGGGGCTATATCCGTTGTTTTAAGTGACTGTGGAATTTCACCCATGTCCAAGCTCCTCCTCCATAGTGTACTTAGGGCACGCGAGAGGGGTTTCTTGCAGTTCTAAATGAAAACAGAGTTCCACGAGTCTGGGCCCAGGGCTGAGTGCATGGGCATGTTGTCAATGGCTTTTTCGAAATCTATCGGAGTTAGGGTAATGAGGGTAATGGCAGAAATCTGGCATACATTTATGGAGTTTTGAGGCTCATTCATGAAGAAATCATTTGGGTCGTCAATCCTCAGACCGATTAGTGGTTCACTAAACACAGAGTCGTACTGGGATTTCAATATTTCACTCATTTCCTTGTCATCTGTGTAAATCCCATCCTGTCTGAGGGCCCGATACTAGATGTGGTATTTGCCTTGTTTTGGCATATGAAAAGAAATATTTTGAATTTCTTTCAATTTCACTAATAGCGTTAAGCTCCTCCTGTCTCTCCTGGTTCCTGTAAGATTCATTTAACTTAAGTTCGATAGTTTCCACTTCTCTGGTCAGCGCTTTCTTTCGTGTATCAGATATTCTAGCACTCCTGAGAAGCTCAGAGACTCTTCGTCGTCTTCTGTAGAGGGAACGTCTTTCTCTCTCCAGTTTACTCCTGCTCTTCATCTTTCTTAGGGGAATATGCCTAGAACATTCTTCAGCTGCCAGGAAGTTGATCCTTTCAAGGCACTGGTTTGGATCCATGTCATTTAAGATATCTTCCCAACATGTTTCGTTTAGGACATGGTTTACCTGGTCCCAGTTGATGTTCTTGTTGTTGAAGTTGTATTTTGTGAAGACACCTTCGCAGGTACATGCATTCTGCTGATCAGGACCCCTGTGCATGTACGTCTGGACTTCGATGAGGTTGTGATCGGAATTAGTTGTTTTTGATATTCTTATGTCTCTTATCAGGTCCTCATTATTTGTGAAGATAAGGTCAAGTGTGTTTTCTAGTCTTGTTGGCTCCACTATCTGCTGGCTTAAGGTGTGTTTTTCGCAGAAACTTAGTAGCTCATATGTGTGTGACCTTTCATCTGTGCTACCTCCGGGGATTGTTTCAGCTATAACATTATTTGCTACATTCTTCCATTTTGTATACCTTAGGTTGAAATCACCAAGCAGTAAGATGTTTGGGGATGGAGCTGGAAGGTTTTCCAAACAGTAGTAAATTTTCAGTAGCTGTTCCTTGAACTGTTGTGAGGTTGCATCTGGTGGCTTATATACAACCACAATGACTAGGTTTTGGTTCTCGATCTTTGTTGATAGAACTTCAGCTACCTCATTTGTGGTGTTCAGCAACTCTGTGCAGATGAGGGACTCTTTGACATACAGGCCCACCCCCCCTTGTTGCCTGTTCATTCTGTCGCATCTAAAAAGGTTGTAACCACTTATCCATATTTCACTGTCAAAGTGATCTTTTGTGTGAGTCTCTGTGAAGGCTGCAAACATTGCATTAGACCCCCCTAGAAGTCCACTGATAAAAGGTATTTTGTTGTTGGTGGATGGCTTAAGGCCCTGTATATTAGCAAATATGAACGAGGTTGTATTCTGTGTTTGTTGGGGGTTTTTCTTATTGGCATCAGTAGTTGTATTTCTGGAGGGCCATGGGTGGCCACTGGCTGCTCCTCCAGTCCAACAAGGCTCCAAGGTGGTGGACTATTTTTGTTATTTCCTTCCATATTCTTTTTCCGTTTCCTGCCACTAAAAAATCACCTAGAGTTGTGTTGTCGTAGCTACTATTGTTTGTCTTGTGGGGTCTGTGCCTACTGGTCCCTTTTAGATGGTATGCAGGGCAGTCGATGTTGTAACACTGCTTCTGGAGGACCGAGGAGTGACACATTTTTAGGTGAAAGAAAGTACAGGAAGAAGAGCGACACACTCCTTTAGACAGGAGGTCGCTACATTTTTTGGGATGCTCAAAGTTGCATGTTCCATTTTTTTTCCTGGTATTCCATGCTTACAGATGCCCCAAGCATAATATTTGCACAAATTCACCTTTGGTTGAGAATTGTTGGGAGGTGTGTTGTCAGTTTCTGCAGGTTCTGGGACTGCACTATAATCATCAGTATCATAGGAGACATACATAAAATCACCCGTCAAACTTTTGTATCATCATTTGCAGATGACACTAAAATAAGCATGAAAGTCACTAGGGTAGAGGGCACTGAAAAAGTACAGGAAGACATAAACAGGGTTTTCCAGTGGCAGTGGAGAACAACATGACGTTCAATGGTGATAAGTTCCAGCTGCTTAGGTATAGAAAGAATGAAGAACTCTAAAGGAACACTATACAAAACTCAAAGAGGGTCACGAAATAGAACGTAAGGAACACGTAAAAGACGTGGGAATAATTATGTCAGCGGACCTTTCTTTTAAAGACCATAACAAGACTAAAGATCACGACAGCCAGGAAGATGACGGGGTGGATATTGAGAACTTTCAAAACAAGGGAAGTAATGCCGATGGTGACACTCTTCAAATAGCTAGTGCTCTCTCACTTAGAATACTGCTCAGTGCTGACGGCCCCATTCAAAGCAGGAGAAATGTCGGACCTGGAACAAATATGGAGATAGTTTACGGCTCACATTGAGCCAGTAAAGCACCTAAATTACTGTGAACACCTTCAAGTCTTGAACATGTACTCATTGGAGCGGAGGAGAGAGAAATACATAATAATATATACCTGGAAAGTACTCGGGGGCCTGGTCCCAAATCTACACACTGCCATAACATACTGGAGTGAGAGATGTGGGAGGAAGTGTAAAATAAACCCAGTGAGGAGCAGGGGTGCGGTGGGGACAATAAGGGAACACTGTATCAACATGCGGGATCCCAGACTATTCAACATCTTACCAGAAGATATCAGAAACACGTCTGGAATAAGTGCAGAAGCCTTCAAGAGGAAACTGGACAAGTATCTTCACCAGGTGCCAGATCAACCAGGCTGTGATGGATATGTGGGGCAGCGGGCCTCCAGCAGCAACAGCCTGGTTGACCAGGCAAGCACCAGACGAGCCTGGGCCATGGCCGGGCTCAGAGAGTAGTCGAACTCTCGAAACTCTTCAAAGGTATATCAAAGATAAAGGTACCATCCACTTATCTGTTCAACCAGTTGCTCTAACATCCACTTGTCAAATGTTTGAGGTATATTGTCTTGCCACTAGTATATCAGTTCCCACCCCTTTATCCATTACACTCTCGATTTTGCAGAGTATCGTGGATAAAAGGGAGTTTCCCCTGCCTCTTGGCTTGCTTCCCTTGCCTCCTGCCTTGTTTTCCCTTCCTCCTGCCTTGCTTCCCCTGCCTCCTGCCTTGCTTCCCCTGCCTCCTGCCTTGCCTTCCCTGCCTTCTGCCTTGCCTCCCTTCTTTCCCCTGCCTCTGCCTTGCTTCCCCTGCCTCCCCCCTCCTTCCCCCCCTCCTTCCCCCCCCCTCCCTGGTATTAAGCAGTCGTGGTGATGTAGCTAATTTATTGGTCCATAAAAACAGTGCAGTGTGTCAGGGAGGATAACCATAGCGCTGAGTTAGGCTCACTATCCCAGCCTTTCATCCATCCCATCCCTTCATCTCCCCTTTCATTTATCCCATCCCTTCATCTCCCCTTTCATCATTCTCCTCCTTTCTCCTCCTCGCATGCACCTTCCCTTCTCATTTCCCCTCCCGCTACTCTTCCTCCACCTCTCATCCTTCTCTTCCTCCACCTCTCATCCTTCTCTTCCTCCACCTCTCATCCTTCTCTTCCTCCATCTCTCATCCTTCTGTTCCTTCACCTTCCATCATTCCCTTTCTCCACCTTCCATCCTTCTGTTCCTCCACCTTCCATCCTTCTGTTCCTCCACCTTCCATCCTTCTCTTCCTCCACCTTCCACCCTTCTCTCATCTTTCGGTTCTGGATATATATTAACTGGAACGGAGGAGAGAACAAGTTGTATGATAATATGTATGTAGAAAGTGCTTGAGGGCAGCGGGCCACCAGCAGCAACAGCCTAACTGACCAGGCAGGCATCAGACGAGCCTGGACCATGGCCGGGCTCCAGGAACTCATCTTGGAGCTCAACATTCATTGATAACTGGGACAAATTCTATGGCAAACATGTATGCAAGGGATGGGGTTCATCTCTCTGGGGCTGGAGTGGTTGCATTAGCCAATTCGATTGAGAGAGTCATTGATGACTTGTCTAGGACTTTAAACTGATAGATTATAGAGGTATGGGTGTTTGTGGGAAACAGTCAGGCTGCAGTATTATTGTTGGAAACAGCAGATATTACCAGGACCAGGATACCTCAGGGGTATGTTTAAAAGACAATATTCAAAATAAAGTTACTAATAAATACAAAGCAACTGATAAACAAAGAGAGATAGAAGAGGGCAACGAGTGACTAGCTTCCTTAAGGTTTAGTATACAAATAGTAGGAGTCTAGGAAATAAGATAGATAAGCTAGGATTACTTGTAAGTGCAGGTAATATAGATATTATTGCTATAACTGAGACCTGGTTCAACTTGAAAGATAGAGAAATGCCTTCTGAATGTAGCATAAAGGGTTATAAACTATTCCACACTGATAGGGTCAACAGGAAGGGTGGTGGAGTGGCGATGTATGTCAGAGATTATTTAAATTGTTGTGTTAGACATGATATATGAATAGAAACATCGGACACGGAATCTGTTTGGCTACAGCTTCTCGAGGGGTATGAAAAATTAATTTTGGGTGTGATATATAGGCCCCCAAACCCCCATTAAGCTGCTATGGGACGAAATTCATAAGGCGTCTAGATATGAAAATGTTGTGTTAATGGGGGATTTTAACTTTAGACAAATTGATTGGAACAATTTGACAGGAAATCTTGAGTCTAGTGACTTTCTTGATACAGTTCAGGATTGCTTTTTAAAAGTTTGTGACAGAACCAACTAGAGGAAACAATCTGCTTGACTTGGTTCTTGCCAACAAAGATTCACTAATTAATAATCTTGAGGTTAATGATGAGCTTGGGGAAAGTGATCACAAATCACTTAGTTTCAATATATTATGGAATTACCCAGTAAACTGCAATCAAGTCTCTGTCCCAAACTTTCGATTGGCTGATTTCTTGGGACTGAAAAATTACCTGGGTGGGCTAAATTGGTATGTCCTGACTATGGGTCAGGTAGGTGGTCTTGGTTGCCAATATGACGTTTTTCAGAGCATAGGTCTAGCTGCTCAGTCGACTTTTACTCCAAGTAGGGAAATTAGATCTAACAAAAATGATCCCAAATGAATGTACAATAGATTAAAACATCTCACATGTCAAAAGAGAGGCATATATAGGCGTATCAAAAGAGGGGATGAGCAGTTAAGAAGTCAATATATTCAATTAAAGAGAGAAATAAAAAAGGAATAAGAATAGCAAAAAGGATTATGAGGCTAAAGTCGCAAGGGATTCGAAGACTAACCCAAAAGGGTTCTTTCAGGTATACAGAAGTAACATTAGAGACAAGATAGGTCCACTTAAGAGTAGCTCAGGTCAGATCACTGACAGTGATAGGGATATGTGTGAAATTTTCAATTCTTACTTCCTCTCAGTTTTTACTCAGGAAGATACTAGCGAAATTCCAGAAATAATAGATTATGTAGAACAGGACGGTAATAAACTATGCACTATTAGGGTAACTAGTGACATGGTCCTCAGACAAATAGAGAAATTAAAACCTAACAAATCCCCAGGCCCTGATGAATCGTTTGCAAGGGTTTTAAAGAAATCTAAAGAGGAACTTAGCATATCTATGGCTAATCTTTTTAACATATCACTACAAACTGGCATAGTGCCTGATAAGTGGAAAATGGCAAATGTAATACCTATTTACAAGGCAGGTGACAGGTCCTTAGCTTCGAATTATAGACCAATAAGCCTTACCTCCATAGTGGGAAAATATATGGAATCAATAATTGCCGAGGCAATTCGTAGCCATCTTGGTAGGCATAAATTGATAAATGAATTTCAACACGGTTTTACTAATGGGCGTTCCTGTCTTACGAATTTACTAACTTTTTTCGCTAAGGTGTTTGAGGAGGTAGATCATGGTAATGAATATGATCTTGTGTATATGGACTTCAGTAAGGCTTTCGATAGAGTTCCACATCAGAGACTTTTGAGGAAACTTAAGGCACCCGGAATAGGAGAAATTTTTTCCTGCGTAGAGGCGTGGTTGACAAATAGGCAGCAAAGAGTTTGCATAAATGGGGAGAAATCAGAATGGGGGCACGTCACAAGCGGTGTTCCACATGGGTCAGTGTTGGGTCCCATGTTGTTCACAATTTACATAAACGATATAGATGAGGGAACAGTTGCTCATGACACCAAAATAGGCCGTCCAATTCATTCTATTGAGGACATTAGTTCACTCCAGGATGATTTGAATAGACTGATGCAGTGGTTAGAGAAGTGGCAGATGCAGTTTAATATTGACAAATGCTAAATATTGGACAGGACAATAACCATGTCACTTATAAACTGATTTAGTAGTTCTGGTTAACAGTAATCTGAAACCAAGACAGTGCATTAGTGTTCGCAATAAATCTAACAGAATCCTTGGCTTCATATCAAGAAGTATAAATAATAGAAGTCCTCAGGTTGTTCTTCAACGATATATACTTGGTTAGGCCTCATTTAGATTATGCTGCACAGTTCTGGTCACCACATTACAAAATGGTTATAAATGCTCTGGAAAACGTACAGAGGAGGATGACAAAGTTGATCCTATGTATCAGAAATCTTCCCTTTGAGGATAGACTGAGGGCCCTGAATCTGCACTCTCTAGAAAAGCGTAGAATTAGGGGGGATATGATTGAGGTGTATAAATGGAAAACAGGAATAAATAAAGGGGATGTAAATAGCGTGCTGAAAATATCCAGCCAAGACAGGACTCGCAGCAATGGCTTCAAGTTGGAAAAGTTCAGATTCAGGAAGGATATAGGAAAGCACTGGTTTGGTAATAGAGTTGTGGATGAGTGGAACAAACTCCCGAGTACCGTTATTCAGGCTAAAACGTTGTGTAGTTTTAAAAATAGGTTGGATAAATACATGAGTGGGTGTGGGTGTGAGTTGGACCTGACTAGCTTGGGCTACCAGGTCTGGTGCCGTGCTCCTTCCTTAAGTGGAAGTGACCTGACTAGGTTGTTATTGTTCTAGGCCGGGGGGTAGCATGGACCTGCTTCGCATGGGTCAATAAACCTGCTTCGCATGGGTCAATAAGAACATAAGAACATAAGAATGGAGGAACACTGGCCCATACTAGGCAGGTCCTTTACAATTCATCCCACTAACAAAACATTTGCCCAACCCAGTTTTCAATGCCACCCAAGAAATAAGCTCTGATGTGAAAGTCCCACTCAAATCCAACCCCTCCCACTCATGTACTTATCCAACCTAAATTTGAAACTACCCAAAGTCCCAGCCTCAATAACCCAACTAGGTAGACTGTTCCACTCATCAACTACCCTATTTCCAAACCAATACTTTCCTATGTCCTTTCTAAATCTAAACTTATCTAATTTAAATCCATTACTGCGGGTTCTCTCTTGGAGAGACATCCTCAAGACCTTATTAGTATCCCCTTTATTAATACCTATCTTCCACTTATACACTTCGATCAGGTCTCCCCCCATTCTTCGTCTAACAAGTGAATGTAACTTAAGAGTCTTCAATCTTTCTTCATAAGGAAGATTTCTAATGCTATGTATTAATTTAGTCATCCTACGCTGAATGTTTTCTAACGAATTTATGTCCATTCTGTAATATGGAGACCAGAACTGAGCTGCATAATCTAGGTGAGGCCTTACTAATGATGTATAAAGCTGCAGTATGACCTCTGGACTTCTGTTGCTTACACTTCTTGATATAAATCCCAGTAATCTATTTGCCTTATTACGTACGCTTAGGCATTGCTGTCTTGGTTTAAGGTTGCTGCTCACCAAAACCCCCAAGTCCTTTTCGCAATCTGTATGGCTAAGTTCTACATCATTTAACTTATAAGTACTAGGGTTATGGGCACTCCCAAGCTTCAGAACCTTGCATTTATCTACATTGAACTGCATCTGCCACTTTTCTGACCAAGAATAGAGTTTGTTTAAATCCTCCTGAAGTTCCATAACATCTACGTTTGAATCAATTATCCTACCTATCTTTGTGTCGGGGTAGGGGTCGGCCTAGGGAGGGGATAAAGGAGGTTTTGTGTGCGAGGGGCTTGGACTTCCAGCAGGCATGCGTGAGCGTGTTTGATAGGAGTGAATGGAGACAAATGGTTTTTAATACTTGACGTGCTGTTGGAGTGTGAGCAAAGTAACATTTATGAAGGGATTCAGGGAAACCGGCAGGCCGGACTTGAGTCCTGGAGATGGGAAGTACAGTGCCTGCACTCTGAAGGAGGGGTGTTAATGTTGCAGTTTAAAAACTGTAGTGTAAAGCACCCTTCTGGCAAGACAGTGAATGATGGTGAAAGTTTTTCTTTTTCGGGCCACCCTGCCTTGGTGGGAATCGGCCAGTGTGATAAAATAAAATATAATCTTTGTGTCATCGGCGAATTTGCTCATATCACTAGTAATTCCCTCATCAAGATCATTGATATATATTATAAACAACAACGGGCCAAAGACTGATCCCTGTGGAACGCCACTTGTTACAGATCCCCACTCGGATTTAACCCCATTTATGGACGCTCTCCGCTTCCTGTCAGTGAGCCATGACTCGATCCACGAGAGCACTTTTCCCCCAATGCCATGAGCTGCCACTTTCTTTAACAGTCTATGGTGCGGAACTCTATCAAAAGCCTTACTAAAATCTAAGTAAATAATATCAAATTCTTTATCGTGGTCAACAGCCTCAAAAGCTTTACTGAAGAAAGTTAATAAATTAGTTAGACAAGACCGGCCTCTTGTGAATCCATGCTGAGTATCATTAATCAAGCTATGCTTATCGAGATGGCTTCTTATAATCTCAGCTATAATTGACTCTAGTAATTTGCTTACAATTGAGGTCAGGCTTATTGGGCGGTAATTTGACGGTAACGACTTGTCCCCTGTTTTAAAAATAAGAATTACATTAGCCATCTTCCACATATCAGACACTACACCTGTTTGAAGAGATAAATTAAAAAATATTAGTTAATGGTTCACAGAGTTCCATTTTGCATTCCTTAAGAACCCTTGAAAAAACCTCATCAGGACCCGGCGACTTATTTTGCTTCAGTCGGTCTATCTGCTTCACAACCATTTCACTAGTGACTGTGATGTTACATAATTTATCTTCTTCTAGCCCACTATAAAAATTAATTACTGGAATATTGTTAGTGTCTTCCTGTGTAAAAACTGAGAGAAAATAATTATTAAAAATCGAGCACATTTCATTCTCTTTGTCAGTAAGGTGCCCATAGTTATTTTTAAGGGGACCTGTCTTATCTCTAACTTTTGTTCTGTAGACCTGGAAAAAACTTTTTGGGTTAGTTTTAGAATCCCTAGCAACTTTAATTTCATAGTCCCATTTAGCTTTTCTTATCCCCTTTTTAATGTCCCTCATAATGTCAATATACTGATTCATAAGATGACCCTCACCTCTTTTGATACGCCTATAAATTCCTTTCTTATGCCCTAGTAGATATTTCAGCCTATTATTCATCCATTTTGGGTCATTTCTATTTGATCTAATTTCTTTATATGGGATAAACGTTCTTTGAGCAGCATGTATAGTGTTCAGAAAACTGTCATATTGATATCTCACTTCGTTACCCCAGTCAACAGATAAGTGTTCTCTAAGCCCATCGTAATCTGCTAAGCAAAAATCTGGGACTGTTACTGAGTTATCGCTACTATCGTACTTCCATTCAATGCTAAATGTAATTGATTTGTGGTCGCTAGCACCCAGTTCCTCTGAAATTTCTAAATTATTAACAAGGGATTCATTGTTTGCCATAACTAAGTCAAGCAGGTTATTTCCCCTTGTAGGTTCTGTCACAAACTGCTTCAAAAAACAATCCTGAACTACTTCTAAGAAGTCGTATGATTCTAAATTCCCAGTCAAGAAATTCTAATCAATATGACTAAAGTTAGTCTCCTAGAATTACTAAATTATCGTGCCTTGTGGCCTTAACAATTCCCTCCCATAGTAGTCTCCCTTGGTCCCTATCTAAGTTTGGGGGACGGTATATCACTCCTAAAATCAGTTTTTCATGCCCCTCTGAAAATTCTATCCAAACAGACTCTGTATGTGTTACTTCAGACTTAATACCCGTTTTTATGCAACAGTTCAAGCGATCTCGGACATACAATGCCACCCCACCCCCCTTCCCGATACTTCTATCTACTTGGAACAATTTAAAACCCTGAATATGACATTCCGCAGGCATGTCCCGACTTTTTGAATTAAACCACGTCTCAGTTAAGGCAAATACATCAATGTTACCTGCACTAGCAACTAATCTCAACTCGTCCATCTTATTCCTAGCACTACGGCAATTAGCATAATAAACATTGAAAGACTCTCCTTTCTCTTTACCCTTCCTGCTCATTTCTGTTTTTCTGCTAAACCTATTACTGTCCTTATCACCCAAAGTCCCTGGCTTTTCAATATCTACCTCGTTCAATAAGCCTGTTGCAGTGTTCCTTCTTTCTTATGTTCTTATATCGTCATTTCCCACTCAGCCTCCTCATCCCACACCCTTTCCCTTCCCCTATCCTCGTCTCTCTCTCCCTCCCCCTATAATCCCCCCTCCCCTCCCTCTCACCTCTTATCCCTCTCCCTGTCACCCCTCCTTCCTCTCCTTTTCCCCTCTCATCCCCCTCCCTCTCCGCTCTTATCCCTCTGCGCTCTCATCCCCCTCCTTCCCCTCCTCTCATCCTCCATGTTTCCCCATCATCCCTCTTCCTCTCATCCCCTCCCTCTCTCCCCCTCTCACCCTACCCCTTAAGTCTCCTCCTCCTCTTTCTCTCATCCTCTCCCTCTCGTCTTCCTCTTCTCTCATCCTAACTCTCACTCTCGTCTCCCTTTTCCCTCATCTCATCCTACCTCTCCTCTCCTCCTCGTCCCTCCCCCTCATCCTTCTCCCTCTCCCCCTCACCCTTCTCCCTCTCCCCCTCACCCCCTTCTCATCCTCCTTCATCCTCATCCTCCTTCATCCTCGTCCCCCTTCTCATCCTCCTTCATCCTCGTCCCTTTTCTCATCATCCTTCATCCTCGTCCTCCTTCATCCTCGTCCCTCTTCTCATCCTTCTTCATCCTCGTCCCCCTTCTCATCCTCCTTCATACTCGTCCCTCTTCTCATCCTCCTTCATCCTCGTCCCTCTCATCCTCCTTCATTCTTCTCATCCTCCTTCATTCTTCTCATCCTCCTTCATCCTTCTCATCCTCCTTCATCCTCGTCCTCCTCATCCTCCTTCATCCTCGTCCTCCTCATCCTCCTTCATCCTCGTCCTCCTCGTCCTCCTCATCCTCCTCATCCTCCTTCATCCTCGTCCCTCTTCTCATCCTCCATCCTCGTCCCCCTTCTCATCCTCCTCCATCCTCGTCCCCCTTCTCATCCTCCTCCATCCTCGTCCCCCTTCTCATCCTCCTCCATCCTCGTCCCCCTTCTCATCCTCCTTCATCCTCGTCCCTCTTCTCATCCTTCATCCTCGTCCCTCTTCTCATCCTCCTTCATCCTCGTCCCTCTTCTCATCCTCGTCCTCCTCATCCTCCTTCGTCCTCGTCCTCCTCATCCTCCCTCGTCCTCTTTCTCATCCTCCTTCGTCCTCGTCCTCCTCATCCTCCTTCATCCTCGTCTTCCTTCTCATCCTCCTTCATCCTCGTCTCCCCTTCTCATCATCTTTCATCCTCGTCCCCCTTCTCATCCTCCTCCATCCTCGTCCTCCTTCTCACCCTCGTCCCCCTTCTCACCCTCGTCCCCCTTCTCACCCTCGTCCCCCTTCTCATCCTCCTTCCCTTAAACCCTCCTTCTGTCTTACCTTCCTCTGGCTTAGAAAGTGAGCTGGGGATTGTGTGAGTGAAGGTGATAAATGAAGCCTGAATGAAGATTGCAGAGTTGAACGAGTGTTAAGTGAGGTTATAATGAAGATTGCAGAGTTGAACGAGTGTTAAGTGAGGTTATAATGAAGATTGCAGAGTTGAACGAGTGTTAAGTGAGGTTATAATGAAGATTGCAGAGTTGAACGAGTGTTAAGCGAAGTTATAATGAAGATTGGAGGGTTGAAGGAATGTTAAGCCTGAACTAATGTAACTGAGTGAGGATAACAGAGTTGAATAAAAAGAAATAAACTTAGTAATACTAACATGAAAACAGTGATAATTACGCATACTGGAAACAGCAGTGCAGACACACTAAGGATATCTTTTAGCAAATTTATTTCTTTTGTAGAAAACTGAAATCACGTGAAGGATTAAGTGGGAGAGATGGAACCCTCTCATGATGGCAGCCATGAAACCAGCATGAGGGAGGGAGAGTGGGGTGAAAGGGGGGGAGAGAGAGAATGGGGGAGGGAGGGAGAGTGAGGTGAAAGGGGGGCAGTGAGAGAATGGGGGAAGGAGGGAGAGTAAGTGGCAGAAGCGGGTGGTGGCCCGTGGTGGAGGGATTGGATTGGGGGGAGGGTTAACAACACAGCCATATACGAACTTGTATGGTAGATGGTATGGGAATGCCAACAAACTGTTGCTGATAGACACACCAGTAATTGTAAACTTTTTATTTAAAAAGACGAAAAATCCTGAAACAGTCTGCTGCTCAAGTAAAATATTTTTTGAAATAGTTTGCAATTACTACTTGTGTGTCTTTGAAGGTGACCAGGGGATACAAATATCATAAATCTTGGGACGCAAACCTTGGTAGCAAATTATTTTTTTAGTGCCAGGAAACAGACGAAAATGGTAAAAAATGACTACTCCACCACCTCGGAGCCTTGTTGGATTGGAGGCAGTCAGTCAGTCAGTGGCCCTCACTTCAGACCCACCAGTACTAATGCCAGTAAAAAAAATCCACCATTTGTTTTTGCAGATATACAAAGCCTTAAACCACCCAACCACAAAATACATTTTATCAGGGGACTCGTCAAGAAGTCAAATGTAATGTTTGCAGCTTTCACAGAAACACACATAAGAGACCATTTTAACTACTTACTTTCGATATTAGGAAAAAACTTATTTGAATACGACCGAAAGAACAGGCATAAAGGGGGTGGGGTGGGATTGACCCGTGTGTCCGTCACTCATTTGCACAGAGTTGCTGTACATCACAAATGATGTAATTGAAGTTTTGACAGTAAAAGTAAAAGGACACAAATGCAACTAGTGTTGCATTTGTGTCCTTTTGATAAAGTTCCTGGAGAGCGAAACGTTGCCACAATAAAATGTCACATTAGTTGCATTTGTGTCCTTTTACTTAACATGTTGTCGGTAATTCTACCAATATTGATACAACCAGGCTGTAGTAAGTGTAGTTCATCCGTTGGACTGCATGCATCCAGCAGTAATAGCCTGGTTGATCAGGCCTGGTAATGAACCGGCCGCAGGGGCCTTGACCCTCGGAACACTCCAGGTAGTCTCCAGTTCTTCACATTAAAGCTAATAATACAGTAATTGAATGTGGATGTCAGTATCAAGCAGCGATCATGTGGTACTAAGACATACCTTGTCGAAGTTATTACAAAGGGAGCAATGTAGGTTGAGGCTCATAGTACTAATTTCATGTAGCACTGAGGTGTCAAATGAAATACATTGAGAAAGCGAAGTATTGTGGAAGACACCAAAGATATGCTGTACATAATAGGTGCAATATGCAGAGAAGCGACAAATTAATATCAATCACTTAAAATAAAAATACGAGCTCATGTATAAACCAGGAATGTAGGAAAGTAAAAAATGAGAGAGAGAGAGAGAGAGAGAGAGAGAGAGAGACAGACAGACAGAGAGAGAGACAGACAGAGAGAGAGACAGACACAGACACACACAGACAGACACACAGACACACAGACAGACACAGACACACACACACACACACACACAGACACACACACACACACACACACACACACACACACACACACACACACACACACACACACACACACAACCACACACACACACACACACACACCCACACACACACACACACACACACACACACACACACACAACCACCCACACACACACACACACACACACACACACACACACACACACACACACACACACACACACACACACACACACACACACACACACACAACCACACACACACACACACACACACACACACACACACACACACACACACACACACACACACACACACACACACACACACCAAAAGAACTCGACAGAAAGATGCAACCAGGGAAAACTGCACACAAAAGGAGAAAAAGTAGAGGAGCTAAAACGAAATGCGCAAGAATTAAAACAGAATGGGAAAGGCATTTTTTTAACACAGTCAACAAGATAATGGATACGTTAGTTATGGGTAGAAACCTTGAGTTGAATCATAGCAATGAATCTTCAGTTACAGTCATAATGTACATGATAGTCAGGGGTATTGACAAGATACACAAACATTTTTTGACATTTAAGTTGGCAGAGTAGTGGTAAACAGTGAAGTCATAGGCTGCTATAGTGAAAAGCTCTGTTCCTGAAGGTACAGTACTCTCCTCACTTGTTTCTAATTCTTTTATTCGACATAGACGAGGACATAATTCATAGCGCCGTAACATCCTTTGCTGATGACACCAGAATCTCAACGAAAGTGGTGTCCATCGAAGACACACTGAATCTTAGAGGATATAAATGAAAAAAAATCCAGTGGGCTCTTAGAGTAGAACAACTCTCGGAACTCATCAAAAATATATCAGGACGTAGGACTGAGCTGCGAGAAACTCTGGAAATCCATCAAAGTCATATTACAGAGGTAACCATGATAAAGACAAGAGTTGTTAGAAAACTACAGTCAAAGGAAGGTTGAGAACGACCCCTGGAGATGAACACATAATAGATGAAGATGTAAACATCCTTAGTAAGAGATGAATCAATGCCAAGAGCCGGGTAGCGGTACGCCCAAGAGCCGGAAGGAACCTCGCTAAAACCGTAACTCTTACTCTCTGACATTAACCTTTATTGTCTGGATTATTCACTAAAGCTGCGAGCGAAAATCTTTGTTCGCCGGTGGGTATGTTTGCAACATTAGTTAAACAAATTGCTGCCGTTAATATGTCTGCTATTGCTGTTGGGATGCTCTGGTGTTCTCTCTCCAACCCTTCAAGGCAGGCTGAGACAACGCTGCTCTTACTGTCACCACCGTTGTTTTTGGTATCAAAACCGTTGCTCTTGATGTCAAGACCATTGCTCTTGATGTCAAGACCGTTGCTCTTGCATCAAGGCCGTTGTTCTTGCATCAACAATGGTAATCTTATGTCAAGACCGTTCTTTTTCAGGAGCGCTATTCTTGCATCGGTTTGTCTATTTGTGTGTAGTGAGCATTGCTCACTACACAGTGGTTGCCCTGCTTATCTGTCTACATAATCTCAATAATTGGTTAAGACAATGCCAACTGTCACTGTGGATGAAAATTGTGTTACCAGGGGTCTTATTCTCTTCTTAATTGTCCTCAAGAGTAAAATTTGATAAGTTATGTGTTACAAAAAACGCGATTCTAAAAGCTTAGAGATCTCCAGTGAATACTAGAAAGGACTGCCCTTCTAGCATCCAGCCTGTTACTGGGTTTTCGTAACAAGTAGTCAGTATCCTTGTCCAATTATCCATAAGAATTCTGTATTATTCAATAGTGCTTTAGGATTACAACTGGTAGGCTACTAACTAGAGAAAATTAAAATTTAATAAATTTATTAAGTCTATAAGTTGTCTAGAGGTATATTATCAAAGTAAATTAATTACAGCAATCAAAACGAAATCAATTTCTCAAGTTCAATATTATTGTGCTGAAAGCACATATCACATTTATAATTCTTAAGTACCGTCAGGTACATTAACATTTAATAAGATATTACAAATATGTACAAGTGTGTGTATGCGTGTAAGTGCTCTTAAGTAGTTAGCTATGTCTCAAGACTCGAATAAGACTTAAACAAGTGACTGACAAAGTCCTCAAATAAACTAACTTCTTGACCGACTGGCAACCCGAACAGTCAGCTTGAACAACAAAGAATGCTAAGCCCAATAGCAATACAATATCAAGCGACTGCAACACAGAATTAGGAACTGGGAAATAATATAACGACACTAAGTAGGGACTATCTGCAGATCCTCCACAAAAGTTACAAAACTCCCATACGCGACTGTGACAATACACAGGAACCAGTACAAAATTAGGTCAGAAGCTATAGCTCGGGACCTGAGATACTCAGAGTGTCTATAGGACACACAACCTCAGTACAACGTTGAAAATCACTAAGTCTATACAATGTTCTGTGAACAAAGTTCTACAGAACTAACAAGAATAATGAGACAGGCAATCTGTCCAACCAGCAAGCGAGTCTCCAGCAGACTGACAATTTCACGAGAGGTGAGGACACCCCCCCCCTCGATCACGTGGTGATAGCTACGTGGACAACTGCAGCTCAGAAGCCGGCAGTATAACGAGCGACAAGTGATAATTACAGTAGTTTGACAATCAAGCCTAACTGAGCACATTTTATATACATCCTAACAACATAAGCTAAATAACAATATAACAGGCAAATAATAATATAAAGTCATACATTTACGATTTAGCTATTATCGCAAATATAAGCAATATAAAATTAAATGAAAAGGTAATATACATTATATATATACATAATAATCATTGTAACCCATTCAGGGGTTGCAACACCCCCCCCAACACGACAGAGGGTCGCACTAGGAGTTGCATGAATGTCTTTCACATTGTTTCTGGTTACTCATATCAATATTATATAATATAAAAATTAAACATTAATCAGAGTCTCTCTTGTGCCAAGCACCTCTACAATTTCACAGCGTCCGTCACTAGGATATGCCCCTAGGTACTAGGGCAGTACACAGTATCGTATTTCTGCATACTCGTGGTTATATACATCAGTGTAGAGACAGGATAGCGCTGACAAGGAGGGCACGTTGAGGCTCGATCATAGTAGAGGAGACTGCATTCCACTCTTAAGTAGTGGTTGTGGAATGCGAGGCAGTATGAACATCTGAGTATGAAACAGCTTAAGGTGTGTAGTGAGGGGGGGTCTGCGGCAGGACAGTGTTGCGTCACGCAGTACATCACCCGCACCACACTACTCACTCAACACTCAGCTTGTCTCCTCCTCACACAAAATTACTGTGAATATATAAATATAATAATTAGACATGACATAAGTATATATAGTTAATATGGGCTGGAGGGATTAAGTTACTTTACTGAATTTGACATGGCAAGTAACAAAAGGTATTTGGGCATAAAATTACGTTAATTTAATGTAACTGATAATTATTAAGGACGAGACAGAGCGTCAGCAATTACATTACAATGACCACTTATGTGTTTTATACTAATAGAATAAGGTTAGATTCTGAGGGCCCACCTCATGATCCTAGCATTTTTACTTTTCATGGTATTAATATAAGTGAGTGGATTGTGGTCTGAAAAAACGTTAATTTTAAATGGGGAAGTGCCCAAATACACGTCAAAATGTTCCAAGGACACCACAAGAGCTAGAGCCTCTTTCTCAATAGTGGCATAATTTTTCTGGTGTCGTTTAAGCTTAGATGAATAGTAACATATAGGATGGAGAATATCAGTGGATGTTGACTGTTGGAGCAGCACAGCACCCACTGCATAGCCACTCGCATCTATATGTAAAAAGAAGGGAAGATTGAAATTAGGACTCTTCAACACAGGAGCAGAGGATAGCAAGTGCTTCAACCTTTTGAACGAGTCTGAACAATCTCTAGTCCAGGTGAACTGAACTTTGCTACTAGTAAGCTCAGTGAGAGGAGCTGCAATCTGAGAAAAGTTTGGACAGAACCTGCGATAATATCCTGCCATACCCAGGAATCTCTGTACTCCTTTCCTAACCTGAGGCACCGGAAATTCAGAAATTGCACGAACCTTAGCCTCAATAGGAGCAACCTCACCTTGGCCGATACAAAAGCCTAGATAGGTAATCTTGGCTTGACCAAAACTACATTTAGCTAAGTTAACAGTGAAGTTGTAGTGCGCCAGTCTCTCAAACAATGCTCTGAGACGCGTCAAGTGCTGTTCCCACTCGTCACTGTACACCACTAAGTCGTCAAGGTAGGCTTCTACTCCTTCTAAGTTGTGGGTCAACTCGTTCATTATACGTTGGAATGAAGAAGCCGCATTACATAGGCCGAAGGGGGTGACGAGGTAGTTAAACAATCCATCTTGAACAGTAAAAGCAGATATTTCTTGAGCACGTTCAGTAAGCGGGACTTGATAATAGCCTCGTAAGAGATCTAAACGGCTGACAAACTGGGCTCCTGACACACGATCAATAAGGTCGTCAATGCGAGGTAGAGGATAACCATCAGGCAAGGTGACAGAGTTCACTTTCCTGTAATCAGTGCACATCCTGAAACTACCGTCAGGTTTAGGCACTAAAATACAGGGAGATGCCCATGGACTTTTACTGCGTTCAATAAGTCCGTGAGATAACAGAAAATCAACTTCTTCTCTCAATGCTTTATGCTTTGTTGGACTCATCCTATATGGTGATTGCTTAATGGGTGAAGCTCCCTGTACATCAACGTCATGTACACCCAGAGTACAACGTTTAGGAACATCACCAAACAATTCAGGGAAATGCAAAATCATGTTTTTAATATCACCAGCTTTATCAATCCCAAGGTTACTAAGAAAATCGTCTAGTGACTGTAGAGTCACTGAATTTTCTAAACGAACCTCTATACCTCTAGAGATGTCAGGTAGACTGACGTTTTCTTCCTCTGTCCTAGGAAGAATAGAAGTAGTAGGTAGAGGACTAGTGTAGTATGCCTTAAGCTGGTTAACATGATACACATGATTAGATTTCTTTTTCCCAGGCGTACGTACCAAATAATTTACGTCGCTAAGCTTTTTCACTACTTCCAGGGGACCATCATACCTGGCTTGTAGAGCATGACCTGGTACTAATTTCCGAGCCATCACCTTATCTCTTGCTTTAAAAGATCGAGAGACAGCACGCTTGTCATAATGTTGCTTCATTCTAGCTTGGGCTGAAACTAGGTTTTTCGAAGCTAGCTCTCTAGCGGCTGTCAAATGTTGCTGCATTAATGAAGGTGAAGTACTCAATGATGGATTTGATTTTCCTGTCCACACGTCTTTTAACACTGCGAGAGGACCACGCACTTGGTGTCCGAATATTAGTTCAAACGGACTAAATCCGAGACTTTCTTGCTCACTTTCTCTCATAGCGAACAGAAGAAAAGGTATACCCTCATCCCAGTCTCTAGAAAAATGTTCACAATAAGCTCTCATCATGGACTTCAGTGTCTGATGAAATCTCTCTAGAGCCCCTTGTGACTGTGGATGATAACTGGTTGAAAGTACAGACTTTATTCCTAGGTGGGATAATGCTTCTCGAAAGATCTTAGAAGTGAAATTAGATCCCTGATCTGATTGTATCTCTCGTGGCAATCCAACCTGGGAGAAAAATTTCATCAGCGCTCTCACAATAGCACGAGCATTAATTTTTCTCATAGGAATAGCTTCGGGATAGCGTGTTGCAGCGTCCATAATAGTAAATAAGTATTGGTTTCCTAGTTTGGTTCTAGGCAAAGGACCAACACAATCAATAATAAGACGTGAGAATGGTTCACCATGCACGGTGATAGGAATGAGAGGCGCAGGTGGAGGTGTGTGCGCTGGCTTACCTGTCACTTGACACACGTGGCAACGTCGCACATGATCAGCTACTGTTTCCTTCATCTTTGGCCAAGTAAAATGTTTTGCCAGTTTACCGAGTGTCTTCTTGACACCCAAATGTCCTCCAATGGGACTATTGTGAGCAAAATCAATGGCTTGTTCACGAAATGTAACTGGTAACACAACGAGATGCTTGACTGTGGTAGAAACACTATCAGCTGACAACTTACATGTGTTTTTCTCCATCAGTACACCGTTACTATAATAGTAACAATTATCGAGATCCTTTGCTTCACTCTCAGTAACTGCTATATCTCTCAGTCTTTCCAGTGACTGATCAACAAACTGATCCTTGATTAAATCATCATGAGTAAGAAATTTAACGTCAGTTGTGTCCTGACTAGGTTGATGACCGGGGGGAGTCAGTGTTAATGATCCTGGGCGCAGAGCGTCACTAAACAACATATTCAAGCCCAAATCATTGTCATCCACTAACTCAACAGGAGACAAGGATGGTTGTTGAATCTTTGACATAGCTCTAGTAATTGCACTGAGAGGAAATAAAATAGGTTTCTCTTTACAAGCTTCAATGGCATAATTATCATCAGTGTTATTATCAATCACAAGTGGTTCTTTACATATACCAGCATGAAGGATATCGTTCCCTATCAACAAGTCCACTGACCTGATGGGAAATACACCACTGGATATACCCACTGAAATATAACCAGTATAATAGCTTGTCTCAATATAAACTTTGTGCAGAGGCACTTTTATAACAGCCCCTCCATAGGCTTCTAACAAAACATCTATCTTGCAATAGGTATCGTCAGTTATGGGCAGTACATCTTCTCTTAATAACGTGAGATAACTGCCAGTGTCTCTGAAAGAAATTATCTCAGTTAGATGTGATTCGTCAAATCCTACTTTATCTCTTGAAAAGTAAGGACTCATCGCTGAACGAATCTTTTCGTCAGATACACTTTCTGACGCTAGTCATCTATCCTGAGTAACATTATCTAAAACAGTAGGTTCAGAGGAATTGCTAGGATTTTGGTGCCTTTGTTGCTCGGAAGAGGATACGACTTGAGTGGGGGCGCCAGCCGCACGACTGTATCTCGTATCTCTTTCTAACTTATAGCAATACTCTCTAGCATGTCCTTTTCTGTTACAATAGGTACATTTAACTTTCTTCTTCTCGATATCAGATTTCTGTCTAGCCACAGAGACAGATTCAGGATTGTGAGTTTTCCTGGTAAAGGTACGAGAAGTTACAGTAGCAGGTACATCAGGCCGGCAATGAGCAGCTGATTTAGTTTGCCAAATTCTAGGACAATTTTTAGTTACCTTGTTTCTTTGTGTTTTAGTACGTACAAGTTTGTGAGAAATCTCGTAATTGTCTGCTAATGCTGCAGTTTCCAGAATATCTGAGGTAGTATGATCGATCAGATATTCTTGTATGTCAGCAGACATACAGTTGTTAAACTCTTCATGTAGTAACAACTGAACAAGGCTGTCATAGTTGGTACACTTAGCAGCTCTAGACCATCTCTCAAATGCAACTTTTTTCTCACGAGCAAACTCTACACAAGTTTGATCTTGTCGTCGTTGTAACGTACGAAATGCTCTTTGATAACTTACAGGTAACAAGTTATATGTCTCTAGAATTGTTTGTTTGACAGCGTCATAACTAATGTACTTGGCAAATGGCAAAGCAGCCGTACAAGTTTGAGCTCTTCCTGTCAACGCTGTATGCAGCAATGTTGCCCAGTGCTTACGTGGCCAGTTCATAGCACGTGCCTGGTTCTCAAACACATCAAAATAGGTGTCTAAGTCACTTTCAAAAAACTTAGGAACCATGAATGCAGCTTTCTGCACATTAAATGTGTCCTGTGATCTATCAGTCTGTTGTCTTCCCAGACGAACATTTTCTCTTTGGAAATCTTCTTCGTTCAATCTCCTCTGTGCCTCTATTTGTGCAGTCTGCAACATAATGAGGCGTTCCAACCTCTCAAACTGTTCCTGAGAGATAGGACCAGTGGGTAATGGAGGAGTAGGGAAATTAACATGGTCTGGACGGTCCTTAGGTCGGACACTTGGTCCAGCCGTCTCTAGAGTGTCTAGATCTGGTCTAGGATAAGTAAATACAGGTGTAGTATACACTGTACTAGTATTAGGCTGTGTCATACTACCAGCTATACTCTGTACTATAGTGTCAGTGAAGGAAGGATCGAGCGAGAACTGAGCTACACTAGGCTCAGACACTAGGCTCACTTCTGCTCTAGTTGCTCTTTCTTCAACTTCAAATAGAGTCATACTTCCTAATTGTGACACTAGACTTTCTGAATCTGAATCATAATCAGACATCTCTGTATGAGCAGGAAACAATATATCTTTAATTAATGCTCTGACAGTTTCTGTGGTGTAATTCCTGTTATACGTCACACCGAGATACTTGGCTACTTGCCAACACGTCTGAAGTTTTAATGTACTTAACTCAGACAAAGTCAGAGTATCAATTAACTGTTTCACTTTGGCATACATCACGAAAATAATTGTACTACGAGAGAGTGATTATGGGAAACTATAATCCTAATAGGAATTTTAGTGTTGGTTGTCTTAGAGCTAGAACTCATAAACAGTATTTCCATCTCCTTGGATCAAGAGACTCAGTCAGGTACATACATCCACCTGGTATGTTGTACAAGACTAAACTCAAAGTCTTCAGATTAGGAAAGTACTCAGAGTGTTTGATCATAGAGTTACTAGTATGTCAAACTGGACAATTTCTCCAACACCTTGGATCAAGAGCATCCCGGACAGTTTCTCCAACACCTTGGATCAAGAGCCTCCCGGACAGGCCCCCATTTGTTACAAAAAACGCGATTCTAAAAGCTTAGAGATCTCCAGTGAATACTAGAAAGGACTGCCCTTCTAGCATCCAGCCTGTTACTGGGTTTTCGTAACAAGTAGTCAGTATCCTTGTCCAATTATCCATAAGAATTCTGTATTATTCAATAGTGCTTTAGGATTACAACTGGTAGGCTACTAACTAGAGAAAATTAAAATTTAATAAATTTATTAAGTCTATAAGTTGTCTAGAGGTATATTATCAAAGTAAATTAATTACAGCAATCAAAACGAAATCAATCTCTCAAGTTCAATATTATTGTGCTGAAAGCACATATCACATTTATAATTCTTAAGTACCGTCAGGTACATTAACATTTAATAAGATATTACAAATATGTACAAGTGTGTGTATGCGTGTAAGTGCTCTTAAGTAGTTAGCTATGTCTCAAGACTCGAATAAGACTTAAACAAGTGACTGACAAAGTCCTCAAATAAACTAACTTCTTGACCGACTGGCAACCCGAACAGTCAGCTTGAACAACAAAGAATGCTAAGCCCAATAGCAATACAATATCAAGCGACTGCAACACAGAATTAGGAACTGGGAAATAATATAACGACACTAAGTAGGGACCATCTGCAGATCCTCCACAAAAGTTATAAAACTCCCATACGCGACTGTGACAATACACAGGAACCAGTACAAAATTAGGTCAGAAGCTATAGCTCGGGACCTGAGATACTCAGAGTGTCTATAGGACACACAACCTCAGTACAACGTCGAAAATCACTAAGTCTATACAATGTTCTGTGAACAAAGTTCTACAGAACTAACAAGAATAATGAGACAGGCAATCTGTCCAACCAGCAAGCGAGTCTCCAGCAGACTGACAATTTCACGAGAGGTGAGGACACCCCCCCCCTCGATCACGTGATAGCTACGTGGACAACTGCAGCTCAGAAGCCGGCAGTATAACGAGCGACAAGTGATAATTACAGTAGTTTGACAATCAAGCCTAACTGAGCACATTTTATATACATCCTAACAACATAAGCTAAATAACAATATAACAGTCAAATAATAATATAAAGTCATACATTTACGATTTAGCTATTATCGCAAATATAAGCAATATAAAATTAAATGAAAAGGTAATATACATTATATATATACATAATCATTGTAACCCATTCAGGGGTTGCAACATTATGCAATCTGTGTGATCATGTTTGATGCCTGAAGTTGTTACTGAAGGTTATGATGGTGAAGTAGAGAGCAGAGGGCTGCAGGCAGGAGCCACCAAGGAAAACCCCACCAATATAAGTAGTACTTAGATTATAGGAGAGAATGAAGACTTAGCGTTAGTTTCCCTTCAGACATAAAAGGAATTACTAACAGACTCCTGGTTGTCTTTAAGAGGGAACTGGATAAGTTTCTTCTCCCCTCAAGGAAGGTTCCTTGATGTTGGTGAGGGGCTCTTGATTTAGGGAATTGGATCTGTGCTCCAGTTTCCCAAATTAAGCCTGAATGCCTTCCACATCCCCCCCCCAGGCGCTGTATAATCCTCTGGGTTTAGCGCTTCCCCCTTGATTATAATAATAATAATGGATAAGTTTCTCAAGTCGGTTGCTGATCATCTGAGCTGTGGTGCATACGTTGGACTGAGTGAGGCTAGCATCAGCATCATGGAGGTTGATCATTCCGTCAACCAGGAGGCCCACAGGGATGCGCATGTGTCTTATCAACTTATCATATTATAAATGGTATACCATACCGATATCTGTCTGACACTGCAACACGATGGTATCTTGTTGCAAGAGATGTCTTCGCCTATTTTGCTAATAAGTGTTCAGCGGTGTTAAAAAGTTCAAAGGCAAACCAAAACTTGCTATGGTAAGAGCATCAAAAAGGAAATTTATTTTAAGTATACCGGAACGTGTATGTATGTTTGTTGGACCAAACATCAAGTTAATGTTTGGTTAATGCAGGATGTGTTAACTTGCAAGTTCCACTAACAAGCTTGAGGAGTTACGTCATCAGTCGCCATATTAATGACTTACTCAAGAAATTTAATGGGATTCTTGGCACGTGTTTGTTTATTGGTTATTGTGAAGTGTTCTCTTGAGAGGAGGAGACTGGGGAAGGGAGACAGGCTTTCAATCACTGAATCCCTTCTAGTGGCGGGGGAGCGTGCTGGATGTAGGGGAGTAGTTCTCTGCTAGTGGAGTGTTCCAAGGAGTACTTGTGAAGGACTGGTGGTGGTGACTGCCGCCGCTGCTGCTGCGGCTGCTCTGGAACCCAATATTAAAACTTTAGCAAACAGTAAATTAATGGCATTAGAATTTGCATCACTTAAGTTTATGCCTGGGCCTTATTTTTATTACCTCCTTCCCCCCGTCACAGCTTTCTTATGGCGGGATACATCGTAGAAGCAAAAGCTAACAAAGTGTCCTAGTCATATTGCATCATACAGGATGGCTGTCACACATTGCATTGGAAGCTCCTGATGATTTGTTGATTTCAACACGAAAGGCCTAGAGCTATCACTCATCTACTCTTGTGGTTATTTTGCACATGTGGTAATGAAATAAGTCAGCTGGAGCTAGAAGACTTCTTCAGCGGTGTTATATCGTCAGAACATTCCATCAAAGATCCCTTTCTAGTGCGATGCATTGATGCTGGTGAAGGGCTCTTGATCCAAGGAATTGGAGGTGGCCTCTCAGATCAATCTTGATTACCCCTCCCATTCAGCAGTCTTTGTTAGACATGTATGGGTTTAGCGCTTCTTAGTGACTGATATAATCATCTACCATGGTTTCAGTAACTACGGCAACTTCAGGACTGGAATTACTATTACATAAGAACGAAGGAACACTGCAGTAGGTCTGCTGACCCATACTAGAGAGGTCTAACTCGCATCCATCCATTCCCAGTCATGCATTCGTCCAGTCTGTATTTAAAGCTCCCAAAAGTTCTTGCCTCGACGCCACCTGGGAGTTTTTCCGCTCATCTACAACTCTAGTGCCAAACCAGTACTTTCGTTTATCCTTTCTAAATTTGAATTTGTTCGACTTGAAGCAATTGTTATAAGTCTTGTCTTATAAAAAAGACACTTGTATACAGTTCTGGATATTTATTAAAGGGAAACTTTCGCTACTCGTGGCGAAACTTTTCCTACAATACATATCCAGAAGTGAGCACGAGTGATCTTTTCCACAATTTGTCGGTATCACCATCTTATTTTGAGTGAGTTATCTTACCTGGAGTATACCTGGAGAGGGTTTTGGGGGTCAACGCCCCCGCGGCTTGGTCTGATACCAGGCCTCGTGGTGGATCAGGGTCTGATCACCCAGGCTGTTACTGCTGGCCGCATGCAAACTGACGTACGAATCACAGCCCGGCAGGTCAGGTAGTAACTTTACGTGCCTGTCCAGTGCCTTCTTGAAGACAGCCAGGGGTCTATTGGTAATCCCCGTTATGTATGCTGGGAGGCAGTTGAACAGTCTTGGGCCCCTGACACTGTTGTCTCTCACTGTCTTCGTGGCCCCCCTGCTTTTCACTGAGGGAATGTTGCATTTGCTGCTGAGACTTTTGCTTTCATAGGGAGTGATTGTCGTGTGCAAGTTTGGTACTAATACCGCTAGGATTTTCCAAGTGTATATTATCATGTATCTCCTGGGTTCCAGAGAATACAAATCAAGGGACTTCAACCGTTCCCAGTAATTTAGGTGCCTTATCGTACTTATGTGTGCCGTGAAAGTTCTTTATACACTCTCCAGGTCATCAATCTTGGTTAGATATTTTGAACACGCTGTTTCTGTCCCCCCATATTCTTGTTTCCATGTGGACACTTCACTCATTTCCCCCAGTTGTACGCCTTTCCAGAGTGCAAATTCCGTGCCTTCAGCCTATCTTGATAGGAAAGATTTCTTATACACGGAATCAGCTTCATCCTTCTCTGTATATTTTCCAGCGCATTTATATCCATTGCATCATGTTGAGAGCTGAACTGAGGCCAGGACTTCTATTATTTAAATTTTTTTGATATGAATCTAAAAATTCTATTAGCTATATTGCGAACACCTGTGCACTGGCTTTCAGTTTCTGATAGGCCCTGCTGCGCTGTATGACCCTTGTAGGTTTAGCGCTTCTTTTTTATTATAATAAATTTCTGATAACTAAAACTTCCGATTACTTAGTATTAGAGCAGCAGCGGTTACCTCATCTTCAGTATTTTGGGTTTGCGCAGATTGGTGTTTGCTGGGGTCAAGTCTTGGCTTCTGACCCCCACCTCTTTATTATTTTAATCAACACACGACAAGTGTTCTCTAAGTTACTGTAATCCGAAGAACTAGAATTTGATGCCCTTACTGTATTATTTTTAATATAGTACTTCCATTCAGTGTTAAATGTAACTTTGTGATCGCTCGTGTCATGCTCCCTCGTAGTCTCCAGATTATTAACAAACTGTTGTAAAGAACAGTAATGGTACAATTAACGACAAAATCTTTGGTAAATGGACACAGATGCAACTAATGTGGCATTTTATATTGGCAACGTTTCGCTCACCAGGAGCTTTGTCAAGCCGTTACGGCTTTACTAAGAAGAGTCATGAACTACCTCAAAAAGTCGTTTGACTTTCTAGTCCTGCTCAAGGAATTTCAGTCAGTTTAGCTGAAATTAAAATCCCCCTAGGACTACTGTATTTACATGTCTTGACACCTTTACGGTTTCGTCCCAAAGTCGTCTTCCTTTGTCGTGTTCCAAGTTCGGGGGTCGGTATTGTACGCCTAGGACCAGATTTTCATTTTACTCTCAAATTTACAACCCTGCACCTTGGTATCGCTGCTCTCGGATTTTTGAGCAGTTAAGTTTTTTGACATGTAAGGCTACGCCACTCATTTTCTTATTTCTTTGAGTGTTAAATAATTCAAAACCTAATATACCGCATTCGGCAGATTTGTCCAGATTCTTTAAATCAAATCATATTTCGGCAATTGCGATTATATCTAGGTTTCTTGTGCATGCAATTAGTCTTAGTCCATTAACTTTGTTCCTAGTCCTATAATAATTTATGTAATATATTTTAAAAAAAGTTTTTTCTCGCATATCTACTCTTCATTTTTTCTATCTCTTCTTCCTACGATTTTATTTTTACCCACTTTACAAACTTGTTTCCAGTGCCACAAGCATTTTCCTTCACACAGTCCCATATCTTCAACACTAGTTCTGTCGGACATTGTCACCGTATTTACCCCAGTCCGATCCACAGTTTTCAAATTACTATAATTACCCTGACTACTGTCAGAAATTAATTAGTTTAAGCCTCTGGATGGATAGACAACTGACCAGCCTCTCCACTGACACAGCTAAGGTGTTCACTCCCTGCTGTGAAAGGGGAGTACCTTCCCTAGAAAACATAGCACTAGTATTGATAAAAAAAATAGGCGTTCCACTTGTCATTTACTAGCTGGCTGTTCACTCCAAGTGCCATGGACAACTACTCTTTGTTCCCGCTTTCATTTTAGGCAGAATACCATATATAACAGTTCTTCACCCTCCCCTCCTTTAATTTTTGTATTAGACAAAATATTGGTCATTCAGTCTACAGAATTCCCTGTTACCGCACCAGGATGGCAAAAACTAATCCTATTCTTCCTCTTCATATCACAAAAGGTCCCATCCATATAACGTATCTGAAAATCACCAACAGCAATAATGAGCTTAAGTTTGGCTTTCCACTCACTACTTACAGGTCAGCTTGCTGCTGCATGACCCTAATTGTTTGAAATGACCCGCAGCAGCAGTTTGTTGGACCACATCTACAACCTATCCAAGGCTCCCTGTCACTTGTTCCTTAGGTCTTTTTGTGTGCTCAGTATTTTTCATGCCCACTTGCACTCTTACTTTATTACTGGGTGTGAGCCTCTGTTGCCTCGTGTATGTTACCTCTTGTGTTGTTTTACCATTCACTTCTCTAATCTACTGAACTTTTTTTTTTTTAAATATCTCAAACCTTCATAGTTTACTGTGGCGATCTTGATTCTTTTTTTTTTCTCTCTCTACAAACTCACTTTCAGCATGTGTTCTGTGTTCCACACTTGCTACCGTGGATTTGGATTTTGCCGCCGAAGCGGCTAGTTTATTCTGCACTCTGTATCCATTCTGTGGACGCTAGCGCAAGAGAGTATGGATACAAAAAGGCTCAAGAACTAGGCCCCCAAAAGGGTTTACATGAGTACATCTGGATTTATATCTACAGTTCATTTATCTCTTGCAGCAAATTTAGGAAAATTGCTTAATATATCTGGTATCTTATTATCATTAATAAGATATCTTGCCATATCACGTAGGTTATTGTGCTGTTTCAACATTCCTCAATAAGTGAACAATAAAGCGCTGGTTACTGCCGTGTGATAGCTACAACCTAGTGTTTTTCATAGTCTAGTCCTACTGGCTCATCTTCTCTTAACTCATTTTTATGCCGATTTATGAATTTATGTTACCTCCTTAATTTTGCTTTTAATGTTTGCAGTACCTCGTGGGGTTCCAGGTTTTCCAGTTAATCTCCCAGCAATTAAAATTTCCTAATATCAGTGATATAGCTTTAGATCTTTCAAGGTCCAGCGTTGTTTGAGCGCGGGCGTGACCATGTGTCAGTACTCGACACTCCCCAACCAACGGGGCTACATTATGATTGTTTAGTGTTATCTCCCCCTTTCCTTCTGCCAAAGCCAGGCCCCGAGGCACCCTCCCGGGGCCACTCACCGCCCTAACTCCTTGAACAATTAGATTTGCTTCCCCCTCTCTCCCCAGACACTTTGCCGTCCTCCCTGCTTTCTTTTCTCCCTCCTTTCTCCCTGTTTTTTTTCCTCCTCCCCCTCGTCCTTTACTCTCACCTTCCCTCCAGTCTTTTCTCTCGCCTCCCCACCGTAATTTTCTCCCCCGCTCCCCTTACACCACCACCTGCAGCTATTCTCAGTATTTTTATTTTGCTTTCGGTATCTTGTTTAGCCCAGCCGGCCGAGGCCCACGCGAAGTTGATACGATATTCACCAGGGATGCTTTCAGAATATCTTTGTGGTTGGTTATAACTCTAAACTCTTCATGGTGACCTTTAGAGCAGCTGATGGCTCTGACACCGAACCTGTAAGTAGGGACATCGGCAGATGGTGTTCGTCTGACACTGAACCTGCACGCTAGATGGAAGAACAGCAGCTGGTTGTTGTACTGACACTCAACCTACACACTAGAGAGGGGCACTGTCCTTTTTTTTTTTTTTTTTTTGGTAGCTTCGTCATTTTGAAAGATGAGTTATGAACGTGGCCACGAGGTGAGCCGAGTTGTAACAAGGCAGCAGTGGTGTCTGGGATAACCTTCATACACTCAACTCGCTGAAGTAACTCGTTAACGTACCTTCCTGTACATGTGTGATTTAGATAGAGTTCAAGAAATACCGAAATTTCATAAAAAAATGATTTTTTTAACACATCGGCCGATTCCCACCAAGGCAGGGTGGCCCGAAAAAGAAAAGCTTTCATCATCATTCACTCCATCACTGTCTTGCCAGAAGGGTGCTTTACACTACAGTTATAAAACTGCAACATTAACACCCCTCCTTCAGAGTGCAGGCACTGTACTTCCCATCTCCAGGACTCAAGTCCGGCCTGCTGGTTTCCCTGAATCCCTACATAAATGTTACTTTGCTCACACTCCAACAGCACATCAAGTATTAAAAACCATTTGTCTCCATTCACTCCTATCAAATACGCTCATGCACGCTTGCTTGAAGTCCAAACCCCTCGCACACAAAATAACCTTGATCCCCTCCCCAACCCTTCCTAGGCCGACCCCTACCCCACCTTCCCTCCACTACAGATTTATACACTCTCGAAGTCATTCTGTTTTGTTCCATTCTCTCTACATGTCCGAACCACCTCAACAACCCCTCTTCAGCCCTCTGGATAATAGTTTTGGTAATCCCACACCTTCTCCTAATTTCCGAACTACGAATTCTCTGCATTATATTCACACCACACATTGCCCTCAGACATGACATCTCCACTGCCTCCAGCCTTCTCCTTGCTGCAACATTCATCACCCATGCTTCACACCCATACAAGAGTGTTGGTATAACTATACTCTCATACATTCCCTTATTTGCTTCCACGGACAAAGTTCTTTGTCTCCACAGATTCCTAAGTGCACCACTCACCCTTTTTTCCCTCGTCAATTCTGTGATTCACCTCATCCTTCACAGGCCCATCTGCTGACACGTCCACTCCTAAATATCTGAATACATTCACCTCCTCCATACTCCCTCCAATCTGATATCCAGTCTTTCGTTACCTAATCTTTTTGTTATCCTCATAACCTTACTCTTTCCTGTATTCACTTTTAATTTTCTTCTTTTACATACCCTACCAAATTCATCCACCAACCTCTGCAACTTCTCTTCAGAATCTCCCAAAAGCACCGTGTCATCAGCAAAGAGCAACTGTGACAACTCCCACTTTGTGTTTGATTCTTTATCTTTTAACTCCACGCCTCTTGCCAAGACCCTAGCATTCACTTCTCTTACAACCCCATCCATAAATATATTGAACAACCACGGTGGCATCACACATCCTTGTCTAAGGATGTATTTAAAAATTTCATCTGATATATTAATATATTTTTGTGAATTAATATTGTGCATCAATTTTCACCAGAATTAACATAACCTAACCTTCATATAATTTAGCTTAATCCTACCCAAAGTATCTTATATCAGCCTAAGTTTAGTTAGTATTAAAAGCAGTGAAATAAATTTCATGTTCAGTTTTTTAATGAATGAATTTATACTTCCTGGACAAAGAATTTATACTTTCTGGACATAGAATTTATACTTTCTGGACAAAGAATTTATACTTTCTGGACAAAAGATTGGTTCATAAAGAATAAAAGTCACAATACCGTGACTGGAACAATACACACACAAACGCACATAGGAGTATGAAACTAATGACGACGTTTCGGCCAGACTTTGACCAGTCGGACCGAAACTTCGTCATAAGTTTCATCATTCCATGTGCGGGTTATATGTGTAAATGATTTGTTGTATGAATATTGGTAAAATTACCGAGGGTAATTGAAGGATGTTTCCTGAAGTCGTCGTAGTCAAGTGGATCAAGGCCTGGTCAGTGAGGATGTTATTGCTGGCCGCACGCAGTCCAACGTTAATACTAACTGCAGCCTGGCTGGCCAGGAAATGATTGGAAGAACTTGTAGAGCTCCCTGTTGAAAACAACCAGAGGTTTGTTGGTAGTTTCCTTAATGTATGGAGGAAGGGCTTTAACAAGTCAGAGACCTGTAACACGCAAGTTCCCTAGTAATGTACTCGTCCTGCCCCTGCTTTTTAGTGTAAGTATTATGCACCGTCTGCCAAATTCTTGTCATATGGAGTGATTACAGTGTTCAGGTTTGGGGCCGATCCTTCCAGGACTTTCTAGGTGTAAATTATGATGTACGTTTCTCGCCTACATTCCAAGAAGTACAGATGAAGGGACTTAAGCATTTCCAGTAGTTCAGGTGCGTACTTGATTGAATGTATACGGATACTGGAAGTTCTTTGTACGTTTTTTTTTTTTTAGTCTTGACAGGGGCTGCTAGTATACAGCGGTATTTCAGCCTGTTGGGAACAAGTAACTTGTATCATCATTGGCTCAGCATCTCTTGTCCTGAAAGTTCTTATCATTTTCTTTGCGATAGCAGTGAGATCTTCCTCCAGCATCACTTGAAGGTGAGATCTTCCTAAGCCTCACACATGGAACTTTCGTTCTATTGAATGATTCGAGTTAGGATTCCTGTCAGCTACAGTTTTTCATTCCTCCATTCTTCCATAGCTGAGAAAGTGAAACTTAAACTCGTTAAGCATCGTTTTATTGTCTGAGATCTCCCGGAAGAGCTGATTTACATCCGCTTAAAGATTTGCTTTGTCTTCGACGGACTCCACTCTCATAAAGATTGTGATATCTTCATGTCGGATATAAGAATGCGAAACAAAAGTGGGATGATTACTGTGCCTTGAGGAACAGAGCTTTTCACTGTGGCAGGCCCGACTTCACTATGTTTACTACTACTGTCTGGGTTCTGTTTGTTAAAAAGTTATATCTCCATCTGCCCACTTTTCCAGTTATTCTTTTTTATGCGTATTTTGTGCACTATCACACTATGGTTGTACTTGCTTGAGGTTTTTTCCAAATCAGTGTACACTACATCAGCATTTAGCTTGTCCTCCAGTGCATCCAAGATCACGTCATAATGGTATAGCAGTTGTGAAAGGCACGAGTGACCTGATTTAAACTCGTGTTGCCCTGGATTGAACAGTTGTTGCGATACTTAAAGTCGGTGCCGGATCAGCCGGGCTGTGATTCGTACATTGGACTACGTGCGGCCAGCAGTAACAGCCTGGTTAATCAGGCCCTGAGCCATGGGGAGGCGTGATCGTGGACTGGGCCGCGGGGGCGTTGATCCCCGAAATACCCTCCAGGTAGATTCCATGTGATTGGCGTTACCACTAGTGGTCTTTAGTTTTTCGCAATTGTTTACTGCCACCTATATGGCAGTAATGAACCTAAGGGCAACTAATGAGACATATCATTTATTACTTAGCCCTAATAAATGTCTCATTAGTTTCACTTGTTTTCTTTACTTAATCAAACATTGGTTGCTTTGCAAGCAAAGATCACATGTTGTTCTGCCAGAGCACCATATTGTAATCTTCCTTGTTAAAACTTTGCCACTCTTCAGGCTGCTCACTGAAGCTTGTGACACGAGGCTGACACAGCACAGCGCCTGCCGACAGTGGCTAACTGCGGCTTGGCGAGTATCATTCTCTCGGCAGTTGGAGTTATAGCAGAGGTTAGTCTAAGCGTCCCCAGACTTGTTTCTCTACATATAACTGCACTCTGACAGTCTGGAGGTGAAGTGAAACAAATCTCGATGGGAATCGTAGCAGGTACGATTCTGCAGAACATCACCAGCGATGAGCATAAAAGCTTTCTGTACACTCGGGGCTGTCTGATAGCTGTCAAACACACTGGTCACACGGGTGACTTAACACAGTGGTGCTACTCAGGTCTGGCTCAGACCTCACTGGACACACAGAAACTTTACACACCCACGGTACATGTGGTACAACATGGCTTAAACTAGCAAATGATGCTTTTCTGTGCATACACTAACATGTGAGAACACTAACTGAGAGGAATTATTTTAACACACGACATATATTTTCTCTCAATCTTCAACAATACTGAAACAATTACAGAACACTTGATGGTGACATTATGTGATGTCGCGAGGTGACGTCAGCAGACATCTCGAGGTGACATCAGCAGACATCTCGAGGTGACATCAGACATCTCGAGGTGACGTCAGCAGACATCTCGAGGTGACATCAGCAGACATCTCGAGGTGACATCAGCAGACATCTCGAGGTGACATCAGCAGACATCTCGGTGACGTCAGCAGACATCGTGACGTCATGAAGTCGGGCAGCATCGTCGGTGACGTTAATGTGATGCGGGCAGCAGACCACAGCATGTGGCCTGGGACATCTGGCTCGGTAACTCACGTGGTTTGTAGATCCACGTGACATCGCCCACACCCACGTGGCATCATGATCCACGTGGTGTCGTGATCTACATGGCATGCTGATCCACGTAGCTTCGAGTGGCCTCGGGCACTTGGATACACAGCACTGGCAAAGAATTCACACGAAAAACAGCAGAAAACACAGCAGAGGGAGTGGGCAGTGGTGAGTATGGTAGTGTGGTGGTGAGGAGCATGGGTGAGTGTATGGCGAGGGAGCATCTGGCCATTCCTCCTCCTCCCACCCACAAACACAGGGAAACACACTGGATGCAGAAATCACCACAAAACTCACCTCTGGCTTGCTGAAACAGCTGTGCTGAGCTGAACAACAACAGCAACATACAAGTGACGCTGAACACGTGACTTGAGAAACAGCGTGGGACGCTGTGGCGTGGGGTCACTTACAATTCTCGGAGAATTTCAGCAAATTTCGGCCTGGATCCTGCTTGTACCTGTGTCTGGATGCTCAAACGTGCGGACACGGCATCAGGATAACTCGTTGAGAGACGGATGCTTCTTGCATGGGGGGATGAAGTGCACAACTTCATTCCTTCCTTCCTTCCTCTCTCTGGGCAAACACACTGCTGCGACCACCGCTTTCCACCATTTATAAAAAAGGATTATTTGGTGTTCTGGTAGCGGGTAGTAAATGATACATCTTCGGAGGCTTCTTTGTTTATTGAAAATGTCTTGGTGGGTACACAGGCTTGTGTGTTGTGCCCATGGCCCGGGCAGGGCCATCCCACGAGAGAGAGCTAGGAGAAGGCCTTGTGTCTTCCTGCTAGGCCGCTGTGTGAGTGAGAGCGAGGCAAGGGCAGGCAGGCTGAAGTGGCATCGCCTATAGGTGGCAGCACCAGCATGGCACGAAATATGAACTAAGCTGGCAGACAGCATGGGCTGTCTGTGCAGACAGTACAGGCTGTCTACAGGTCACACAGAATAATAGCTATCCATGTCTGCAGTATCTAACGAGAAACTTATTTTCTCAAACTATATGACCTGTTATAAACGATTAGAAGCAGCTTGGGGCTGGCCTTTTATATCTTATAATTTCCTACTTGACATTTCAGAAACCCTCCTACCACATATGGGTAGTAGGGGGATGATGGTAGGGTGGGGTTGGCACCGACCACTAACCCAGTCTAAGGGTAACCGTGGCCAGTGACACCTACGCTACTCTGAGGCCTCTCTCCCTGCATTGGTTGCTCCCTTGCAACATTGCACAGCTCCTGATGACGCACTGAGAAGTGTGAAAGTACTTGAGCTAAAGATTTCCACCCTCAGTGGCTTGTCCTGCATAGTTAAGATCGCCCGTCTGCGCGCGCGCGCGCACACACACACACACACACACACACACACACACACACACACACACACACACACACACACACACACACACACACACACACACACACACACACACACATATTGTTGAATTAGACACATGTGCAACTCTTGGGAATCTTTATTGAGGAAACGTTTCGCCACACAGTGGCTTCATCAGTCCATACAAAGGAGAAACTTGAAGAACAGGAGGAGACTGAGATAATCAGTCCCTCAGCCTTGAGTCGATGAGTTCAGTCCATCAATCTTGAATAGAATCAAGATTGATGGACTGACCACATCGACTCAAGGCTGAGGGACTGATTACCTCATTCTCCTCCTGTTCTTCAAGTTTCTCCTTTGTATGGACTGATGAAGCCACTGTGTGGCGAAACGTTTCCTCAATAAAGATTCCCAAGAGTTGCACATGTGTCTAATTCAACATGTCGGTTCTCTGAACTATTCATCTACAATATATATATATATATATATATATATATATATATATATATATATATATATATATATATATATATATATATATATATATATATATATTATTGTGCCCACGAACGAGTGGTATTGATCAATAAGAACACTGAGACTAGCCAAGGACTCGAACCCATGCTGCTTTGGCCTGCCTCATGGTGGGCGAAAACCCATGACGCCTTAATCCACTGGACCATACAATCCTTAAAAGTAGTGCATCCAGCGGAACTGAATGTTGTACTCGCTACACAAGGACATACGATGGTGTGGATGACTCGAGGCTAATTTCATTCTAGTCCCTGTTTGGTGTACTAGTACAACGAGCAGTATTTTATACTATTGTGCCCACGAACAGGTGGTATTGACCAGTAACAACATATATATATATATATATATATATATTTATATATATATATATATATATATATATATATATATATATATATATATATATATATGCATATATATATGCAAAACAACCACTCTGAAAGAATAGAGAAATTCCAAGCGCTTTCGTGACTACTCACATTATTAAGGAACATTATCATAGTTCCGTGATCATGTGAGTAGTCACGCAAGCGCGTGGAATTTCTCTATTCTCTCAGAGTGGTTGTTTTGCATATTCTGAAATCACCTGTTTACTGTGATCTTATTGCATATATATATATATATATATATCTATATATATATATATATATATATATATATATATATATATATATATATTGTGTGTGTGTGTACTCACCTAGTTGTACTCACCTAGTTGAGGTTGCAGGGGTCGAGTCCAAGCTCCTGGCCCCGCCTCTTCACTGGTCGCTTCTAGGTCACTCTCCCTGAACCATGAGCTTTATCGTACCTCTGCTTAAAGCTATGTATGGATCCTGCCTCCACTACATCGCTTCCCAAACTATTCCACTTCCTGACTACTCTGTGGCTGAAGAAATACTTCCTAACATCCCTTTGATTCATCTGTGTCTTCAGCTTCCAACTGTGTCCCCGTGTTGCTGTGTCCAGTCTCTGGAACATCCTGTCTTTGTCCATCTTGTCAATTCCTCTCAGTATTTTGTAAGTCGTTATCATGTCCCCCCTATCTCTCCTGTCCTCCAGTGTCGTCAGGTTGATTTCCCTTAACCTCTCCTCATAGGACATACCTCTTAACTCTGGGACTAGTCTTGTTGCAAACCTTTGCACTTTCTCTAGTTTCTTTACATGCTTGGCTAGGTGTGGGTTCCAAACTGGTGCCGCATACTCTAATATGGGCCTAACGTACACGGTGTACAGGGTCCTGAACGATTCCTTATTAAGATGTCGGAATGCTGTTCTGAGGTTTGCCAGGCGCCCATATGCTGCGGCAGTTATTTGGTTGATGTGCGCTTCAGGAGATGTGCCTGGTGTTATACTCACCCCAAGATCTTTTTCCTTGAGTGATGTTTGTAGTCTCTCCCCCCCTAGACTGTACTCCGTCTGCGGTCTTCTTTGCCCTTCCCCAATCCTCATGACTTTGCACTTGGTGGGATTGAACTCCAGGAGCCAGTTGCTGGACCAGGTCTGCGGCCTGTCCAGATCCCTTTGTAGTTCTGCCTGGTCTTCGATCGAATGAACTCTTCTCATCAACTTCACGTCATCTGCAAACAGGGACACCTCGGAGTTTATTCCTTCCGTCATGTCGTTCACAAATACCAGAAACAGCACTGGTCCTAGGACTGACCCCTGTGGGACCCCGCTGGTCACAGGTGCCCACTCTGACACCTCGCCACGTACCATTACTCGCTGCTGTCTTCCTGACAAGTATTCCTTGATCCATTGCAGTGCCTTCCCTGTTATCCCTGCTTGGTCCTCCAGTTTTTGCACTAATCTCTTGTGTGGTACTGTGTCAAAAGCCTTCTTGCAGTCCAAGAAAATGCAATCCACCCACCCCTCTCTCTCTTGTTTTACTGCTGTCACCATGTCATAGAACTCCAGTAGATTTGTGACACAGGATTTCCCATCTCTGAAACCATGTTGGCTGCTGGTGATGAGATCATTCCTTTCTAGATGTTCCACCATTCTTCTCCTGACAATCTTTTCCATGATTTTGCATGCTATACATGTCAGTGACACTGGTCTGTAGTTTAGTGCTTCATGTCTGTCTCTTTTTTTAAAGATTGGGACCACAATTGCTGTCTTCCATGCCTCAGGCAATCTCCCTGTTTTGATAGATGTATTGAATATTGTTGTTAGGGGTACACATAGTGCCTCTGCTCCCTCTCTCAGGACCCATGGAGAGATGTTATCTGGCCCCATTGCCTTTGAGGTATCTAGCTCACTCAGAAGCCTCTTCACTTCTTCCTCGGTTGTGTGTACTGTGTCCAGCACATGGTGGTGTACCCCACCTCTCCGTCTTTCTGGAGCCCCTTCTGTCTCCTCTGTGAACACTTCTTTGAATCTCTTGTTGAGTTCCTCACATACTTCACGGTCATTTCTTGTTGTCTCTCCTCCTTCCTTCCTTAGCCTGATTACCTGGTCCTTAACGGTTGTTTTCTTCGTGATGTGGCTGTATAACAGCTTCGGGTCAGATTTGGCTTTTGCTGCTATGTCGTTTTCATATTGATGTTGGGCCTCCCTTCTTATCTGTGCATATTCGTTTCTGGCTCTATGACTGCTCTCCGTATTCTCCTGGGTCCTTTGCCTTCTATATTTCTTCCATTCCCTAGCACACTTGGTTTTTGCCTCCTTACATCTTTGGGTGAACCATGGGCTCATCCTGGCTTTTTCATTATTCCTGTTACCCTTGGGTACAAACCTCTCCTCAGCCTCCTTGCACATTGTTGCTACATATTCCATCATCTCATTAACTGGCTTCCCTGCCAGTTCTCTGTCCCACTGAACCTCATTCAGGAAGTTCCTCATTCCTGTGTAGTCCCCTTTCCTGTAGTTTGGTTTCATTTGTCCTTGCCTTCCTGCTTCCCCCTCCACTTGTAGCTCTACTGTGTATTCGAAGCTCAAAACCACATGATTGCTGGCCCCAAGGGGTCTTTCATATGTGATGTCCTCAATATCTGCACTACTCAAGGTGAATACTAAGTCCAGTCTTGTTGGTTCATCCTCTCCTCTCTCTCTTGTAGTGTCCCTTGCATGTTGGTACATGAAGTTTTCCAGTACCACCTCCATCATCTTAGCCCTCCATGTATCTTGGCCCCCATGTGGCTCCAAGTTCTCCCATTCGATCTTGTGGTTAAAGTCGCCCATGATCAGGAGCTTTGCCCTGCATGCATGAGCTCTTCTGGCCACTGCAGCCAGTGTGTCAACCATCGCTCTATTGCTCTCGTCATACTCTTGCCTTGCCTCCTGCTGTTCTGTGGTGGGTTATACATCACTGCAATTATCACCTTGGGACCACCAGAGTGAAGCATTCCCGCTATGTAATCACTTTCTTCTCCGCTGTCTCCTCTCTCCAGCTCATCAAAATTCCATTGGTGTTTGATCAGCAATGCCACT
>NC_091323.1:17563133-17735633 GCF_038502225.1 Cherax quadricarinatus | reverse complement strand
AACAATTACAGTACAGTATAACAATTACAGTACAGTATAACAATTACAGTACAGTATAACAATTACAGTACAATATAACAATTGCAGTACAATATAACAATTACAGTACAATATAACAATTACAGTACAATATAACAATTACAGTACAATATAACAGTTACAGTACAATATAACAGTTACAGTACAGTATAACAATTACAGTACAATATAACAATTACAGAACAGTATAACAATTACAGTACAATATAACAATTACAGTACAGTATAACAGTTATAGTACAGTATAACAGTCACAGTACAGTATAACAGTCACAGTACAGTATAAGTCACAGTACAGTATAACAGTTACAGTACAGTATAACAGTTACAGTACAGTATAACAGTCACAGTACAGTATAACAGTCACAGTACAGTATAACAGTCACAGCACAGTATAAGTCACAGTACAGGATAACAGTCACAGTACAGTATAACAGTCACAGTACAGTATAACAGTCACAGTACAGTATAACAGTCACAGTACAGTATAACAGTCACAGTACAGTATAACAGTCACAGTACAGTATAACAGTTACAGTACAGTATAACAGTCACAGTACAGTATAACAGTCACAGTACAGTATAACAGTCACGGTATAGTATAACAGTCACAGTACAGTATAACAGTCACAGTACAGTATAAAAGTTACAGTACAGTATAACAGTTACAGTACAGTATAACAGTCACAGTACAGTATAACAGTCACAGTACAGTATAAGTCACAGTACAGTATAACAGTTACAGTACAGTATAACAGTCACAGTACAGTATAACAGTCACAGTACAGTATAAGTCACAGTACAGTATAACAGTCACAGTACAGTATAAGTCACAGTACGGTATAACAGTTACAGTACAGTATAACAGTCACAGTACAGTATAAGTCACAGTACAGTATAACAGTCACAGTACAGTATAACAGTTGCAGTACAGTATAACAGTTGCAGTACAGTATAACAGTCACAGTCCAGTATAACAGTTGCAGTACAGTATAAGTCACAGTACAGTATAACAGTCACAGTACAGTATAACAGTCACAGTACAGTATAACAGTTGTAGTACAGTATAACAGTTACAGTACAGTATAACAGTCACAGTACAGTATAACAGTTGTAGTACAGTATAACAGTTACAGTACAGTATAACAGTCACAGTACAGTATAACAGTCACAGTACAGTATAACAGTTGCAGTACAGTATAACAGTTACAGTACAGTATAACAGTTGCAGTACAGTATAACAGTTACAGTACAGTATAGCAGTTGCAGTACAGTATAACAGTCACAGTACAGTATAACAAGTCACAGTACAGTATAACAGTCACAGTACAGTATAACAGTCACAGTACAGTATAACAGTCACAGTACAGTATAACAGTTACAGTACAGTATAACAGTTGCAGTACAGTATAAGTCACAGTACAGTATAACAGTTACAGTACAGTATAACAGTCACAGTACAGTATAACACAGTACAGTATAGCAGTTGCAGTACAGTATAACAGTCACAGTACAGTGTAACAGTCACAGTACAGTATAACAGTCACAGTACAGTATAACAGTTACAGTACAGTATAACAGTCACAGTACAGTATAACAGTCACAGTACAGTATAACAGTTGCAGTACAGTATAACAGTCACAGTACAGTATAACAGTCACAGTACAGTATAACAGTTACAGTACAGTATAACAGTCACAGTACAGTATAACAGTTACAGTATAGTATAACAGTTACAGTATAGTATAACAGTCACAGTACAGTATAAGTCACAGTACAGTATAACAGTCACAGTACAGTATAAGTCACAGTACAGTATAACAGTTACAGTACAGTATAACAGTCACAGTACAGTATAACAGTTACAGTACAGTATAACAGTCTCAGTACAGTATAACAGTTACAGTACAGTATAACAGTTACAGTACAGTATAACACAGTACAGTATAACAGTCACAGTACAGTATAACAGCCACAGTACAGTATAACAGTCACAGTACAGTATAACAGTTACAGTACAGTATAACAGTCACAGTACAGTATAACAGTCACAGTACAGTATAACAGTCACAGTACAGTATAACAGTCACAGTACAGTATAACACAGTACAGTATAACAGTCACAGTACAGTATAACAGTCACAGTACAGTATAACAGTTACAGTACAGTATAACAGTCACAGTACAGTATAGCAGTCACAGTACAGTATAACAGTCACAGTACAGTATAGCAGTTACAGTACAGTATAACAGTCACAGTACAGTATAACAGTCACAGTACAGTATAACAGTCACAGTACAGTATTACAGTCACAGTACAGTATAACAGTTACAGTACAGTATAACAGTCACAGTACAGTATAACAGTCACAGTACAGTATAACAGTCACAGTACAGTATAACAGTCACAGTACAGTATAAGTCACAATACAGTATAACAGTCACAGTACAGTATAACAGTCACAGTACAGTATAACAGTCACAGTACAGTATAACAGTCGCAGTACAGTATAACAGTCGCAGTACAGTATAACAGTCACAGTACAGTATAGCAGTTACAGTACAGTATAAGTCACAGTACAGTATAACAGTCACTGTACAGTATAACAGTCACAGTACAGTATAACAGTCACAGTACAGTATAACAATCACAGTACAGTATAACAGTTACAGTACAGTATAACAGTCACTGTACAGTATAACAGTCACTGTACAGTATAACAGTCACAGTACAGTATAACAGTCACAGTACAGTATAACAGTCACAGTACAGTATAACAGTCACAGTACAGTATAACAGTCACAGTACAGTATAACAGTCACAGTACAGTATAACAGTTACAGTACAGTATAACAGTCACAGTACAGTATAACAGTCACAGTACAGTATAACAGTCACAGTACAGTATAACAGTCACAGTACAGTATAACAGTCACAGTACAGTATAACAGTCACTGTACAGTATAACAGTCACTGTACAGTATAACAGTCACAGTACAGTATAACAGTCACAGTACAGTATAACAGTCACAGTACAGTATAACAGTCACAGTACAGTATAACAGTCACAGTACAGTATAACAGTCACAGTACAGTATAACAGTCACAGTACAGTACTCTGATAACTTTGTAGAAGTACAAATAAGTATTAAGTTTTGGGCTGAAAATTTCAGAAATATTGTGGATGAAGTAATGTTAAGTAATGTTAAGTAATTGTCACTTGAACAATCAGAACTGAATGAGACACAACAAAGAATTATCACACATACAATGGGAAACACTTGTTAACACACTAAACACTTACCAGTGCTTACATACAATGGGAAACACTTGTTAACACACTAAACACTTACCAGTGCTTACATACAATGGGAAACACTTGTTAACACACTAAACACTTACCAGTGCTTACATACAATGGGAAACACTTGTTAACACACTAAACACTTACCTGTGCTTACATACAATGGGAAACACTTGTTAACACACTAAACACTTACCAGTGCTTACATACAATGGGAAACACTTGTTAACACACTAAACACTTACCAGTGCTTGCAAAAACTGAATACAGAAGTATACAAGGTCTTATAAATTATGTACTACTGTGAAAGCCTAAAGGAAGATTTCGTATAGAAACATCTTATAAAAATGTAGAGAAGAAGAGTTACCGAACAAGTAATAAATATGAGTGTGACACTGAAGGAAGGATAAGCTGCCCACAGATTACCACAAAACAAAAACTTAAGCTGTTATACAGGACAGAAAATACACACAGACCAAAAAGCTATCCAGGATATTGCAAAAAGAAAAAATATCAACATTTATGCAAAATTCAAGTTAAGAACTACCTGTAGAATTGTACCATTAATCAGACAAGACTCATACACTGCCGATGAAAAAAGAAATAAGCGAATTTTGAAAAAAAAAAAAACAACAACAATGCTTTCTTTTAGCAACCAATTAAAAGCTGGGTGGGGAGTGCAGAAAAAAAATTGTTACAGAGGTAAGATAATATAACTTACATATACACTAATCCCTTTCATTTCGAAAAAAGAAAATAGGTAATACTGTCACTCGTGCAGCAGCGGGACCTGATTAGTGGAGTTCTCTGTTTATAAAGAAATGCAAAATACCACTAGCACGAGCACTCAGCATCCTTTGGAGAAAGAACGTGGGTCTACCTACCTGGAGTCTACCTGGAGGCCATTCCGGGGATCAACGTCCCCGCGGCCCGGTCCACGACCAGGCCTCCCGGTGGATCAGGGCCTGATCAACGAGGCTGTTACTGCTGGCCGCACGTAATCCAACGTACGAACCACAGCCCGGCTGATCCGGCACCGTCTTTAGGTATCTGTCCATCTCCCTCTTGAAGACAACCAGGGGTCTTCCCGTAATGCCCCTTATTGCTGGTGGGAGGCTGTTGAACAGTCTTGGGCCCCGGACACTTATTGTGTTTTCTCTTAGTGTACAGTGACGCTCCTACTTTTCACTGGGGGTATGTTGCATCGCCTGCCAAGTGTTTTGCTTTCGTATGGAGTGATTGCTGTGTGCATATTAGGGACCAGTCCCTCCAGAATCTTCCAGGTGTAGATTATGATATATCTCTCTCGCCTGCGCTCTAGTGAGTACAAGTCAAGTGCTTCCAGGCGCTCCCAGTAGTTAAGGTGTTTGATGGAACTTATACGTGCAGTAAAGGTTCTCTGTACATTCTCTAGCTCTGCAATTTCACCTGCCTTGAATGGGGATGTTAATGTACAGCAGTATTCCAGCCTAGAAAGAATAAGTGATTTAAAAAGGATCATCATTGGCTTAGCATCTCTTGTCTTGAATGTTCTCATTATCCATCCTATCAGTTTCCTAGCAGATGTGATAGTGGCATTGTTGTGATCCCTGAAGGTGAGATCCTCTGACATTACCACTCCCAGGTCTCTCACATTACTTTTCCTCTCTATTGTGTGATTGGAGTTCGTAGTATACTCAGTTCTAGTTATTATTTCCTCCAGTTTTCTATAACGGAGTAGTTGGAATTTGTCTTCATTGAACATCATATTGCTCTCTGTTGCCCATTGGAAAACTTGGTTTATATCTTCTTGGAGGTTAACAGTGTCCTCAATGGATGACACTCTCATGCAGATCCTAGTGTCGTTTTTAAAAGATGATACAGCGCTGTGGTTTACATCTCTGTCTATGTCTGATATGAGAATAAGGAACAGGATAGGTGCGAGTACTGTGCCTTGTGGGACAGAGCTGTTCACTATGGCAGCATCTGATTTAACTCTGTTAACCACTACTCTTTGTGTGCGATTGGTTAGAAAGTTGAAGATCCATCTGCCTACTTTGTCGGTTATCCCTTTAGCACGCATTTTGTGTGCTATTACACCATGGTCGCACTTGTCAAAGGCTTTTGCAAAGTCTGTGTATAGTACATCCTCATTCTGTTTTCCAGTGCATCTAGGACCATATCATAGTGGTCAAGCAGTTGCGAAAGGCAGGAGCGACCTGCTCTGAAACTATGTTGCCCTGGGTTGTGCAATTTTTGGGAGTCCAGGTGGTTTGCTATCTTGCTTCTTAGAACTCTTTCAAAGATTTTTATGATGTGGGACGTTAAAGTTATTGGTCTGTAGATCTTAGCTACTGCTTTGCTGCCACTTTTATGGAGTGGGTAGACACAAGTCTTGAAAAAGTGCAGCCATAGCTACTTTGCGTAAAGTAGGCATTAGAGCGATGGCAAAAATTACAGACCCTAACATCGCACATCGTTAAAGTTTTTAAAATGATTGATGAGATGCCACATTACAAACTTTATGGAACATAACCTGCACAACCCAAGTCAGCATTGATTTGTAGCGGGAAGATCATGCTTGTCACAAATGCTAAACATTGTAACATAAAGGGGGCATTGCAAGAAAGTCTTAATAAACCTGTGCTATACTCGAATTTTGCAAAAGAATTTGACGATTGCGATCAAGGAGTGATTGTACATAAAATAAGGGCAGTGGGTTTGACGGGGAGTGTAGGCAAATGGATTTTCAACTTTCTGACAAATAGAACTCGCATTAGTAGTAGTAAACAAAATAAAATCTAGCATTAAAATTAAAAGCTAACTGGAGTGAGAGATATAGGAGAAAGTGCAAAATAAACCTAGTGAAAAGCAGGGGTGCAGTGGGCACAATTAGAGAATACTGTATCAACATCCGTAGCCCCAGACTATTCATCATCTTGCTAAAAGATATCAGAAACACTGCTGAAACAAGTAGAAGTCTTCAAGAGGAAACTGATCAAATATCTTCACAAGGTGCCATATCATCCAGGCTATGATGGATATGTAGGTCAGCGGACCACCAGCAGCAACAGCCTAGTTGACCAGGCAAGCACCAGACTCCCCTGGCCTCAAAGCCGGGCTGTGGGAGTAGAAAAGCTCTCGGAATTCATCATCAGAGGAACCTCAAGGCACAGTGCTGGCTCCTTTATTATATTTCATCCTCATAGTTTACATCTACATAAAAACTCGTCACAGCTGCATATCATTTGCGGATGATAAAATAAGCCTTACAATCACCTCAGAAGACACGGACAAATTATAAGATATAATCAAAATCTTCGAGTGGGCAGTAGAGAATAACATTACGTTGAGCGGTGACAAGTTCCACTTGCTCAGATATGGAAAGAATGAAGAACTCAAAATGAATATTGTTTACAAAACGCAAGAGGAACAACAAATAGAACGATAAGAACATGTGAAAGACCTGAGTGTAATAACATAAATGTCACGACAGTAAGAAAAATGACAGGGTAGATAATAAGAACTTTCAAGAAAAAGAAAATGATGCCAGTGGTGATACTTTTCAAATCACTTTTGCTCTCTCGCAGGAGAGACATCAGAGCAGGAACAGAGAGAGAGAATTTATGGCCCGCATGAAGCCAATAAAACATTCAAATTACTGAGACGTTCGTGTTCGTAATGTATGTGCGCACGCGCATGTGGAGAGTACTCGAGGGCCTAGTCCAAAATTTACATTGTCATAACTACATCCAGGAGTGAATGTTATGGGAGAAAATGTAAAATATACCCAGTGAAAAGCAGTAGTGCCGAGGGCACAAAAGAGAACATTGTATTAACATCCGTGGGTCCCAGACTACCATCATACCAAGACACCAGAAACACTGACAGAACAAGTTTGTAAGTCTTCGAGAGGAAACTCGATAAATACATCCGCCAAATGACAGATGACCCAGGCTGTGATGGATATGTAGGCCAGCGGGCTGCCAGAAGCAACAACCTGGTTGAACAGGCAAGCACCAGACAAGCTTGGCTTAGGGCAGGTCTGCTGAAGTAAGAAAACTCTCGAAACACGACCAAGGTGTATCAGATTTAAAGATGCAGGTGTCAGTAGTGACTGAGGCAATAGTTATGTGGGTTGGGGATTGTGGAGGTAGGGGTTGTGGTGGTGGGGATTTGTTTATGGGTTTATTGGGTCGTTGTTGCAGGTGGGGAGTAATGATAAGGCTTTGGAGGCTTCTTACTTTATTTGCAATATCTGGGTACACAGGCAGTGTATTTGTGCCCATGCCCCCAAGGGGCTATGCCAGCGAGGGAGAGAGGAGTAGGCCTTGTTTACTCTAGGTTGCATTGGCATCAAGTGAGAGAGAGGCAGGGGTGGGCAGGTTGAAGTGGCATGCCTATCAGGCTTGCCCTCTAGGGGAAACTATGGGGACTAGGCATGTAGACTTACTGGCTACATTTCACTCAGCCACCACCACCACCACCATGGTGGTGGTGGAAAAAAAAACTTCCTACAGGGAGGGAAGAAAAAATGTCGGCTGTGCATCAATGGGCATCACTGCACGCCTTCCTGCATCTGGACAGATACTGCAACACAGGAGACATCGCTGCGGCTGAGCTATGACGTAACAAGGTACGGTCTCCTCTGGAGTGGTAAAGCAGTCATTGTAGTAGTTGCTGCAGGGTTCACTCATCCTGGGACAGAACCTGCTGGTGCCCTCGAGTGAGGCATCGTCAGTACTCGGCAACTGGGCAGGACTACTACTGGCAAGCGACTCAGGAGGACATTTCTCGACTGGTACTGTTGCTGGGGCTGTCACTGCTGGGAGTGAGTCTTGGCAGGGACGACTCGATGAAGCATCTGGACAGAGTGACATCATCATTGTGCAGGCTGCTCAGTGAAGCTATGGCATGAGGCTGACAGGGTCTAACTGCAGCTTAACGAGTATCATTCTCTGGGCAGTTGGAGTTATAGCAGAGGTTAGTCTAAGCATCCTCAGACTGGTTCTCTACATATAACTGCTCTGAAGGTCAGGAGGTGAAGTGAAACAAATCTGGATGGGAATCATAGTGGGTATGATTCTGCAGGGCATCACGAGCGGCGAACATAAAAACCTTTCTGTACAAGGGGCTCAGACGCTCGTAACTGATGCTGGGGCTGACTAATGTCAGCTGTCAAACATGGGGGTCACACCAGAGACAAGTAATACGAGGTGCTAGTGGTCCAGGCACAGACCTGTGGTCCACACACAGCTGGGCTCAAGACCACACAGGACACACGGAAAACTGCACACACCTACTGCACATGCAGTTACAACATGATTGTAGATGATTGGTTCAGAGAACCTACACATTGATAAATTAGACACATGTGCAACTCTTGGGTATCTTTATTGAGGAAGTGGCTTCATCAGTCCATACAAAGGAGGAACATGAAGAACAGGAGGAGAATGAGGTAATCAGTCCCTCAGCCTTGAGTCGATGTGGTCAGTCCATCAATCTTGAATAGAATACAGCATATCTGTGGAGAAGTAGCTTATATACCGTAGACAGGAGAGGTGCAGCAGTCGTAGGTGGTGTGACATTTGTCCAATGTAGAAGTAGGTCGTGCCCAAGGGTTAGGCAAGTGAAGAGTTCGCCACTGTGTGGCAAAACGTTTCCTCAATAAAGATACCCAAGAGTTGCACATGTCTAATTTATCAATGTGTCGGTTCTCTGAACCATTCATCTACAATCCTGTCAGACACTGCAACTTCTTGGGATCTTAATACTTGGGAACTCTTCGCTTTCCTAACCCTTGGGCACGACCTACTTCCACATTGGATAAATGTCACACCTACAACTGCTGCACCTATCCTGCCTATGGTATATAAGCTACTTCTCTGCATATATGCTGTATTCTATTCAAGAGTGAAGGACTGACCAGATGGACTCAAGGCTGAGGGACTGATTATCTCATTCTCCTCCTGTTCTTCACGTTTCTCCTTTGGAAAATCTTGGAAGGAATGGTCCCAAATCTGCACACAGAAATTACTCCCTATGAAAGTAAAAGACTGGGCAGGCGATGCAAAATGCCCCCAATAAAAGTAGGGGCACCATTGGTACACTAAGGGAAAACACCATAAGTGTCCGGGGCCCAAGACTGTTCAACAGCCTCCCATCAAGCATTAGGGGAATTGCCAATAAACCCCTGGCTGCCTTCAAGAGAGAGCTGGACAGATACCTAAAGTCAGTGCCGGATCAGCCGGGCTGTGGCTCGTACGTTGGACTGCGTGCGGCCAGCAGTAACAGCCTAGTTGATCAGGCCCTGATCCATCGGGAGGCCTGGTCATGGACCGGGCCGCGGGGGCGTTGATCCCCAGAATAACCTCCAGGTACCTGGAGTCTACCTGGAGGGCATTCCGGGGATCAACGTCCCCGCGGCCCTGTTCACAGGCCTCCCGGTGGATCAGGACCTGATCAACGAGGCTGTTACTGCTGGCTGCACGTAATCCAACATACGAACCACAGCCCGGCTGATCCGGCACCGTCTTTAGGTATCTGTCCAGCTCCCTCTTGAAGACAACCAGGGGTCTTCCCGTAATGTCCCTTATTGCTGGTGGAAGGCTGTTGAACAGTCTTGGACCCCGGACACTTATTGTGTTTTCTCTTAGTGTACCAGTGACGCCCCTACTTTTCACTGGGGGTATGTTGCATCGCCTGCCAAGTCTTTTGCTTTCGTATGGAGTGATTGCTGTGTGCATATTAGGGACCAGTCCCTCCAGAATCTTCCAGGTGTAGATTATGATATATCTCTCTCGCCTGCGCTCTAGTGAGTACAAGTCAAGTGCTTCCAGGCGCTCCCAGTAGTTAAGGTGTTTGATGGAACTTATACGTGCAGTAAAGGTTCTCTGTACATTCTTTAGCTCTGCAATTTCACCTGCCTTGAATGGGGATGTTAATGTACAGCAGTATTCCAGCCTAGAAAGAATAAGTGATTTAAAAAGGATCATCATTGGCTTAGCATCTCTTGTCTTGAATGTTCTCATTATCCATCCTATCAGTTTCCTAGCAGATATGATAGTGGCATTGTTGTGGTCCTTGAAGGTGAGGTCTTCGGAGTTTGTAGTATACTCAGTCCTAGTTATTATTTCCTCCAGTTTTCCATAACGGAGTAGTTGGAATTTGTCTTCATTGAACATCATATTGGTCTCTGTTGCCCATTGGAAAACTTGGTTTATATCTTCTTGGAGTTTTGCCGTGTCCTCAATGGATGACACTCTCATGGAGATCCTAGTATCGTCTGCAAAAGATGATACAGTGCTGTGGTTTACATCTCTGTCTGTGTCTGATATATGAATAAGGAACAGGATAGGTGCGAGTACTGTGCCTTGTGGGACAGAGCTCTTCACTGTAGCAGCATCTAATTTAACTCCGTTTACCACTATTCTTTGTGTGCGATTGGTTAGAAAGTTGAAGATCCATCTGCCTACTTTGCCAGTTATCCCTTTAGCACGCATTTTGTGTGCTGTTACACCATGGTCGCACTTGTCAAAGGCTTTTGCAAAGTCTGTGTATACTACATCTACATTCTGTTTTCCAGTGCATCTAGGACCATATCATAGTGGTCAAGCAGTTGCGAAAGGCAGGAGCGTCCTGCTCTTAAACCATGTTGCCCTGGGTTGTGCAATTTTTGGGAGTCCAGGTGGTTTGCTATCCTGCTTCTTAGAACTCTTTCAAAGATTTTTTGTGATGTGGGACGTTAAAGCTATTGGTCTATAGTTCTTAGCTGCTGCTTTGCTGCCACCTTTATGGAGTGGGGCTATATCTGTTGTTTTTAGTGACTATGGAATCTCGCCTGTGTCTAAGCTCCTTCTCCATAGCATACTTACGGCCCGTGAGAGGGGTTTCTTGCAGTTTTTAATGATCACCGAGTTCCACGAGTCTGGGCCTGGGGCTGAGTGCATGGGCATGTCGTCGATGGCTTTCTCAAAGTCTAGTGGAGTTAGGGTTATGTCATAAATCTGGCCTACATTGGCAGGGTTTTGAGGCTAATTCATGAAAACATTGTTTGGATTGTCTATCTTTAAACTGGTTAGTGGCTCTCTGAACACTGAGTCATACTGCAAATTCAGTATCTCGCTCATTTCTTTGTTGTCGTCTGTGTAGGATCCGTCTTGTCTGAGCAAGGGCCCTATACTAGAAGTGGTTTTTGACTTTTTTTTTGGCATATGAAAAGAAATATTTCGAATTTCTTTGAATTTCATTAATTGCTTTTAGCTCCTCTTGTCTCTCCTGGATCCTGTATGAGTCCTTTAACTTCAGCTCAATATTTTCCACTTCCCTGGTTAGCACTTCCTTCCGTGTATCAGATAATCTGGCATTCTTGAGAAGCTCAATGATTCTTCGTCTTCTCATGTAGAGGGAGCTTCTCTCTCTCCAGTTTACTTTTCTTTTGTCTTATAGGAATATACCTTGAACATACTTCAGCTACCAGGAGGGTGATCTTTTCGAGGCATTGGTTAGGGTCCATGTAATTTAAGATATCCTCCCAGCATGTTTCATTTAGGGCATAGTTTACCTGATCCCAGATGATCTTGTTGTTGAAGTTGAATTTGATAAAGGTACGCTCATAACAGTATGCATCTTGCCAATCAGGACTCCTGTGCATGCAAGTCTTTGCTTCGATTAGATTGTGATCAGAATTTGTTGTTTTTGATATTGTTATATTCCTTACCAGTTCCTCATTATTTGTGAAAATAAGGTCTAGTGTGTTCTCCGGTCTTGTTGGCTCCACTATATTTCTGACTTTTTTCAAAGTCTCACTAACTTAACAAGGTATTCCTTATAAAACAATCACACAAATATTCCAAAAGTGAAATAATGATGAATTTCTATGACTCCGGAAAGGCCCCTGTCTCTAATGCTGATTTTTGCTCTGTTTACTACTACTGTTTATGTTCTGTCTGTTCTTATCCGCTCTATCTCGTCATCATCATGGACCATATTTCTTTCCTCTCCGTTCACTTTCATTGTTATGCATTATTCTCAGTGATATGTTGGATTCAATTGCCTGTTTCAGGACGTTCATAACAGGAACAAGGGTCCAAGCAGTGATCCTTGGATGACGCCACCTGTCACCTGTGCCCACTCCTGTACCTTCTTTCTTAAAATTAATTCCTATTCAGCAGGTATTCGTATATCCACCTAAACATATTCCTGTTTATTTTGTCTGTTTTTCCAGGCTCCATATCGGCCTGCGGTGTCTCATTCTGCAACGCTGTCTTACACTTGAAAAGATGCAGCCTACCTCCTCTGTCCTGCTGTATGTTAACGGCACTGAAGGGGAAGATCCAGCCATTATGTGTGCCTGCAGGACAATGCGATTTAATTCCCGCAGTGGAGTGATGGTGGGGGGAATAGGAAAGGTTTGGGAGAGAGAGAGAGAGAAAAGAGAGAGGGGGGGGGAGAGGGAGAGAGCGGAATAGGTAGGTAGCTGGAGAGAGAGAGAGAGCTGGAGATGATGGCAGTTGGCAGAGGAGGTTTCCAACACATCGTCCTCGTGTTTAACATGATGTTCAAAGTGCCCCTCCAAGGCAGTGCCTGTCACACCACCTGCTGGAGAAGGAAGGGTTAAGGAGCTTTGAGGAGCAAAACTCTTGGTGATGAGCGCTGAGGAGGAAGGAAGCTGGAGGGATATGGATTGATTGATGTAACAAAAGGTACATTGAATATTGTATGTGGAACGATAGATTGGTGGATAAGTGGACGATGATCGAGTTGGGTGGAGTGTGAGAAATCTCAGGACACGAAACTTACGTTAACACAGCAAACTTCTTTTTTTTTTTTTTTAACCGAGAATGAAACTACTGCGACGCTAAAATGTAAGATTTATTTTGTGGTATTGATTGCTGCTTCATCTTTGCGATGAGTGAGGCCCCGTGTTATGTTGATACATGTAAGACCCCGTGTTATGTTGATACACGTAAGACCCCGTATTATGTTGATACACGTAAGACCCCGTATTATGTTGATACATGTAAGACCCCGTGTTATGTTGATACATGTAAGACCCCGTATTATGTTGATACATGTAAGACCCCGTATTATGTTGATACACGTAAGACCCCGTATTATGTTGATACACGTAAGACCCCGTATTATGTTGATACATGTAAGACCCCGTGTTATGTTGATACATGTAAGACCCCGTATTATGTTGATACACGTAAGACCCCGTATTATGTTGATACATGTAAGACCCCGTGTTATGTTGATACATGTAAGACCCCGTGATATGTTGATACATGTAAGACCCCGTATTATGTTGATACATGTAAGACCCCGTGTTATGTTGATACATGTAAGACCCCGTGTTATGTTGATACATGTAAGACCCCGTGTTATGTTGATACATGTAAGACCCCGTGTTATGTTGATACATGTAAGACCCCGTGTTATGTTGATACACGTAAGACCCCGTGTTATGTTGATACATGTAAGACCCCGTATTATGTTGATACACGTAAGACCCCGTATTATGTTGATACATGTAAGACCCCGTGTTATGTTGATACATGTAAGACCCCGTGTTATGTTGATACATGTAAGACCCCGTGTTATGTTGATACATGTAAGACCCCGTATTATGTTGATACACGTAAGACCCCGTGTTATGTTGATACATGTAAGACCCCGTGTTATGTTGATACATGTAAGACCCAGTATTATGTTGATACACGTAAGACCCCGTGTTATGTTGATACATGTAAGACCCCGTGATATGTTGATACATGTAAGACCCCGTGATATGTTGATACATGTAAGACCCCGTGATATGTTGATACATGTAAGACCCTGTGTTATGTTGATACATGTAAGACCCCATGATATGTTGATACATGTAAGACCCCGTGTTATGTTGATACATAGTGTGAGGCCCCGTGTTAATACATGTAAGACCCCATGTTATGTTGATACATGTAAGACCCCGTGTTATGTTGATACATGTAAGACCCCGTGTTATGTTGATACATGTAAGACCCCGTGTTATGTTGATACATGTAAGACCCCGTGTTATGTTGATACATGTAAGACCCCGTGTTATGTTGATACATGTAAGACCCCGTATTATGTTGATACACGTAAGACCCCGTGTTATGTTGATACATGTAAGACCCCGTGTTATGTTGATACATGTAAGACCCTGTGTTACGTTGATATATGTAAGACCCCGTGTTATGTTGATACATAGTGTGAGGCCCCGTGTTATGTTGATACATAGTGTGAGGCCCCGTGTTATGTTGATGCATAGTGTGAGGCCCCGTGTTATGTTGATGCATAGTGTGAGGCCCCGTGTTATGTTGATGCATAGTGTGAGGCCCCGTGTTATGTTGATATATGTAAGGCCCCGTGTTATGTTGATACATAGTGTGAGGCCCCGTGTTATGTTGATACATTGTGTGAGGCCCCGTGTTATGTTGATATATAGTGTGAGACCCCGTGTTATGTTGATATATGTAAGGCCCCGTGTTATGTTGATACATAGTGTGAGGCCCCGTGTTATGTTGATATATGTAAGGCCCCGTGTTATGTTGATACATAGTGTGAGGCCCCGTGTTATGTTGATACATAGTGTGAGACCCCGTGTTATGTTGATATATGTAAGGCCCCGTGTTATGTTGATACATAGTGTGAGGCCCCGTGTTATGTTGATACATAGTGTGAGGCCCGTGTTATGTTGATATATGTAAGGCCCCGTGTTATGTTGATACATAGTGTGAGGCCCCGTGTTATGTTGATACATGTAAGACCCCGTGTTATGTTGGTACATGTAAGACCCCGTGTTATGTTGATACATAGTGTGAGGCCCCATGTTATGTTGATATATAGTGTGAGGCCCCGGGTTATGTTGATACATAGTGTGAGGCCCCGTGTTATGTTGATACATAGTGTGAGGCCCCGTGTTATGTTGATATATAGTGTGAGGCCCCGTGTTATGTTGATACATAGTGTGAGGCCCCGTGTTATGTTGATACATAGTGTGAGGGCCCGTGTTATGTTGATACAGTGTGAGGCCCCGTGTTATGTTGATACATAGTGTGAGGCCCCATGTTATGATAGTGTGAGGCCCCGTGTTATGTTGATATATAGTGTGAGACCCCGTGTTATGTTGATACATAGTGTGAGGCCCCGTGTTATGTTGATACATAGTGTGAGGCCCCGTGTTATGTTGATACATAGTGTGAGGCCCCGTGTTATGTTGATACATAGTGTTAGGCCCCGTGTTATGTTGATACATAGTGTGAGGCCCCATGTTATGATACATAGTGTGAGGACCCCGTGTTATGTTGATACATAGTGTGAGGCCCCGTGTTATGTTGATACATAGTGTGAGGCCCCATGTTATGATACATAGTGTGAGGGGCCCCGTGTTATGTTGATACATAGTGTGAGGCCCCGTGTTATGTTGATACATAGTGTGAGGGCCCCGTGTTATGTTGATACATAGTGTGAGGGCCCCGTGTTATGTTGATACATAGTGTGAGGCCCCGTGTTATGTTGATACATAGTGTGAGGCCCCATGTTATGATACATAGTGTGAAGCCCCGTGTTATGTTGATACATAGTGTGAGGCCCCGTGTTATGTTGATACATAGTGTGAGGCCCCGTGTTATGTTGATACAGTGTGAGGCCCCGTGTTATGTTGATACATAGTGTGAGGCCCCGTGTTATGTTGATACAGTGTGAGGCCCCGTGTTATGTTGATACATAGTGTGAGGCCCCGTGTTATGTTGATACATAGTGTGAGGCCCCGTGTTATGTTGATACAGTGTGAGGCCCCGTGTTATGTTGATATATGTAAGACCCCGTGTTATGTTGATATATGTAAGGCCCCGTGTTATGTTGATATATGTAAGACCCCGTGTTATGTTGATATATGTAAGACCCCGTGTTATGTTGATATATGTAAGACCCCGTGTTATGTTGATATATGTAAGGCCCCGTGTTATGTTGATATATGTAAGACCCCGTGTTATGTTGATATATGTAAGGCCCCGTGTTATGTTGATATATGTAAGGCCCCGTGTTATGTTGATATATGTAAGACCCCGTGTTATGTTGATATATGTAAGACCCCGTGTTATGTTGATATATGTAAGACCCCGTGTTATGTTGATATATGTAAGACCCCGTGTTATGTTGATATATGTAAGGCCCCGTGTTATGTTGATATATGTAAGGCCCCGTGTTATGTTGATATATAGTGTGAGACCCCGTGTTATGTTGATATATGTAAGACCCCGTGTTATGTTGATATATGTAAGGCCCCGTGTTATGTTGATACATAGTGTGAGGCCCCGTGTTATGTTGATACATAGTGTGAGGCCCCGTGTTATGTTGATACATAGTGTGAGGCCCCATGTTATGATACATAGTGTGAGGGCCCCGTGTTATGTTGATACATAGTGTGAGGGCCCCGTGTTATGTTGATAGTGTGAGGCCCCGTGTTATGTTGATACAGTGTGAGGCCCCGTGTTATGTTGATACATAGTGTGAGGCCCCATGTTATGATACATAGTGTGAGGGCCCCGTGTTATGTTGATACATAGTGTGAGGCCCCGTGTTATGTTGATACATAGTGTGAGGCCCCATGTTATGATACATAGTGTGAGGGCCCCGTGTTATGTTGATACATAGTGTGAGGCCCCATGTTATGTTGATACATAGTGTGAGGCCCCATGTTATGATACATAGTGTGAGGGCCCCGTGTTATGTTGATACATAGTGTGAGGCCCCGTGTTATGTTGATACATAGTGTGAGGGCCCCGTGTTATGTTGATACATAGTGTGAGGGCCCCGTGTTATGTTGATACATAGTGTGAGGCCCCGTGTTATGTTGATACATAGTTTGAGGGCCCCATGTTATGTTGATACATAGTTTGAGGGCCCCGTGTTATGTTGATACATAGTGTGAGGCCCCGTGTTATGTTGATACATAGTGTGAGGCCCCATGTTATGATAGTGTGAGGGCCCCGTGTTTTGTTGATACATAGTGTGAGGGCCCCGTGTTATGTTGATACATAGTGTGAGGGCCCCGTGTTATGTTGATACATAGTGTGAGGCCCCATGTTATGATACATAGTGTGAAGCCCCGTGTTATGTTGATACATAGTGTGAGGCCCCGTGTTATGTTGATACAGTGTGAGGCCCCGTGTTATGTTGATACATAGTGTGAGGCCCCATGTTATGATACATAGTGTGAAGCCCCGTGTTATGTTGATACATAGTGTGAGGCCCCGTGTTATGTTGATACAGTGTGAGGCCCCGTGTTATGTTGATACATAGTGTGGGGCCCCATGTTATGATACATAGTGTGAAGCCCCGTGTTATGTTGATACATAGTGTGAGGCCCCGTGTTATGTTGATATATGTAAGACCCCGTGTTATGTTGATATATGTAAGGCCCCGTGTTATGTTGATACATAGTGTGAGGCCCCATTTTATGATACATAGTGTGAGGGCCCCGTGTTATGTTGATACATAGTGTGAGGGCCCCGTGTTATGTTGATATATGTAAGACCCCGTGTTATGTTGATATATAGTGTGAGACCCCGTGTTATGTTGATACATAGTGTGAGGCCCCATTTTATGATACATAGTGTGAGGGCCCCGTGTTATGTTGATACATAGTGTGAGGGCCCCGTGTTATGTTGATACATAGTGTGAGGGCCCCGTGTTATGTTGATACATAGTGTGAGGGCCCCGTGTTATGTTGATACATAGTGTGAGGGTCCCCTGTTATGTTGATACATAGTGTGAGGCCCCGTGTTATGTTGATACATAGTGTGAGGGCCCCGTGTTATGTTGATACAGTGTGAGGGCCCCGTGTTATGTTGATACATAGTGTGAGGCCCCGTGTTATGTTGATACATAGTGTGAGGCCCCGTGTTATGTTGATACATAGTGTGAGGCCCCATGTTATGATACCTAGTGTGAGGGCCCCGTGTTATGTTGATACATAATGTGAGGCCCCGTTTTATGTTGATACATAGTGTGAGGCCCCATGTTATGATAGTGTGAGACCCCGTGTTATGTTGATACAGTGTGAGGCCCCGTTTTATGTTGATACAGTGTGAGGCCCCGTGTTATGTTGATACAGTGTGAGGCCCCGTTTATGTTGATACAGTGTGAGGCCCCGTGTTATGTTGATACAGTGTGAGGTCCCGTGTTATGTTGATACATAGTGTGAGGTCCCGTATTATGTTGATACAGTGTGAGGCCCCGTGTTATGTTGATACAGTGTGAGGCCCCGTTTTATGTTGATACAGTGTGAGGCCCCGTGTTATGTTGATACAGTGTGAGGCCCCATGTTATGTTGATACAGTGTGAGGCCCCGTTTATGTTGATACAGTGTGAGGCCCCGTGTTATGTTGATACAGTGTGAGGCCCCGTTTATGTTGATACAGTGTGAGGGCCCCGTGTTATGTTGATACAGTGTGAGGCCCCGTGTTATGTTGATACAGTGTGAGGGGGCCCCGTGTCTTTTGTTTACTAGTACAAAAATAGGCTCCCCTCCGTGTATTATTACATTACTGGTGCTCCTCTCTTATAATTAGTTACAATGGGTTAATTGATGTTAATTTAAGATACACGTACCTAAATATAATTTGTAGAGAAACACACAAGCCTAGAAAGTAACATAGCTGTTAGCAGGATGAACAAGATTGAAAGGAAGGAGATATTATTATTATTATATTATTATTAGTATTGCTATTGTTGTTATTTTAACAATGCCCGTCTTCCCCCGAGGCAGGGTCACCCGATAAAAAAAGAAATGCTTTCCTAAGTTTTTCTTTTTACATATAATTTATGCAGGAGAATGTGTTACTAACCCCTTGCTATCGGCATTTTAGTTGCCTCTTACGACACGTATGGCTTACGGAGGAAGAATTATTCTCCACTTCCCCATGGATTATTATTAGTAGTAATAGTAGTATTGGAAAGTGCTAAACCCGCTCGAGGAATCATAGGCAATGAGGTTTGTCCCAATGATGTATAGAGAAGCTGCAGTTCCCTGTATCGTAGATAGGAACGAGAGAAGGTTGGAGGATGGGGAGTCAAAGCCAGGAACTGATGAAGAAAAGATGGGGGAAGGTGCAGGGGAGGGGTAAAGGGAGAGGGGATGATTAAAATGATTAAAAGAGGGAGAGATAAAGAGAGGCGGAGATAATAAAAGGAGAGCATAGCAAAGGATTGAGGGGGAGAGCTTCAATAGTGACAATCTGGAGGGGTGAGGGGATTGTAACAAGGACAGTGTGGTGAGGGTAGTATAACAAAGTGTAGTGAGGGGAGTGTAACAAGGATAGTGTGGTGAGGGTAGTATGACAAGGACAGTATAGTGAGGGTAGTATAACAAGGACATTGTGGTGAGGGTAGTATAACAAGGACAGTGTGGTGAGGGTAGTGTAACAAGGACAGTGTGGTGAGGGTAGTGTAACAAGGACAGTGTGGTGAAGGTAGTATAACAAGGACAGTGTGGTGAAGGTAGTATAACAAGGACACTGTGGTGAGGGTAGTGTAACAAGGACAGTTTGAGGGTAGTGTAACAAAAACAGTATAACAAGGACTGTATACCTGGAGGTTACCTGGAGGTTATTCCGGGGATCAACGCCCCCGCGGCCCGGTCCATGACCAGGCCTCCCGATGGATCAGGGCCTGATCAACTAGGCTGTTACTGCTGGCCGCACGCAGTCCGACGTACGAGCCACAGCCCGGCTGATCCGGCACTGACTTTAGGTATCTGTCCAGCTCTCTCTTGAAGGCTGCCAGGGGTTTATTGGCAATTCCCCTAATGCTTGATGGGAGGCTGTTGAACAGTTTTGGGCCCCGGACACTTATGGTGTTTTCTCTTAGTGTACCAATGGCGCCCCTACTTTTTATTGGCGGCATTTTGCATCGCCTGCCCAGTCTTTTACTTTCGTAGGGAGTGGTGAAGGTAGTATAACAAGGATATGGTGAGGGGAGTATAACAAGGAGAGTGTGGTGAAGGGAGTGTAAGAAGGACTGGTGAGGGGAGTATAACAAGGACAGTAGTGAACCAGGAGGCTGGGGGAAGGGGAGGATGTAGTGTAGCAGGCGCTGAATGACTATAAGAGAAGAGGGGAGTTGTGAGGGGAGAGACAAACGTCAATTGTAGGGTGAGTGAGGGAAGCACTTGACTGTACGAAGGCTAATGAGAACAGAGAGGAGACGAGGAAATGACTTAATGGAAGGAGGGTATGGAGGAGAGAGGAATTATGTACGAGGAGAAGAGGAAGGCATCGTGAGGTGGAGATGAAAGAAAGTGAATAAGTATTTGCAAGAGATGAGAGTAAGGATATGAAGGCAAGAAAAACATTAATTGTGGGATCAGCCGGGCTGTGGTTCGTACGTTGGATTGCGTGCGACAGCAGTAACAGCCTCGTTGATCAGGCCCTGATCCACTGGGAGGCCTGGTCATGGACCGGGCAGCGGGGGCGTTGATCCCCGGAATGCCCTCCAGGTAGACTCCAGGTAGGCAGGAAGAGAGTAGTAGTAAGGGGCCCCGTATGTGTTAAGGGCGTGTGAGGGGGGGCGGGTGGGGGTGGTCGTGTGAGGAGGGGTGGGGTTGTCGTGAGGGAGGAGTGGGGGTGGTGAGGGGAGGGGTGAGGTGGTCGTGAGGGAGGGGAGGGGTGGTTGTTAGGGGAGGATTGGTTGTTAGGGGAGGGGTAGGGTGGTCGTGAGGGAGGGGTTGGGGTGTAAGGAAGGGATTGGGTTGTCGTGATGGAGGGGTGAGGGTGGCCGTGAGGGGTGGGGGTGATCGTGAGGGGAGGGAGTGGGATGGTTGTAGTGGCATTAACTACAGTGGATGGTAACTGGATATGAAATAATTGAGGGTATGGGGATGGGGGGGAATACATATGTATACTGTATTTTTAGTACAGGTAGTGTTCATGGTGGTTAGTGTGGTGGTGACTCCGCCATCTCTTACATACATGCTAGTAGTGGTGGTTGTTAGTGTGGTGGTGCCTGTCCTCCGTCTCTAACGTACACCCTGGTAGTGGTGGTGCCTGTCCTCCTTTAACCTACACGGTGGTAGTGGTGACGGTCCTCCATATCTTCCCTACACACTGTACACTACGAGGCTACTACACCACAGAAGCGGGGATGTGACTGTATTAGTGAGGGGGTGGACAGTGGTATATATTATCAATGAACGTAGTTCCGTAGTTGTAACTTAGTTATGGAATAACTAGCACTGAGCGACATCACAAAACTTCACTACGATTCTCACAGGGATTATAAAAAGTCGGTCCATTTTTCTCGCAAGAGAAGCAGAAGTCTACATTTACGAGGCCAGCACTCGCCCCCTGCTCTTTCTCCTTTTGCTCCTCAGTGAGGGCTGAGAATAATCTTCTCAGGCTGACCAAAAAATTGGACCCATTTGCCGTCAAGGATTGAGGAAATAACCATTATATAAGTAGAAAGTTTACAGCGATGGCCCTACCAGCGGTCCTGATTGCCTGGTATAAAATATTGAAGTGGTTATTCTTGACTGGTGTGTTTAGACGATGGTCACTGGCTGGCAGTGTCACCATAATAACTCGTAGTTACATCAAGCTGCACACCACATCCACATTTGCGAAGAAGAGCCTGTTTAAGGTGACAAAGTAGGTAGTGTGTGTGTGTGTGTGTGTGTGTGTGTGTGTGTGTGTGTGGTTGTGTGTGTGTGTGTGTGTGTGTGTGTGTGTGTGTGTGTGTGTGTATATATATATATATATATATATATATATATATATATATATATATATATATATATATATATATATATATATATATGGGATCAGGCAACCCTCCCAGTACGACTGGGAGGTATAGGGGTGCGCAAATCAACGCATGTTGCTTTACCTGCTTTTCTGTCTTTGTGTTTGGCTTCCAGTGCATATTAGTCAAGAAGATTGTTCCCGAACGCTTGAGAGACATGGTAGGAGCTCAAGACCCCAGGTTTACTGAAGCAGCGATTCGGTGGGACACCCTTACAGATTCCTCCAGTAGACCAGCTCCTCCCAAAGAACACAAACAGTCCCACTGGGACAAACCGATCATGGAAAAAATCGCCAACACAGTGCTCTCCAACGCCTCAGGAAAGGACAAAGCTCGTCTCCTGGCAGTGAAGGCACCACACTCAGGAGATTTCCTGTTTGCTGTTCCCAATGCTCTCCAACGCCTCAGGAAAGGACAAAGCTCGTCTCCTGGCAGTGAAGGCACCACACTCAGATTTCCTGTTTGCTGTTCCCAATTCCTCCTTGGGCACTCGACTAGACCCACAGGCCATTCGGATTGGTGTTGCTCTTCGCCTAGCCGCCCCCATCCTCACCGAACATAGGTGTATTTGCGGCAGGGCGACAGCTGATCAATTCGGACTTCATGGTCTCGTGTGTCACACAGCAGAAGGGAAGTATGCCAGGCATGAGGAGGTTAATGACATCATAAAGAGAAGCCTCGGCACAGCCCGTTGCCCAGCTCAACGGGAACCCCAAGTGCAGAGGTCTGACGGAAGTCTAAAGCGTCCTGATGGAGCCACTATGCTACCGTGGAAGGATGGAAAGCAGATTGCCTGGGACTACACATGTGCCGCCACATTGGCAGACACCTACTTGCCATACTCCGTAGTGGAAGGGGTTGGAGCTGCCAGCCACAGGGAGACTCAGAAGATCCGCAAATATGAAGACCTTCCCCCTTGCTATAACTTCATTCCAATAGGGTCGGAGACCCTTGGAGCATGGGGCAAGTGTGCTCTAAAGTTCCTCAAAGAGCTAGGTGAAAAGCTCATCATAGAAACCAAGGACCACAGGGCGACCAGCTTCCTCTTTCAGAGACTCAGTGTTGCGATCCAGAGAGGAAATGCCTGCAGCATTCTGGGCACGCGGCCCACCGCCGGGGAGCTGGACGAAGTATTCGAGATGTAGCTCTGAGTTACCTATGTTGTTTTACTTTGTATCATATTTTTGTGAATGTTTTGTCAATGTATTTTGTCTTTAAATAAAATATATTATATATATATATATATATATATATATATATATATATATATATATATATATATATATATATATATATATATATATATATATATATATATATATACTGATATACTGTATTTTCACTATTATGCCTCATAATAAAGTATGCAAGAAGATTATTTGTACCTCTATGAGACTCTCAAACACTTGTCTAAAATAATTCAATGTAATGGCAGTTGCCAGACCAGCTGAGACGGTCCTGCCCGTGGAAGAGCTCAAAAAAACGTGGAGGGACCTATGCATTTCAAACTGGACTGCTTATTATACATTAATAACGTTTCTCTAATAAACGAATTTGTCTAAAATTCTGTTCGTGTTTGAAATCAACGTTAGCGACAGTGATACTGAACTAGTAAAAGTCAAGTAATTATGTATTAAAGATTGTTTTAATAATGATAACCTTGAGTACTACTAGCCTAGATGCCCGTGCACCAATTATTTCCATTTTGGAAATAATGCATTGTTAGCAAGTTAACTTTGCAAAAGATGCCATTGCCCTTTCAGTTCAGCCGAAGAAGAATGCCAGTGTCCCTTCACTTCAGCCAAAAGAGGGTCCCAGTGCCCATTCAGTTCAACCAAAGAAGGGTGCCAGGGCCCCTTCAGTTCAACTGAAGAGTGCCAATGCTCCTTCAGTTCTGTCGAGGGAGAGGAAGGGTCAATATCTATGGATCGAGAACATTTGTCCTAAAAAAAATTGGGTAAGAGGGATGATTGGACTCAGTATAGCTACCACCATATGTTGTTTTATTATATATATATATATATATCTATATATATATATATATATATATATATATATATATATATATATATATATATATATATATAATTGTACCGGCAATAAATTTTTTTTAAGTCTTGTGTAGCAAATTATGTAATAAAATATATCTAATGATAAAAAAATTAAAGATGGGGGAGGTAAGAAAATTGAAATATTCAAATGACTTCAGGAAGAAACCCAAATATTTTTCCTCGAAGCCTTTTTATCCACTTCTCCGAGGCTATGATGAGTCCGACGATTTGCACTAGAGGTAGACTTTATCATATCATATATATAGTTTGTTGGATTATGTATTGGTAGATAAAAGACTGTTGAGTAGACTTCAGGATGTACATGTTTATAGAGGGGCCACAGATATATCAGATCACTTTCTAGTTGTAGCTACACTGAGAGTAAAAGGTAGATGGGATACAAGGAGAATAGAAGCATCAGGGAAGAGAGAGGTGAAGGTTTATAAACTAAAAGAGGAGGCAGTTAGGGTAAGATATAAACAGCTATTGGAGGATAGATGGGCTAATGAGAGCATAGGCAATGGGGTCGAAGAGGTATGGGGTAGGTTTAAAAATGTAGTGTTAGAGTGTTCAGCAGAAGTTTGTGGTTACAGGAAAGTGGGTGCAGGAGGGAAGAGGAGCGATTGGTGGAATGATGATGTAAAGAGAGTAGTAAGGGAGAAAAAGTTAGCATATGAGAAGTTTTTACAAAGTAGAAGTGATGCAAGGAGGGAAGAGTATATGGAGAAAAAGAGAGAAGTTAAGAGAGTGGTGAAGCAATGTAAAAAGAGAGCAAATGAGAGAGTGGGTGAGATGTTATCAACAAATTTTGTTGAAAATAAGAAAAAGTTTTGGAGTGAGATTAACAAGTTAAGAAAGCCTAGAGAACAAATGGATTTGTCAGTTAAAAATAGGAGAGGAGAGTTATTAAATGGAGAGTTAGAGGTATTGGGAAGATGGAAGGAATATTTTGAGGAATTGTTAAATGTTGATGAAGATAGGGAAGCTGTGATTTCGTGTATAGGGCAAGGAGGAATAACATCTTGTAGGAGTGAGGAAGAGCCAGTTGTGAGTGTGGGGGAAGTTCGTGAGGCAGTAGGTAAAATGAAAGGGGGTAAGGCAGCCGGGATTGATGGGATAAAGATAGAAATGTTAAAAGCAGGTGGGGATATAGTTTTGGAGTGGTTGGTGCAATTATTTAATAAATGTATGGAAGAGGGTAAGGTACCTAGGGATTGGCAGAGAGCATGCATAGTTCCTTTGTATAAAGGCAAAGGGGATAAAAGAGAGTGCAAAAATTATAGGGGGATAAGTCTGTTGAGTGTACCTGGTAAAGTGTATGGTAGAGTTATAATTGAAAGAATTAAGAGTAAGACGGAGAATAGGATAGCAGATGAACAAGGAGGCTTTAGGAAAGGTAGGGGGTGTGTGGACCAGGTGTTTACAGTGAAACATATAAGTGAACAGTATTTAGATAAGGCTAAAGAGGTGTTTGTGGCATTTATGGATTTGGAAAAGGCGTATGACAGGGTGGATAGGGGGGCAATGTGGCAGATGTTGCAAGTGTATGGTGTAGGAGGTAGGTTACTGAAAGCAGTGAAGAGTTTTTACGAGGATAGTGAGGCTCAAGTTAGAGTATGTAGGAAAGAGGGAAATTTTTTCCCAGTAAAAGTAGGCCTTAGACAAGGATGTGTGATGTCACCGTGGTTGTTTAATATATTTATAGATGGCGTTGTAAGAGAAGTAAATGCGAGGGTCTTGGCAAGAGGCGTGGAGTTAAAAGATAAAGAATCACACACAAAGTGGGAGTTGTCACAGCTGCTCTTTGCTGATGACACTGTGCTCTTGGGAGATTCTGAAGAGAAGTTGCAGAGATTGGTGGATGAATTTGGTAGGGTGTGCAAAAGAAGGAAATTAAAGGTGAATACAGGAAAGAGTAAGGTTATGAGGATAACAAAAAGATTAGGTGATGAAAGATTGAATATCAGATTGGAGGGAGAGAGTATGGAGGAGGTGAACGTATTCAGATATTTGGGAGTGGACGTGTCAGCGGATGGGTCTATGAAAGATGAGGTGAATCATAGAATTGATGAGGGAAAAAGAGTGAGTGGTGCACTTAGGAGTCTGTGGAGACAAAGAACTTTGTCCTTGGAGGCAAAGAGGGGAATGTATGAGAGTATAGTTTTACCAACGCTCTTATATGGGTGTGAAGCGTGGGTGATGAATGTTGCAGCGAGGAGAAGGCTGGAGGCAGTGGAGATGTCATGTCTGAGGGCAATGTGTGGTGTGAATATAATGCAGAGAATTCGTAGTTTGGAAGTTAGGAGGAGGTGCGGGATTACCAAAACTGTTGTCCAGAGGGCTGAGGAAGGGTTGTTGAGGTGGTTCGGACATGTAGAGAGAATGGAGCGAAACAGAATGACTTCAAGAGTGTATCAGTCTGTAGTGGAAGGAAGGCGGGGTAGGGGTCGGCCTAGGAAGGGTTGGAGGGAGGGGGTAAAGGAGGTTTTGTGTGCGAGGGGCTTGGACTTCCAGCAGGCATGCGTGAGCGTGTTTGATAGGAGTGAATGGAGACAAATGGTTTTTAATACTTGACGTGCTGTTGGAGTGTGAGCAAAGTAACATTTATGAAGGGATTCAGGGAAACCGGCAGGCCGGACTTGAGTCCTGGAGATGGGAAGTACAGTGCCTGCACTCTGAAGGAGGGGTGTTAATGTTGCAGTTTAAAAACTGTAGTGTAAAGCACCCTTCTGGCAAGACAGTGATGGAGTGAATGATGGTGAAAGTTTTTCTTTTTCGGGCCACCCTGCCTTGGTGGGAATCGGCCGGTGTGATAATAATAAAAATATATATATGTATATATATATATATATGTATATATATATATATGTATATATATATATGTATATATATATATATGTATATATATATATATATATATACGTATATTATAGGTAGTAGGTTGGTAGACAGCAACCACGATGGTAGGATTGCTGGTTTCTTTTTCTGTCTCATAAACACGCTAGATAACAGGGATATCTTGCCACTCCTACGTATACTTTGGTCACACTTCACAGACACGTACATGCATATATATATATATACATACATCTAGGTTTTTCTCCTTTTTCTAAATAGCTCTTGTTCTTCCTTATTTCTTCTATTGTCCATGGGGAAGTGGAAAAGAATCTTTCCTCTGTAAGCCATGCGTGTCGTATGAGGCGACTAAAATGCCGGGAGCAATGGGCTAGTAACCCCTTCTTCTGTAGACATTTACTAAAAAAGAGAAGAAGAAAAACTTTATAAAACTGGGATGCTTGAATGTGCGTGGATGTAGTGCGGATGACAAGAAACAGATAATTGCTGATGTTATGAATGAAAAGAAGTTGGATGTCCTGGCCCTAAGCGAAACAAAGCTGAAAGGGGTAGGGGAGTTTCGGTGGGGGGAAATAAATGGGATTAAATCTCTAGTATCTGAGAGAGAGCAAAGGAAGGGGTAGCAGTAATGTTGAAGGATCAGTTATGGAAGGAGAAAAGAGAATATGAATGTGTAAATTCAAGAATTATGTGGATTAAAGTAAAGGTTGGATGCGAAAAGTGGGTCATAATAATCGTGTATGCACCTGGAGAAGAGAGGAATGTAGAGGAGGGAGAGAGATTTTGGGAGATGTTAAGTGAATGTATAGGAGCCTTTGAACCAAGTGAGAGTGTCATTGTGGTAGGGGATCTGAATGCTAAAGTAGGAGAAACTTTTAGAGAGGGTGTGGTAGGTAAGTTTGAGGTGCCAGGTGTAAATGATAATGGGAGCCCTTTGATTGAACTTTGTATAGAAAGGGGTTTAGTTATAGGTAATACATATTTTAAGAAAAAGAGGATAAATAAGTATACAAGATATGATGTAGGGCGAAATGACAGTAGTTTGTTGGATTATGTATTGGTAGATAAAAGACTGTTGAGTAGACTTCAGGATGTACATGTTTATAGAGGGGCCACAGATATATCAGATCACTTTCTAGTTGTAGCTACACTGAGAGTAAAAGGTAGATGGGATACAAGGAGAATAGAAGCATCAGGGAAGAGAGAGGTGAAGGTTTATAAACTAAAAGAGGAGGCAGTTAGGGTAAGATATAAACAGCTATTGGAGGGTAGATGAGCTAATGAGAGCATACACAATGGGGTCGAAGAGGTATGGGGTAGGTTTAAAAATGTAGTGTTAGAGTGTTCAGCAGAAGTTTGTGGTTACAGGAAAGTGGGTGCGGGAGGGAAGAGGAGCGATTGGTGGAATGATGATGTAAAGAGAGTAGTAAGGGAGAAAAAGTTAGCATATGAGAAGTTTTTACAAAGTAGAAGTGATGCAAGGAGGGAAGAGTATATGGAGAAAAAGAGAGAGGTTAAGAGAGTGGTGAAACAATGTAAAAAGAGAGCAAATGAGAGAGTGGGTGAGATGTTATCAACAAATTTTGTTGAAAATAAGAAAAAGTTTTGGAGTGAGATTAACAAGTTAAGGAAGCCTAGAGAACAAATGGATTTGTCAGTTAAAAATAGGAGAGGAGAGTTATTAAATGGAGAGTTAGAGGTATTGGGAAGATGGAGGGAATATTTTGAGGAATTGTTAAATGTTGATGAAGATAGGGAAGCTGTGATTTCGTGCATAAGGCAAGGAGGAATAACATCTTGTAGGAGTGAGGAAGAGCCAGTTGTGAGTGGGGGGGGGGAGTTCGTGAGGCAGTAGGTAAAATGAAAGGGGGTAAGGCAGCCGGGATTGATGGGATAAAGATAGAAATGTTAAAAGCAGGTGGGGATATAGTTTTGGAGTGGTTGGTGCAATTATTTAATGTATGGAAGAGGGTAAGGTACCTAGGGATTGGCAGAGAGCATGCATAGTTCCTTTGTATAAAGGCAAAGGGGACAAAAGAGAGTGCAAAAATTATAGGGGAATAAGTCTGTTGAGTATACCTGGTAAAGTGTATGGTAGTTATTATTGAAAGAATTAAGAGTAAGACGGAGAATAGGATATCAGATGAACAAGGGGGCTTTAGGAAAGGTAGGGGGTGTGTGGACCAGGTGTTTACAGTGAAACATATAAGTGAACAGTATTTAGATAAGGCTAAAGAGGTCTTTGTGGCATTTATGGATTTGGAAAAGGCGTATGACAGGGTGGATAGGGGGGCAATGTGACAGATGTTGCAGGTGTATGGTGTAGGAGGTAGGTTACTGAAAGCAGTGAAGAGCTTTTAGGAGGATAGTGAGGCTCAAGTTAGAGTATGTAGGAAAGAGGGAAATTATTTCCCAGTAAAAGTAGGCCTTAGACAAGGATGTGTGATGTCACCGTGGTTGTTTAATATATTTATAGATGGGGTTGCAAGAGAAGTAAATGCGAGGGTCTTGGCAAGAGGCGTGGAGTTAAAAGATAAAGAATCACACATAAAGTGGAAGTTGTCACAGTTGCTCTTTGCTGATGACACTGTGCTCTTGGGAGATTCTGAAGAGAAGTTGCAGAGATTGGTGGATGAATTTGGTAGGGTGTGCAAAAGAAGAAAATTAAAAGTGAATACAGGAAAGAGTAAGGTTATGAGGATAAAAAGATTAGGTGATGAAAGATTGGATATCAGATTGGAGGGAGAGAGTATGGAGGAGGTGAATGTATTCAGATATTTGGGAGTGGACGTGTCAGCGGATGGGTCTATGAAAGATGAGGTGAATCATAGAATTGATGAGGGGAAAAGGGTGAGTGGTGCACTTAGGAGTCTGTGGAGACAAAGAACTTTGTCCTTGGAGGCAAAGAGGGGAATGTATGAGAGTATAGTTTTACCAACGCTCTTATATGGGTGTGAAGCATGGGTGATGAATGTTGCAGTGGGGAGAAGGCTGGAGGCAGTGGAGATGTCATGTCTGAGGGCAATGTGTGGTGTGAGTATAATGCAGAGAATTCGTAGTTTGGAAGTTAGGAGGAGATGCGGGATTACCAAAACTGTTGTACAGAGGGCTGAGGAAGGGTTGTTGAGGTGGTTCGGACATGTAGAGAGAATGGAGCGAAACAGAGTGACTTCAAGAGTGTATCAGTCTGTAGTGGAAGGAAGGCGGGGTAGGGGTCGGCCTAGGAAAGGTTGGAGGGAGGGGGTAAAGGAGGTTTTGTGTGCGAGGGGCTTGGACTTCCAGCAGGCATGCGTGAGCGTGTTTGATAGAAGTGAATGGAGACAAATGGTTTTTAATACTTGACGTGCTGTTGGAGTGTGAGCAAAGTAACATTTATGAAGGGGTTCAGGGAAACCGGCAGGCCGGACTTGAGTCCTGGAGTTGGGAAGTACAGTGCCTGCACTCTGAAGGAGGGGTGTTAATGTTGCAGTTTAAAAACTGTAGTGTAAAGCACCCTTCTGGCAAGACAGTGATGGAGTGAATGATGGTGAAAGTTTTTCTTTTTCGGGCCACCCTGCCTTGGTGGGAATCGGCCATCGTGATAATAATATATAATATATATATATACACACACACACACACACACACACACACACACACACACACACACACACACACACATTGACAAAAATACAATATGGAGTAAAACAACATAGATAACTCAGAGCTACATCTCGAATACTTCGTCCAACTCCCCGGCAGTGGGCCACTTGCCCAGAATGCTGCAGGCATTTCCTCTCTGAATCGCGACACTGAGTCTCAGAAAGAGGAAGCTGGTCACCCTGTGATCCTTGGTTTCTATGATGAGTTTTTCACTTAGAACACACTTGCCCCATGCTCCAAGGGTCTCCGACCCTGTTGGGATGAAGTTATAGCAACAGGAAAAGTCTTCATATTTGCAAGTCTTCTGGGTCACTCTGTGGCTGGCATCTCCACCCCCTTCAGCTACGGAGTATGGCAAGTAGGTGTCTGCCAATGTGGCGGCACTAACACGGTGGTAATAACACTGCGACTAGCCAAGGACTCGAACCCATGTCCTTTTGGCCCACCTCATGGTGAGCAAAAATAACATGACCGGCCAAAACGACATGGGCTCGAGTCCTTGGCTAGTCGCAATGTTGTTATTGATTAAATACCACTCGTTCGTGGTTACAATTATATATATATATATATATATATATATATATATATATATATATATATATATATATATATATATATATATATATATATAAATTACGCAAGATAAGCCACGGTGGTGGAAATCTTTAGTTCAAGTACTTTCATATTTCTCAGTGTATCGTCAGGAGCCATGCAACAAGTCACACTTTTTTTTTTTTTTATCTTCCCACTGCCTTACCCTTCCTGTAATAGTGTCTGTCTTACCCCACCGTTCACATCCTCCCTTCTCCACCTCGGGCCACCTAGCAGAAATTATTGCCTGGAAATGAAGCTGCGAGCCCAATATCCATTCTAGCGAGAAATTTGCAAGAGCTGTAATGATGATAACCTGCCTACGGGAAGTAGTAGTAAGTAGTGTTGGAGTGATGAGTGATGGATGGTAATAGTATATAGTGATAGTGGCTTTCCGTTGATTAGTAATAATAATACTAATAGTGTTGCAGTTGTGGTTGCTGCTGCGATAGTGGTATCACAACTTTCCAAGAACATTTTGTTGGTTATGGTAGTAAGTACGATGGAGGCTGTGACGAGGGCCTCAACATACGAACGGCCGCAGTCATCATGCTAATGAATGATTATATTAATTCCCTTGGCCAGAGTCCTGTAGAAAACATGTAAATGCCAACTTTTCGTAAAAAGATCTATTTTTTGTTTTTACTATAATAATATCTGAAAAGATTTACATATACCATGCAAATATTGTCACAGCGTCTTCAGAGAATTATGTAAACGTTTCCCCTTTATATTTACAGGATCGTCATACAACGTTAGGATTACGCAACTAACATACTGCTTGGAAACTTTTAACATTTCATCTATCCTGAATCAACACTCGCTAGTTGATAGTGAATTAGTTTCGAATTGTTCAAGCCAGAGTATTGAGACTTTCGTTTTTCATATTAGGAATGTGTGATGATGACCCTGGCAGTTTAAAAACATTAAAAGCAGTTGCAGAAGCGGATAATGATCAGAAGGATGGTCTGTGTATACATAAAAGCATACGGGCAGGCACACGCGGGTTGGTGTATGTCACTAGAGAGATGATAATACCAACCTGACTCGCATGTTATATGGGAAATTCTTTGTCTACCTGGCCATTTTCAGTGACAAGGTGATTATGTGACAGAATAATAGCCTGCTGATGACTGCTACACTGCTTGTTGCAGCAATAGTCATGTCTCTTCCAGTGCCTCTGTCTTCGTCCTGGATAATACCGTTATTTAACATATTTACAAAAATGGTTGAGGTGGGCACTTCTGCTATACTTGTACGTTCCTGACTGTGATCACTATGTTCAATTACCTTTAGGAGTTCTTACTAGACAAAACGCTTTATTGGTTCTGTGGGCAGTAATGTGATCCCTGTACCTTTTAAAGCTCTTATATCTCTCCTCTCGTGTGTATCCTAATCATCCTATCCTTCAGTGTCATCAGCTTGAGTTCCCTTAACCTATCCCCATAGGACATATACCTTAGCTTCGAGACTAATCTTGTTGCAAACATCTGCACTTTCTCCAGTTTCGTAACATGTTTGACCAGGTGTGGTTTCCATACTGATGCAGCATATTCCAATATGGGCCTGACGTACACCGTGTATAGTGTCGTGAATGACTCCTCCCATAGTTGTCGAAAAGCTATTCTTCGATTTCCCAGACGCGCATTTGCTGCAGCAGTTATTTGGTTGATGTGCCCCTCAGGTGATGTGATCGGTATGATACACCAAGGTCCTACTCCTTGAGTGAGTTTGCATCCTTTGCCCCATGAGCCTGTACTCCGTCTGCGGTCTTTTTGTCACATCACCATGCTTCATAACTTTTCGCTTGGTGAAAAGTTACGAAGCATGGTGATCTGCTAACAGTGATACCTCTGACTCTATCCCAACTGTCATGTTATTCACGTGTGTGTGTGTGTGTGTGTGTGTGTGTGTGTGTGTGTGTGTGTGTGTGTGTGTGTGTGTGTGTGTGTGTGTGTGTGTGTGTGTGCGCGCGCGCGCGCGTGCGCCTCCCCCCTCCCCCCATGCGCTCTATTGACTCGCCTATTTGTGGTTGCAGGGTCAAGTTCTAGCTCCTGGCTTTGCTTCTCAATTTGTCGCATGCCGAGATTCACTCCCTCCTAACCTTTTGGGCCTTGTCATGCCTGCTCTTAAAACTATGTATGGATCCTGTCTTCTCCCGTTTTTCGTCGAGGTCATTACCCTTCCCAATCACTCTGATGCTGAAGGAATTTTGGCCTACCTACAACCCGTCTGTCTTTAACATCCAACTATGCCCCCCAAGTACCTGTTTCTCGCCTCTTAAGCAGCTTATTCCTGTCTACTCTAACATGTCTTACTGATTCTTCTGTCCTCTGATAAAAAGATGGAACACTGATGGCAGCAAAGAAATGAGTGAAATACTGAAATCTCAGTATGAGACTCAAAACTTTTTAAATATTTCTAAAATTTATAACGTAACCCTGACTTCACTGGACTTCGAAAAGCCATGGACATGTCCATGCAGTCTGCCCAAGGTTGTGACTCTTGGAACTCCTTGTTCATCAAGAACTGCAAGAAACCCCCTATCGCGTGCCTTAATATTCTGTAGAGAGGGAGCCTAGACACGGGTGTCATCCCACAGTCGGTACAAATATCGGATATAGCCCCACTCCACAAAGGTGACAGCAAAGCAGTATCATAGAATTAGAGACCGATAGCACTAACGTCCCAGTTATGAAAGCTTTTGAAAGGATTCTAAGAAGCAACATCACCAACCAGTTGAATTACTACCAATTGCACAACCCAGGGTAGCACGAGTTCAGAGCAGGTCGCTCCAGCAGATGTATACACAGACTTTGAAAGCCTGACTTGTACGATCATGGTGTAATCACAAAATGCCTGCAAGAAAGCTATAACTGGAAAAGTGAGCAGATGAATCTTTAACTTTCTAACAAATAGAAAGCAGAGAGTGATAGTAAACAGAGTTAAGTCAGACGCCGCCACAACGAAAAGCTCAGTTCCTCAAAGCCCAGTACTATCCACATCCTTATATCTGACATAGAGGTTGCACTGTATCACCCTTTGCGGACAATGCTAGAATTTGCATGAATGACATCCATTGAAGACACTGTAAATCTCCAAGCGGATATAAACCAAGTCTTCCAGTGGGCCGCAGAAAACATGGTATTCAACGAGGACAAATTTAAGTTACTCCGTTATGGAAAACTTGAGAAAATGAAAGTCAGGACGCTGTGTACAACTAATTCTAAGTACACAGTATAGCAAAAAAACTGATGTGGAGGACTTTGGAGTGATAATGTCAGAGGATCCCACTTTCCAGGATCGGATCACGACAATGTCGTCATCACAACCGCTAGAAAAATGATAGGATTTGTAACAAGAGCCATGAAAATAAGAGATGCCAAGCCAATGATGATCCCCTTTAAGTCGCTTTTTCTCTCTAGGCTGGAATACGGTACACTAACAGCCCCTTTTAAGGCAAGTGGATTGGCAAGTCTAGAGAATATAAAGACTGTCCACTGCACGTATAAGTTCAGCAAAGCATCTTAATTACAAGGAACATTGGAAGTCCTGTAATCCGTACTCTTGGAGTGCAGAAAGAAATATGATTAATTTATACCTGGAAAATCCTAGAAGGGTTAGTCCCAAATCTGCACTCAGTCACTCAACGAAAACAGAAGACTCTGCAGATGGTGCAATATACCGCCAACGAAAAGCAGGGGCGCCGTGAGTTTACATTGAGAGACTACACAATAAGTTTAAGGGACCCATGACTGTTCAACAGCCTCCCTTCATTAAATAACGGATATAGCCCCACTCCTCAAAAGTGGCAGTATAGACTGATAGCACTATGTCCCACATAAAAATAGTTGAAAGGGTTCTAAGAAGCAAGATCGCAGACCACCTGGATGCCCAGTGGTTGCACAACCCAGGACTGCATGGGTTAAGAGCAGGTCGCTCCTGCCTCTCAAAATTGGATGCATTGGAGGACAAACAGAATGCAGAGGTAATTTACACAGACTTTGCGAAAGCCTTCGACAAGTGCGATCGTGGTGTAATAGCACACAAAATGCGTGATAAAGGAATAAGTGGGCAAATGGATCTTTAACTTTCTAGTCAACAGAACACAGAGTAATATAGAGTTAAGTCAGAGTCAGCTAAAGTGAAAAGCTCTGTTCCATGACGTACAGTACTCTCGCCCACCCTTTCCGTCATCCACATAGATGTAAACCATAGGACTGTCTTCTTTTGCTGACTATACTAGAATTTACAGGAGTGTCATTTATTAAGAACACGGCAAATCTATAAGCGGATATAAAACAAGTCTTCAAATGGGCCATAGAACACAATATGAAGTTCAGTGAGGACAAATTTCAATTACTCCACTATGGAAAACTTGCTGAAATAAAAGCTAGATTGGAGTATAAAACAAATTCTAACCACACAATAGAGCGGGAAAACCAATGTGAAGGACTCGGGAGTGATAATGTAAGGGAATCTCACTTTCAAAGATCACAACAATATCACTATCACATCTGCTAGGAAAATGATTTGGTGGATAATGAGAACCTTCAAAACAAGGAATGCTAAGCCAGTGATGATTCCCTTTAAATCACTTATTATATCTAGGCTGGAATATTGCTGTACACTAACGGTTCCTTCCAGACCAGGGTGAATTTGTAGATCTGGACAAAATACAGAGAACTTTCACTGCATGTATAAGTACGGTCAAGCACCTAAATTATTGGGACCAGTTGACGTGAGAAGATACATAATTTACACCTGGAAAATCCTAGATGGACTAGGCCCAAATGGTAATCACTCCCTATGAAAACAGAAGACTCGGCAGGGGGTTCAACATCCCCCGTTGAAAAGCAGAGGTGCCGTTAGTACACTAAGAGATAACATAAATGCCAGGGGCCCAGGACTGTTCAACTGCCTCCCAGCATACATAAGGGAAATTAACAATAGACTTCTAGCTATCTTCAAGAATGAGCTGGACAGATACCTAAAGTCAATACCTGAGCAGTCGGGCTGCGATTCGTACGTTGGATTGCGTACAGCCAGCAGGAACAGCCTCGTTCATCAGGTCCTGATCCACCAGGAGGCCACCACGAGGGCGTTGACCCCCTGAGCACCTCCAGGTAGACTCGGGTAAACATAAAGGGGATTTGCAATTAAACTTCTAGCTGTCTTCAGGAGGAATCTGGGTAAGTTTCTAAAGTCGATTCCAGATTATCCTGGCTGTGGATCGTACTTTGGTCTGCTTGAAGCTAGCACTAACAGCGTGGTTGATTTAGAGCAAAAACTTAAGATGATGTACCAAACAGAAGCACAAAGGGAACAAAATGCCATCCAGGATATTTCAAGAAACCCCAAATATTTCCCTTCATATGCAAAATTCAAGCTAAGAGCTTCCTGTAAAATTGAATCCTTAATAAGAGGGGGCTTATACACTGACGATGTCAAGAAAATGTGCAAAATTGTAAAAGAGACGTACGAGTCGGTATTCAGCAACCCACTAATGACAGTATGGTAGAGAATGAAGAAACTTTTTTCAGTCCATCGGAAAGCCGCGCAGATCAACTGTCTTTAGTACTAATCCCATAGAATTCGAAAAAGAAATTAAAAACATGCCCACTCACTCAGCACCTGGACCCAGATTTTTGGAATTTCCTATTTCTAAAAAAGTGCAAAGTACTACTAACACGAGCCCTCAGTATTCTTTGGAGAAAAGACCTAGATCTGAGTGAAATACCGGAGACATAGCTCCTTAGCATAAGGGTAGTAGTAGAGCACTAGCTAAAAATTACTTCCCACATCATAAAATCTTTCAAAAGAGTGATGAGATGTAAGATTACAAACTTCATCATGGAACAGCACAATCGGCATAACCCAAATCAGCACAGCACGATCATGCCTATCTCAGCTGCCGAACCACTTTGACATAATTGTTACTTACACAACACAAAAAGTAGTAAACAGAGCAAGATCCAGCATCAGCGAGGTAAAAAGCTCCAGTTGCCCAAGGCACTGTCCTGGCACCTCTGCAGTTTCTCATCCTCATAGCAGACATACGAAAAACACCCATCACAGCTTTGTATTATTATTTGCACATGACACTAAAATAAGCATGAAAGTCATTTTGGTAGAAGACACTGCAAAATTGCAGGAAGATATAAGCAGTGTTTTCCAGTGGGCAGTGGAGAACAACATGATGTTCAATGGTGATAAGTTCCACCTGCTTAAGTATGGAAAGAATGAAGAACTGAAAAGGGACACTGTATTCAAAACTTAAGATCGAGAGGAACACGTGAAAGACCTGGGAATAATTATGTCCGCTGACCTTTTCTTCAAATATAAAATCAGTGTCACGACATATTGCTTAGTTTTGACGTCTTGGGTCAGGGCAGGAGAAATATTGGAGCTGGTGCAGATCATATACGGTCCTCATAGAGCCTTAGTCTTAAATATGTACTCACTGAAGCGAATGAGTGGTCATACCTGTCCTAAGCTCTCTGGGAGTTAGTGTGGGGTGTTACCGAGCACCATGGCTTGTAGTGTTTTAGAATCTCAGGTGAAAGTGTTGAAAGAGGAGGTTCTACTTCTTCAGGAGGAAAATAGGAGGCTGAAGCTTCACCTATATGGGTCTGGAAGTGTCAGATGGACATAGCTGGTAAAGAGGAATGGTCACCAGCAGGGCCGGATTAAGAAGTCTCCGGGCCCTAGGCTATTCAGATTGGCGGGGCCCCTTTGAGTTACGGGTAAGCGAAACGACCCCTTCCACCTTGGGGGTGGGGGGGGGGGGTCGGTGTGAGCCTTTTTAAGGTCTAATTAAATGAATTCTGGCTATTTAGATTAAATTTAATAGGGAAAGTACATCAAGACAACCAAAACCATTTACCAACAGCCATTATAACTATCTTGTTAAATCATGCATTTTAAAGAGAATAAACTCAAGACAGCATAGTATTACTAGATTGGACTATTAAAGTAGTGACATCATGTACCTATTATATTCAGCATAACCACTACAGCACTATTATTCCCTTTATAAATCACTGACCATTATTGTTATCATTGCATCATGCATAAGACTATCAAATCATATAAACTCAAGAAAGTAAAGAATTGTTTATATTCACAGGCACTTCTTAAATAAACTTTTTTCTGGATTTCATATTGGCAAAATCATCAATTATATTCTGAAAATCAATATTTCTTGTTAGATCAGACTCAATGGTCAACAAGGCTAGGTTACACAATTTGTCTTGGCTCATTGTTGAACGGAGCTGGGTTTTCACTCTTTTCAAAACAGAAAATGAACGTTCTCCTTCACAGTTAGTAGCTGGAAGTGTTAGGTAAAGGCGATACACTATGTCAACATAAGGGAAGGTTTCTGAGATACCTGCATTTCTTAAATGTTTCAAAGCAGCTGAGGGCGCACATTTTTCAGGTGGAGCTTTAATCTGATTCATATACTCAGAAAAATTAACTATTTCTTCAACAAATGTGTCCTGAACATCTGCTGAAAGGTGTTGTTGCAACTTTAATGCAGCTTCTCTCAATTCTGCATCTGGCATAGTAGTAATTTTGAACAGAAATCCAAACTTGTCATTGAGATTCTGGTAGATTTCTTTTTTCACTAATTCTGTAATCAGTGAATCCAGAATGACGAAGTATGTAGCTGTCTTACATTTCTGCCTTGGTAGCAACACAATTTCATTGTCTGGCTCTTCAAAATTGCGTTTCCTCTTCCTTGACCGCTGATGATCAGCCCGGTAACTGTAGTCTTTCACCAGCAGTTTAGCTTTCTCTTCAAACATTTCAAAAGCTTCATCATTGCGAAGTGAGCTTACAAATTCCACTAAGCCTGCATAGAGGTTAGCACAAGTAGCCATTTCAATTTCAATTTTCTGAAGTGTCTTGTTCGTGGCATTTAACCATTCCAGTATACAGTCCCAAAGCACACAGAGTAAGGCCAATTCAAAATCTTCCAATTTTGATGCTAAGCTGGCTGCTTCGCTTCTTGTAGTTGCTGTCTGGTCTTCATCCTCTGCTATTTGGATCAAAGCAGAACGTATTTCGGCAAAGCTTTCTTTCAAAGCAAGTGTTGCATCATGCTGCGCTGACCACCTTGTTGTTGATAATGATTTGATGACATCTCCATGGATGGTTGACTTGACTATACTCCACCGATGCGTTGAAGCAGAGAAAAAATTAAAGAGTGCTTGTAAAAGTCCAAAAAAATGAAACTGCAGCGGCACAACACTCCGCAGCACATGACCCAACAAGATTAAGAGAATGTGCTGAGCAGGGCACATATTCAGCAAGTGGGTTGATTTGCTTGATACGGGCTTGCAATCCATTATATTTACCCGACATGTTACTTGCATTGTCGTAGCTCTGGCCACGGCAATCCATAATAGAGAGATCATGTTCAAGCAGAGTATCCAGTACTACATTCATCATTGTTTCTCCATCATGGCCTGAAAGAGGAATGAATTTTATAAAGCGCTCTATAGGCTTACCACTGGAGTCGACAAAGCGAACAATGAATGTCAATTGATCTGTATGTGAAATATCTGGTGTTGAATCTACACTTATTGCAAAGTATTTTGCAGTTTTCACAGCTGCTATGATGTTATTGGGGACCTTCTTAGTCATCAGTTCAATAAATTCATTGCATATAGTAGATGACATGTAAGATACAGTGCCTCTTCCTGCATTCCCAAGGCGTGACACATGATTTACTAAGAATGGATCGAATTGTGCTAACAGTTCTATGATCCCTAGGAAATTGCCGTTGTTTTCCGGACCAAAAACCTCATTTTCTCCACGGAAAGCAAGTCCTCTTAGAGCTAAGAATTTTACAACAGCAACAACTCTTTCTAGAACTTTTCTCCAATAAGTGCGCTCTTTTTCAGTTTGATTTTCCAAATGAGAATCCAATAAGCCTTTTTTCTGTGCACGAAATACACTGGCTAAAATGCAGCTCCTGTGAGTGGTGCTGTTTTCATGTTCCTCGAAACGCTTGGAATTTTTCCAGTCATTGAACCCCTGTGTGAAGGTATTTTCTTTGGTAGAAAATAGCTTGCATGCTGAACAGTACACTTTTCCTGAGCTTTCAGAGTATACCATCCATGATCTTTTCACAGTTTCTGAATTTGCAAGCTTCCTATAAAACATAGATGACTTTGAACAACGACGACTTCCATCATCATAAATCCTTGCTGATTTCCTGAAGTCAGTGTTCAGAGTTTGACTGAAGTTTTCTGCAATGAAAGCATTACGTAGAGAATCTGGGATTACATTTGGCCATGAGGTAGGATCTTTTAAGACAAATCCTGTGGATGAAATGTCCGTTGAGACATTGAGAGGAGACACAAAAGAAGTAGATGCTGGCTGAGAAATAATGGAGGGAGGGCTTCCTGTATGATCTGACATGTCTGAAGATTCAACTGTACTGGTAACATCAGAAACTGTTTTCGTGAGCATGTCTGTGATCTTTCTGCAGCTTCCTACATCTTTCTTTTTCTGTTCTTCTTCTTGAATTTTCTTCTTTCTTTTCTGTGACCCACTCGCATAAGAACGTCCAACATCACGTTCACGAGATGCCATAATGAGGATGTATCACTGTCTGTAATCATGCAAATACAAATTTTTCATTATCAATTATTATTAATTTTTTAATTATTATTAATTTTTTTCTGTCAATTGGGGGGATATGGCCCTTGTAGCCCCCTTTCCTCTGGCTGCGCATCTAAAAATTCAAAACGTTACCAGAAAGGAGTCATATACAGAACTTTTACCATAGATTAGGTTAGTGATTTGGGCTACGAATATTTTACTAATTCATCCTCCTTGATCTCCAATTTACTTAAACAGAAATCATACTGAGTCCAAGAACAATGCACAATGGTATTTATATTACCATTTTCATAACTAAACTAATCATTATGTTTTGCATGATATATGGCCTACCACCATAGATAAGGACATGAGAATTAAAGAATGCAGGGACAATTTTCAGTTTCACCCAACCAACGATTTTCTGATGTGGCTTATGTGTTCCTGGGGAAATATGTAGTAAATTAATTGATGTTCTGCATCACTTCCGTCGCAACTTGAAAACTAAGCATTTACGACGGAAGTGATGTAGAACATCAATCAATCGAGATCTGTTATTGAAATGATAAAGACTTAAAGACAGGACAAAGTGCTTTTAAAACCTACAAACGGAAGTCAGTTTGCGTTTTTAGGTTTTTCTTTATAGTATTTTTACCAAAAATGCGTCTTTACTGGTCCATGCGTCTTTACTGGTCAAGTAACCCTATCAGGTACCTCCCTTAACATTTAGAGGCGAAAACAAACATTTATCCATACACATCAATGTCTATCAACAACACTTCAGTTAATTTGTCACAGTACAAGTCTAGATAACGTGTAATTACTACAGAAAATTGGAGAGGAATCTCCCATACTCACCCATTAGCGGGAAAACACAGCTGTTCTGATGTAAACAAAGGCGTGTTGAGTGTTGCCATCTATGGTTAGGTTTATTTATTTTTATTTTATTTTATTTCATTATTTATTTTTGTTTTGATTAATTTTTAAAAATCAATTTTACTCTCCAAACACTTGAACTTTTTAGGTAGGGACCCCTTTGCACTTGCACCATGTGCGCAGTCTTGGATGAGCCCCTGAACCCCTTGAACTGCGGGGCCCCCAAATGCGCAGGGCCCTAGGCAAATGCCTAGTTTGCCTATGCGGTCACCAGCTGTGAGAGTGGCGGCTGCTTTAAGTGGCAAGCGGTTCAGAGCTCAGGAAGAAGGTAGATGAGGGTTAATAGAGAAGATGTGAAGGTAGGAAATTGATTCTCTGTTCTCCAGGACGAGTGTACTTCAGTGGTTAGTGAGGTTAAAGTTATCACTGACTCCCCTGCTAATCAAGGTAAGAATATTCTAATTGTAGGAGATTCTCGGGTAAGATATATGAACTGTGCTTTTTGTAACAGGAAAGTCAGAGGGTGTGCTTCCCATGAGCTGGTGTTGGTGACATAGTCAGCAGGTTGGATAATATTATGTCAGGTAATGGGAACAAGCCCATTATCTTAGTGCTGGGGGTAATGACATAGGGAAGGGCAGGAGACAGGAGCTACTGGATAAGTACAGGTCAGCCATGGAAGTAGTCAGGTCTAAGGGAGGAATCCCAATCATATGTAGCATCTTGCCTAGAAAGGGAGTGGACAATGAATGGATATCTAGGGCAATTGTTGTAAATTGCTGGTTAGACAGGTACTGCAAGGAATTGCAATCCAATTCATTGATAACTGGGACAAATTCTATGGCAAACGTGATATGTATACAAGGGATGGGGTTCATCTCTATGGGGCTGGAGTGGTTGCATTAGCCAATTCGATTGAGAGAGTCATTGATGACTTGTCTAGGACTTTAAACTGATAGATTATAGAGGTATGGGTGTTTCTGGGAAACAACCAGGCTGCAGTATTAGGGTTGAAAACAGCATATACTACCAGGATACCTCAGGGATATGTTTAAGACAATATTCAAAATAAAGTTGCTAGTAAAGGCAAAGCAGTTGCTCAACAAACAGAGATAGTAGAAGGCAACGAGTGGCTAGCTCCCTTAAGGTTTACTATACAAGTAGTAGGAGTCTAAGAAATAAGATAGATGAGCTAAGATTACTTGTAAGTGCAGGTAATATAGATATTATTGCTATAACAGAGACATGGTTCAACCTGAAAGATAGAGAAATGCCTTCTGAATGCCACATACAGGGTTATAAACAGTTCCACACTGATAGGGTCAACAGGAAGGGTGGTGGAGTGGCGATCTTTCAGAGAAAATTTAAATTGTTGTGTTAGACAAGATATAAGATTAGAAACATCGGACACAGAATCTGTTTGGCTACAGTTTCTTGAGGGTCGTGAAAAATTAATTTTGGGTGTGATTTATAGGCCCCCAAACCTTGATAGGGAGTGCAGTGAGCTGTTATGGGACGAAATTCATAAGGCATCTAGATACGAAAATGTTGTAATAATGGGAGATTTGAACTTTAGTCAACAGTGTGACAGGAAATCTTGAGTCTAGTTACTTTCTTGATATGGTTCTGGATTGCTTTTTAAAACAGTTTGTGACAGAACTAACTAGAGGAAGCAGTCTTCTTGACTTGGTTCTTGCCAACAAAGAATCACTAATTAATAATCTTGAGGTTAATGATGAGCTCGGGGAAAGTGATCAAAAATCACTTACTTTCAATATATCATGGAATTACCCAGATTACTGCAATCAAATCTCTGTCCCAGACTTTCGCTTGGCCGATTTCATGGGACTGAAAAATTACCTGGGTGGGCTAAATTGGTATGTCCTGACTATGGGTCAGGTAGGTGGTCTTGGTTGCCAATATGACGTTTTTCAGAGCATAGTTCTAGCTGCCCAGACAACTTTTGCTCCGAGTAGGGAAATTAGATCTAACAAAAATGATCCCAAATGGATGAACAATAGATTAAAACATCTCATTAGTCAAAAGAGAGGCATGTATTGGCGTATCAAAAGAGGGGATGGGCAGTTAAGAAATTAATATATTCAATTAAAGAGAGAAATAAAGGAATAAGAAAAGTAAAATGGGATTGTGGCTAAGGTCGCAAGGTTCTTTCAGGTATACAGAAGTAAGATTAGGGACAAGATAGGATCACTTAAGAGTAACTCAGGTCAGATCACTGTAAGTGATCTGACCTGAGTTTTTACTCAGGAAAATACTAGCGAAATTCCAGAAATAATAAATTATGTAGAACAGGACGATAATAAACTATGCACGACTGCAGTAACTAGTGATATGGTTCTCAGACAAACAGAGAAATTAAAACCTAACAAATCCCCAGGCCCTGATGAACTGTTTGCAAGGGTGTTAAAGGAATGTAAAGAGGAACTTAGCATACCTTAGGCTAATCTTTTCTACATATCACTACAAACTAGCATAGTGCCTGATAAATGGAAAATGGCAAATGTAATACCAATTTACAAGGCAGGTGGCAGGTCCTTGGCTTCGAACTATAGACCAGTAAGCCTTACCTCCATAGTGGGAAAATTTATGGAATCAGTAATTGCCGAAGCAATTCATAGCCATCTTGAAAGGCATAAATTGATTAATGAATCTCAGCACGGTTTTACAAAGGGGCGTTCCTATCTTAGGAATTTACTAACTTTCTTCACTAAGGTATTTGAGGAGGTAGATCATGGTATTGAATATAATAGTGTATATGGACTTCAGTAAGGCTTTCGATAGAGTTCCACATCAGAGGCTATTGAAGAAACTTAAGGCACACGGAAAAGGAGAAATTTTTTCCTGGGTAGAGGCATGGTTGACAAATAGGCAACAGAAAAGTTGCGGGCGCTCTCGTGACTGCTCACATTATCAAGGAACATTGTTCCTTGATAATGTGAGTGGTCGCGGGAGCGCTTGGGATTTCTTTGTTCTTTCGCAGCGGTTGTTTTGCATATGCATTATATATATATATATATATATATATATATATATATATATATATATATATATATATATATATATATATTATTAAAAGTTTCTGCGATCCTTGGTTACTGTCGAAGGTTCGATAGTAATGGGAATGGAAACGTCTTATAAGGCACTGATTTAGATAACTATCATCTGACTACGTATATCAAGGTAGATGGGAAGCACCAGCTATAAATATGGAGAGAAGTTTTTTGTACTGTTTACGTACAATCGGTTAATTATCTGAAAAGAACTCTGAATGTCTCGTTTAGATATTCTCAATATTTTGTTTATAACTCTTTATTTATGCCTCTCACTTGTGAACTTCAGTCATATCTCCCGTGAATCTATATCTTTACAGAATGTGGATTCAGGGCTCTCTCTCCTCTTTTGGAAGATTCCATATACAATAGATTAATTTTGGCATTCTTCTTGCATGTTCTCGAATGCGTTTATTTCCATTCTTCAGTATGGAGACTAGAACTAATCCAAACGAGGCCTTACTAATAATGTATAGTGCCCTAGAACAAATTTTGTAGTCCTCTTGCTTGTATTGGTTATCCTTGTTAAGGACACATAAAGCTCTAGTGTAAGATGAGAAATATCTATAACCTTTACGTGTGAATATATTAAAAAGTCAAGTCTTTAATCTATACGCTCAAAATAAAAGGAAATGTAGAATAAATCGAAAATAAGAGTGCCATTAAACCTGTTAGAGAAGAGCAAATCACCGCCCGTGCTCCATGACCCGACCTTCTACCAGCAAATGTTAGAAATATTATCGAGTAGAAGTCTTTGAGGGAACTACACACGTTATTGCTAGGTTGTGATACCTTTGTTGTCGAGGCGGCAGAGCTAGCAGTAGCTTGATGGATCATGCGGTCAGGGAAAACTTAGCTGTAGAGTAGTCAACTCTCGAGAGAGTCGCCAGTATATCAAATGAATATGAATGTATGTTAAATGTAAGTAAATATAAACACATAAATGTTTAAACTCACCACGGATGTCGTAAACTTGGCCAGTTGGTTACTACAAACGCGCACGGATGTATACTTTTTACAGCTTGAATTAGGCGTATGCAGGATAGTGAAGAAGAGGCGGGACGTGTTGTGTGCACATACAGAGAAGAGCTGAAAGAGAACTGGTGAACCTTGTCCTTGTTGACAGGACCATAGGTGAGAGGATTACCTCTTGTTATCTGGGAGTGGATCAGTGTGTGTGTATTCATTCGTCTGTATGTGGTTGTTGGGGTCAATTCACAGCTCCTGGCTCCGCCTCTTCGCCGTCTTCTATTAGGGCCACACACTCCCGGCTACAAGAGGCTTGTACTTCTTAAAGCTAAGTATGGATTCCACCTCTGCCGCATCACTCTAGATTCATCCACATCACTCTCTAGATTCTTCCACTTACTGACTAACTTCATAACATCCCAGTTGTGCCCTTTTGTTCCTATTTCCCATCTCTGAAACATTGTCTCTGTTCACTTTGTCAGTGCCTCTCAGAATTTTGTACATCGTTATCATGTCTTCCCCTATCCCTCCTATCCTCTCGTGTCCTCAGGTTAAGTTCCCTTAACCTCTCCTCGTGTGACACACCCCTTAACTCCAGGACTAGTCTTGTTGCAAATCTCTCCACTTTCTCCAATTTCTTGATGTGCTTGACCAGGTGTGGGTTCCATACTGGTGTTGAATACTCCAATAAGGGCCTGACGTACAGTGTAGTGTCATGAATGACTCCTTACTTAGATGTAGTAACGTTATTCTTAAATTTGCCAGACGCGAATTTGCCGTAGCAATTATTTGGTTGATGTGCGCCTCAGAGGATATGATCGGTATGACGCTCACTCCAAGGTCCTCCACGAAAAAGGATTACACAGCCTTCCCATCCCTCCTTCCCCAGCCTCTACTCCGTCTGCAGTCTTCTTTGTCCAGACCCAAGCTTCATAACTTGGTTAAACTCCCGGAACCATTTCTCAGACCAGGCCTGTAGCCTGTCTTGATCTCTTTGTAGCCTTTCTTGATGTTCGTCCGCTTGTATTCTTATTAGTCTTCACGACGTCTGCGAACAGGAATACCTCTAACTTTCCCTTTTGTCATGTAATTCACGTATACAAAAAACAGTACCGGTCCCAGGGCTGATCTTTGTAGCACCCCACTCATCACATGCACCCATTCCGACACCTCGTCACGGATTATCACTCGTTGTTTCCGTCCTGTCAGGTATAACCTGATCCATTGTAGTGCTTTTCCGTGTTATTCCTACCTGCTCCTCTAGCTTTTGTACCAGTCTAGTGTCAAAAGCCGTCTAACAGCCCAAGAAAATGCAATCTACGAATCCCTCTTTCTCCTGCCGTACTTCTGTTACCTTGTTGAACTCCAGTATGTTTGTAGCACAGGATTCTCCATCCTTGAAACTGTGTGCGTGTTTGTACGTACGTATGTACTCTCCTAGCTGTACTGAGTTAAATCAGTTTTACGAAAGGTCGAGTCATAGCTCCTGCCGCGGCGTGCAAGTTGGCGAGTGTGTTGTTGTTTCCAGGTGTGCATTTTGGCCTTTTAGCACGCTTGAGAATACACACAAGGGCACTGTATGGGATACTGTGACGTCATCTGTTGACCTTTTGTTATCCTTCCTCTTCCCTTTCTCCTCTTCCTGTTTTCTCGTTAATCACAGTCAATTGCTCCCTTTTCCCATATGGCACCAGCTCGTTTTGATAAGGACCTGCCTCGTATGGGCCAGTAGGCCTTCTGCAGTGTTCCTACATTCTTATGTTCTTATGTATTCTCGACCTTTACTGCTGCTCTGACCTTTAACCTCTGGAACTTGACGAGTGTACAGGCTTTTAATATCTTGAATGCTTTGTTTGGAGTTTACAGTTCACATGGAACAAGATACTGTGGAGAAAGTGGTCGTTGTGGAAGTTAGCAGATAGAGGCAGCGGCTTGCCATGTATGTCAGCTGTAGGTCTTATTTAGTAGGGAAGGGAGAGGCTACCTGCGTTGCGCACTTGTCTTCCATGTGATGCGCATCACTAACTCTTAGATGCTATTAAACTCCTCCAGATATACCATTCGTTTTCTAAGGCGTTAGAGGGTCCGTTTCTACAAGCTTTTGAACAAAATTAAATATTAATTTACATTGTTACTTTAACTCGTATTTACCTGTATTTACAAAATTTTACGGGCCATTAACCAAATTAAATAAACGGGAGAGTAATATTTAGCAGCGGGGAAGACCTTGCCATCTCTTCAATAGAAGGAAAACTACATAATTTTTATATACATATAGAAAATTACACTTAGCTATTACTTACACTAAAGTATTTTATTGTTTCGTTCTGATATTCTTGTCTTGAACTCTCACCTCCCACGGGGATGCCGAGTTGACCAGTGGTGAGACTTGCTGTATATACGAAAGGTCCCTAGTTTGAACCCCAGGACACCGAAACCTAGACACGTTTATCTTACACCACTGAGAATTATCGAAACCTGAAAATCATATCCTGGACAAAATTCCATTGTTTACTCGCCTAGCTGTACTCGCCTAGTTGTAGTTACCCCCCCCCCTCTCTCTCTCTCTCTCTCTCTCTCTCTCTCTCTCTCTCTCTCTCTCTCTCTCTCTCTCTTCGCTGGTCGCTAATAGGTCCACTCTCTGCTTCAAGACTTTTATCGAACCTCTTTAAGCTATGTATTTATCCTACCTCCACAACATCTCTCCAGATTGTTCCACTTCTTGACAACTCTGTGACTGAAGAAATACTTCCTAATATTCCTGTGATTTATATGAGTTTTCAACTTCCAGTTGTGACCCCTTGTTGCTGTGTCCCACCTCTGAAACATTCTGTCCCTATCCACCTTGTCAATTCCTCTCGGTATTTTATATGTCGTTATCATGTCCCTCTTCTCCTACCTGTCCTCCAGCGTCATCAGGTTGATTTCCCTTAACCTCTTCTCGTAGGGCATACCCCCTAGCTCTGGGACTAGTCTTGTTGCTAACCTCTGCACTTTCTCTAATTTCTTAACGTGTTTGACCAAGTATGGGTTCCATACTGGTGCTGCATACTGCATTATGGGCCTGCCGTACACAGTGTACAGTGTCATGAATGTCTCCTTATTTAGATGTCGAAACGCTATTCTTAGGTTTCCAGGCGCCCATATGCTGCAGCAGTTATTTGATTGATGTGTGCCTCGGGAGATGTACTCGGTATGATGCTCACCCCAAGATCCCTTTCCGTGAGTGAGTTTTGCAACTTTTGACCTCCCAGGCTGTACTCCACCTCCGGTCTTCTTTGTTCTTCTGCAAACTTCATGACTTTGAACTTACTAGGGTTAAACTCCTGGAGTCATTTATCGGACCAGGTTTGCAGCCTGTCCAGATCTTTTTGTCGGCTTACCTGATTCTCGTCCTCTTGTATATCTCATTAGCTTTACATCGTCTGCAAACAGGAATACCTCTGAATCTATCCATTCTTTCATGTCATTCACATAAGGGGGATTACCAACAGACCCCTGGCAGTCTTCAAGCTGGCACTGGACAAGCACCTAAAGTCGGTTCCTGACCAGCCGGGCTGTGGCTCGTACGTTGGTTTGCGTGCAGCCAGCAGTAACAGCCTGGTTGATCAGGCTCTGATCCACCAGGAGGCCTGGTCACAGACCGGGCCGCGGGGGCGTTGACCCCCGGAACTCTCTCCAGGTAAACTCCAGAGTTTGCATAAATGGGGAGAAATCAGACTGGGGGCACGTCACAAGCGGTGTTCCTCAGGGGTCAGTGTTGGGCCCGTTGTTGTTCATAATCTACATAAACGGCATAGATGAGGGAATAAATAGCGACATAAGCAAATTTGCTAATGACACTAAAATAGGCCGTCCAATTCATTTTAATGAGGACACTAGAGCACTCCAGGATGATTTGAATAGACTGATGCAATGGTCGGAGAAGTGGCAGATGCAGTTTAGTATAGACAAATGCAAAGTTCTAAATGTTGGACAGTTAAATAACCATGCGACATATAAACTAAATAATGTAGATCTTAATATTACGGATTGCGAAAAAGATTTAGGAGTTCTGGTTAGCAGTAATCTAAAACCAAAACAACAGTGCATTAGTGTTTGCAATAAAGCTAACAGAATCCTTGGCTTCATAGCAAGAGGTATAAATAATAGAAATCCTCAGGTTGTTCTTCAACTTTATATATCTTTTGTTGGGATTCATTTAGATTATGCTGCTCAGTTCTGGTCACCATATTACAGAATGGATATAAATGCTCTGGAAAACGTACAGAGGAGGATGACAAAGATGATCCCATGTATCAGAAATATTCCCTGTGAGGATAGACTGAGGGCCCTGAATCTGCACTCTCTAGAAAGGTGTAGAATTAGGGGGGATATGATTGAGATGTATACATGGAAAACGGGAATTAATAAAAGGGATGTAAATAGCATGCTAAAAATATCTAACATAGACAGGACTCGCAACAATGACTTTAAATTGGAAAAATTCAAATTCAGGAAGGATATAGGAACGCACCGGTTTTGTAATAGAGTTGTAGATGAGTGGAACAAACTTCTGAGTACCGTCATAGACATTAAGACGTGTAGTTTTAAAAATAGGTTGGATAAATACATGAGTGGGTGTGAGTTGGATCTGACTAGCTTGTGCTACTAGGTCGGATTCAGTGCTCCTCCCTTAAGTGACGTGTCTGATCTCACTAGGTCAAGGCATTGGCTTAAGCCGGTGGGAGAATTGGACCTGCCTCGCATAGGCCAGTAGACGTGTTGCAGTGTTCCTTCTTTCTTATGTTCTTCTTATAATATATACCTGAAAAGTACTTGAGGGCCTGGTCCCAAATCTGCACACAGCAATAACATACTGGAGTGCAAGATATGGGAGAAAGTCCAAAATATAATAAACCCAATGAAAAGCAATTGTGCCGTGAGCACAACTGCTCACTGTATCACCGTCCTTGGCCCCGGACTATTCAATATTTTAACGGAAGATATTAGAAACACTGCTGGAACAAGTGTAGAAGTTTTCAAGAGGAAACTGGAGAAGTATCTTCACCAGGTGCCAATCAGCCAGGTTATGATGGATTTGTGGGTTAGCGGGCCTACAGCAGCAACAGCCTAGTTGACCAGGCAAGCACCAGACGATCCTGTCCCGTGGTTGGGTTCCGTTAGTAGAAAAACTCTCGGAACTCATTAAAGGTATATCACAATTAAAGGTAAGGCACTGATCTTTTAGGAGGCCTAGTCATAGACCGGGCCGCAGGGGCGTTGGCCTTCGGGACACCCTCCAGGGTGTCCGAAGGCCAACCTACCTACCTTTGGGTAGGTAGGTGCAGTTATGTTAGAGACTCGTAGTTTATACCTCTTAACTTTGGAACAAGCCTCGTTGCCTGCCTCTGCACACATCAATTTCTTAACATTCTTTTTCATGTGTGTAAAGGGCTGTACATTTTATGTGGTTATAAAGAGCTGTAAATTATTACGTATACTTGTGTACAAGTAGGTGCTCTCACCTACTTGTACTTTAAAGGGTCGATTTACAGGTCCTGGACCCAGAATTTGCGCGCATGCAGGCAAGACATTGGCATGGTGGATATGGGTGTCACTAAAAGAACTAGGTAATCTTCATTTTACAGCGACAGCTGCAGAGGCTCGACGCCAGAAATGTATATTTCTGCTTTGTCCTCATTAATGTTCATGTTTTGTAAACTTTTCGTAAAAAAAAAATTGACAGTCGCAGAATAAATGTTGTTTGTGACTGATCGTGGCTGGTTGTGTTTGTTTTTATGTCCATATTTTGAGTTACTTACCCCCTTCCTCTCCTCCCTGTCTTCCCTCCCATACCTGTCTTCCCATTTTCCCCTCCCTCCATGTCCCATCCCCTCGTCCCCTCCCTTTCTCTCTTTCCCTTCCCCTCCCTCTCTCCCTGCCCTTTCCCCTTCCTCTCCTACCTCCTCCCTCTCCCGGCTCTTTGTAACGTGGTTGTGACGTCACTGCGTTGCTGTGGAAACTCGACGCACTTCCTATAACTTTTCACTGTGTGTGTACTCACCTCTTTGTGGTTCCAGGGGTCTATTCACAGCTCCTGGCCCCACCTCTTCGCTGGTCGTTATTTTCTCCACTCTTCCTGCTCCATGAGCTTTATCATATCTCTTAAAAAGCTGTGTATGGATCCTACCTCCTCTACATCACTTTGCAGATTGTTCTACTGCATGACAGTTCTATAACTGAAATCTTCCTAACATTCCTGTGACTCTTCTGAGTCTTCAACTTCCAGTTGTGACCCCTTGATGCTGTGTCCCATTTCTGAAACATGTCCCTATCCACCTTGTGAATTCCTCTCATTATTTTATATGTCGTTATCATGTCCCCCCATCCTCTCCTCCAAAGTCGTCAGGTCGATTTCCCCCTCTCCTCGTATGACATACCCCACAACTCCGAGACTAGTCTTCTTGCAAACCTTAGCACTGTCTCTAATTTCTTGACGTGCTTGACCATGTGTGGGTTCCATACTGGTGCTGCATACTCCAATATGTGCCTGACGTACACGGTGTACAGAGTCTTGAACGATTCCTTACTAAGGTGTCGAAACGCTATTCTTAGGTTTGCCAGTTGCCCACATGTTGGAGCAATTATTTGGTTAACGTGCCTCTCGGGAAATGTACTCGGTATTATTCTCACACCAAGATCCTTTTCGTTGAGTGAAGTTTGTAGTCTTAGGCCTCCCTAGCCTGTACTATCTGCGTTCTTTGAAGTTTCCAATCTTCATGACTTTGCACTTGGTGGGGTTAAACTCCAAGAGCCATTTGCTGGACCAGGCTAGCCGCCTGTCCAGATCCCTTTGCAGTCCTACCTGATCCTCAGCCGTTTGAATTCTTCGCATTAGCTTTACATCGTCTGCAAACAGGGACACCTCTGAATCTATCCTTTCTTTCATGTCATTCCCATATACCAGAAACAGCACCGGCCTTAGGACTGACTCCTGTGGAAACCCGCTCGTCACAGGCGCCCACTCTGACACCTCGGCACGTACCATCACTCGTTGTTTCCCGTTGTTTCCTTCCTGTCAGGTATTCTCTGATCCATTGCAGTGCCTTTCCTGCTTGTTTCTCTAGCTTTTGTACTAATCTCTCGTGTGGAACTATGTCGAAAGACTTCTTACAGTCCAAGAAAATGCAGTCTTCCCTTCCCCCCCTCTCTCTCTCTTCTTATTTCTGCCATCTTGTCAAAAAACTCCAGTACTTTTGTAACAGGATTTCTGTTCCCTGTAACCAAGCTGGTTATTGTGTATAAGCTCATTCCTTTCTAGGTACTCCACCACTCTTCTCCAGATAATCTTCACCATAACTTTGCATACTATACATGTTAGTAACACTGGTCTGTGGTCTAATGCTACCTGTCTGTCTACTTAAAAATTTAAACTACATTTTCTGCCTTCCACACCTCAAGTAGTTGCCCTGTTTCTATAAATGTGTTGAAGATTGTTGTTAGTGGCACACACGGTGCCTATTCTCCCTCAGGACTCACGGAGAAATTTCTGGTCTCACCGCCTTTGAGGTATCTAGTTCGCTTATCAGCCTCTTCACCTCAGTGTACTCCACCATTCTGGCTCTCTGAAGTCCTTTGTCTCCACTGAAAATACCTCCATTAATCTCCTGTTTAGCTCTTCACATACTTTTCGGTTATTTCTTGTGATCTCCCCTCCCTCCTTCCTCAGCCTGACTACCTGGTTCTTGACTGTTGTTTTCCTCCTGATGTGGATGTACAATAGCTTCAGGTCAGATTTGGCTTTCGATGCTATGCCATTCTCGTATTGCTGCCATGCCTCCCTCCTTATCTGTTCATAATCGTTTCTGGCTCTTTGATCTTATTTTTTGGGTCCTTTGTCTTCTATATTTTTTTCCATTCTCTAGTGCATTTAGTTTGGCCTTTCTACACCTTTGGGTAAACCATGGGCTCGTATTGGTCTTCCCATTTTTTTTGTTGCTCTTAGGTGTGAACCTTTCTTCTCCCTCCTTGCATTTTGTCACATATTCCATCATTTCATTTACTGATTTTTCCCACTAGCATTGTTTTCCACAACCTCATGCAGGTGCAGGAAATTTCTCAAGCCTGTGTGGTCCCCTCTTTTGTAGTTTGGCTTCTCCCATTGTACTCTCCCTTCTTCCTTCTCCACTTGTAACTCTATGTATTCGAAGCTCAGGACCATATGATCACTAGCTCTGAGGGGCCTTTTATATTTGACATCCTCAGTGTTTGAACTACTCAAGGAGAATATGAGGTCCAGTCTTGCTAGTTCATCCTCTCCTCTCTCACTCTCCGGTAGTTGATGTTGATGCGTGAGGTTTTCCAGTACCACCTCTATCATCTTAGCCCTTCATGTTTCTGGTCCCCCATGTGGCTCCAGGTTTTCCCAGTCAATCTTGTGATTGACATCCTCAACTAGTAACTTTGCCCTGCCCATGTGGGCCCTTCTGGCCACCTCAGCCAATGTACCAACCATTGCTCTGTTGCTCTTATATTCTTGTCTTGGCCTCCAGCTTTTCTGTGGTGTACATCACTGCAATCACCACCTTGGAACCCCCAGTCTGAAATGTTTCTACTATATAGTCCCTTGCTTCCCTTCTGTCCCCTCCTTCCAACTCCTCAGAACCCCACTGGTTTTTGATGAGCAGTGCAACTCCTTCACCCTCTCCCACCCCATTCTCTCTTATCTTTCCTCAGGATCTGTTATTCAGTTGGAAAGATTGCATCTGTTTTCATTCCAATGAGCTTGGTTTCCGTGAATGCTATGTTGTCTGGGGATGCCTCCACGATTCTTTCCTACCATTCCTCACACTTATTTGTTATTCTGTCTGCATTAGTGTACCATACCTTCATCTTTTCTAAAACTGTATTCTGGGGGGTTTGTGGGGGCTGGGTGTGAAGGCTTACTCAGCCCTGTAACAACTTCAGACAGTATTACCCAGGCTGGCTCCTCCTCAGGAAAATTAGTGAATAGAAAAAGAAATAATAACAGACAAACATAAACACTTTATTATATAGAAAATATAAAACACTTAAATATGAAATATTAATCCTACATTAAAGAAAATGAAAAATGAAAAATATAAATGATAACTGAATTCAACGCTAATATATATAGGGGTGTCTGGTGTTGGTGACACTGTGTTGTTGAAATTGTAGCCGTTGCTGATGATAGGGGGGGTCACAGGTGTTGGTTACAACCCACCGGTTCGTTCTTCACAGTATAGCCATGAGTATTATATCCCGATGACAGGGAAGCAGGTTCTTTACCACTGCAAATATGAGGGGTTACGTCCTGCAATTTCATACAGGTGCACAGGTAATTAAATCCAAAAAGGGGAAGTCTCAGGACGTTAGTCCATCTCCATCAGTTCTGCTCGTTGATTGGCAGGTGACCCTCTCTGTCATCCAAGCTGGAAAGATAGACAGGTTACCCACTGCTTAAAAAATCACTCCATGATAAGTACAATACCTAAAATATGTGGTGATTATTACAACAGTCAACTTAGAGCAAAACTGAAAGGACTAAGTTTATTATTGGTCAAAAGTGAAGCTTTCAACCAATAAATCCACTAGAATACAAGGCAGGAATGTACTTACAGTAGTGCTGGGAGCTGTGAGTCTAGTGATTACTGTTTGGACCGGAGCCCCACACGTCACCTTTCGGGGGGGGGGGAGAAGGAGGGGGAAGGGATAACGGGAGCTAAACTGACCCTACCTTAACAAGCAGCCGGCAGTCAAACTATCACTTTCGGGGTGGGGGAAAAAAGGCGGGAATAGCGGGAGCTTGACTTACCCTACCTTAACAAGTAGCCGGCAATGAAACTACTGTTACTATATACTCCATCGCTACTCCTATCTATTGAACTTTTCCCTCACACTCCCCCATACCAAGACTTATAGTCAAGGAGTATAAGAAGAATAGGCGAGGAAAAAGTTCTAACATGTGGAAGTCGCGTAAGGCAACAAATCTTCTACTGACTGTCACGACTTAACCAGTCAGAGAAATAATTGGATGAACCATTGATATACACAATATGGAACTTAAAAGCCTGGAGTGCCAATGTCCACCTCAAGAGGCGACTGTTGGTTCCCTTAAAAGTTTCTAGGTATATCAAAGGTTTGTGGTCCGTTTCTAAAATGAATTCTTTTCCCAGCAAATAAAATTTAAGTTTGGAGATACCCCACACAAGGGCTAAACATTCCTTTTCTATTGTGGAGTATCTCGTTTCTGCGGAAAGGAGTTTCCGGCTTAGGAAGCATACAGGGAAGGGAGTACCATCATGGTATTGTAGTAACACTGCACCTAAGCCAGTATTGGAGGCATCAGTTCTTAAACAAAATGTTTTATTAATATCTGGAATCTTAAGTATAGGGTCTTTCGAAAAGATACTTTTAATCTCATTAAACTTCCCGAGCTACGTCAGAAAGTTCAAGAGGTTCCTTCACAGACTTTTTAAGGAAGTCTGATAAGATGCCTGTAAGATCAGTAAGGTTTGGGATAAACCGTGCATAAAAATTTACAGAACCAAGAAAGCTACGCATGAGCTTCTTGGTTTTGGGGAATTTAAATTGTAATAAAGCTTTGATCTTACTGGGGAGAGGCTGCAGAGAGTTATTAGAAAGTATCAGTCCAAGATATCTAATCTTGTTATACCCAAGGAAGCATTTCTTCGGCTTGGCAGTGAGGCCATGCGAGCGTAACCTACGCAAAACTGCTGTTAATGTTTGGATATGTTTGCCCCACGTGGATGTCATTACGTAAATTTTATCAAAATAAATTGAAACATTTGGCATATTACCCAAGACCTTTCTCATCAGTCTCACGTAGGTAGCACAGGCAGTTACCAAACCGAAGGGCATAGTTCTATATTGCATCAGTCCTTGGTGTGTAGGAAAAGCGGTGTACTGCTTAGAAGAAGGATCTAACATTACTTGATGATATGCCTGCGCAATATCAATCTCTGAAAAGAAGGAAGCGTCATAAAATTTGTGTAGATCGCTATCTATTAAGGGCATAGGCTCAGCATCCCACCGAGTTATAGCATTAAGGCCTCTGAAGTCAATAGCAAGTTTATATGAATTATCCTCCTTCTTAACCATGACTACTGGTGAACAATATGAAGATACTGAAGGTTCAGTGATCTTTAGTTTTAATAATTTGTCTACCTCTCGGTCAAATGCATCCTTAAGGTGAACTGGAACTGGGTATAATTTTCGTTTGATAGGATTGTCCGTCACTTAGTCAATCTTATGGACTACCGTGGAGGTAACACCTGGAATATCAGTAAAGACGTCTGAAAAGTTACTCACACATTGAAATAGTTCATGTCTCTTATGGTCATCCAAAGATTCATTAATATTAATGTTGGTTGCGCCCGAGTGGTCAAGAGTCACCAAGTCATGTAGTTCTTCATCATAGTCTAAGTTAGAGGTGTCAATTACGCACACTTTACATTCTTCAGTTGTTTTATCAAGTTCGTGTGGAAAAACTAAGTCAAAGTTATTAAGGCAGTTAACCGAATTTCTTCGGTAATATTTCTTAAGGATGTTGATATGATAAAGTTTAGGTTTCCCCTTGACTTCTATGAGGTAAGTCAACTTTCCCACAAATTTTTAATACTTTATATGGACCTTTCTGTGCTACTAATAATTTATTTGACTTGATAGGCAAAAGTACCAGAACTTCATCTCCTACTTTAAAACTTCTCCTCTGGCTTTTGGAATCAAAATAGGTTTTGTACTGGTCCATTGACAAGCTTAAGTTTTTCGAAACTATGTCAGAGGTCTCCTCAAGTTTGGATCTAAGGTCAAGGAGAAACTGGTAAGAAGACTGAACCTCAGCATTTACCTCCTCATTAGTCCATAAGTCATGAAGGATGGACAATGGGCCTCTGGCCTGTCTACCATAGAGAAGTTCAAAAGGTGAAAACCCCAAAGAGTCACTGGGAACTTCCCTCATGGCAAACAAAGCACAGGGTAGGTAACGATGCCACTCCTTAGGTTTAAGGGAGCAAAGTTTCCTTAAAATGGACTTGAGAATCGAATGCTGGCGCTCAATCCTCCCATTACAGCTGGGATGATAGGGTGTGGTGAAGAGAGGCTTCACTCCCAGAAGTTGGTATAGATGTTGCATTAAGTCAGACGTGAATTGTGTCCCACGGTCAGACAAAATTTCTCTAGGGATGCCCACTCTGGAGAAGATGGACAAAAGGGCTTCAGCCACCTCTGTAGTGGTTATGGTCTTTAAGGGTATGGCTTCAGGGAAACTCGAAGCATAATCAACTAATGTTAATATATATCTATGTCCCCCAGATGAAAGTGGAGATAAAGGACCAACGATGTCAATAGCTACTCTTTCAAAAAGTACCGTAAAGACTGGCATTTTGACCATAGGTACTCGCCTGGTACCTCGGGAGGATGACAGTTGGCAAACTTTACACGATCTACAATAGGTAGTGACATCTGAGGACATTTTTGGCCAAAAATAGGTTTCCCTAATTTTATTTAAGGTTTTACGATGCGAGAAATGTCCGGCCACTGGCAGGTCATGAGCCATTTTAAGAACAGTCTCTCTGCATTGACTTGGAACAACTAAGATGGAATAGTCTATCTCATCTGAATTTAATTTGAATACTGACTTGTACAAGATACCTTTTATATATTCAAATTTATATGAAAAGTTTTTCCTTTGGATAACTTGATTTTGTTTAGCGGCATTATAGCAATCCTGAAGAGAAGGACAATTACGTTGTAAATTGACAAAGGAGTCCTTCGATATGTCTAAAGGCTTAAAGTCAGGGAAAATCAAAGGATGGACAGTAGGAGAAGCCTGGGCTTTGGTCTGAGCCCTAGTCAAGACATTTATAGTATCGGAGGTGATATCTTCACTTTCATCTAATAAGTGAACCGGTGATCCTACTACCTCACTTTCGAGAGTAGCATCACTGGTTTTTAATCCCACATGAATCTCACGAGACATTGTCTCATCTGAACTTTCGAGGGGCTTCTCTGACTCTACAGAAAGAGGATCTGAAACACCTATGTCCATCTTTGGTGATGAAAGGTCAACCTCAGAAGGAAGAATGGCACCTTTTACATTACCTATTAGTATGGAGCAAGAAGTGATGGGAGCTAGTACGGCTTCAGACCAACCTGTGAACCATTTAGACCTAATGTAACAACGGATGGTAGGAGGATGACAAAGATGATCCCATGTATCAGAAACCTTCCCTATGAGGATAGACTAAGGGCCCTGAAACTGCACTCTCTAGAAAGACGTAGAATTAGGGGGGATATGATTGAGGTTTATAAATGGAAGACAGGAATAAATAAAGGGGATGTAAATAGTGTGCTGAAAATATCTAGTCTAGACAGGACTCGCAGCAATGGTTTTAAGTTGGAAAAATTCAGATTCAGGAGGGATATAGGAAAGTACTGGTTTGGTAATAGAGTTGTGGATGAGTGGAACAAACTCCCAAGTACCGTTATAGAGGCCAGAACGTTGTGTAGCTTTAAAAATAGGTTGGATAAATACATGAGTAGATGTGGGTGGGTGTGAGTTAGACCTGATAGCTTGTGCTAACAGGTCGGTTGCCGTGTTCCTCCCTTAAGTCAATGTGACCTGACCTGACTAGGTTGGGTGCATTGGCTTAGGCCGGTAGGGACTTGGACCTGCCTCGCATGGGCCAGTAGGCCTTCTGCAGTGTTCCTTCGTTCTTATGTTCTTATGTTCTTATGAAAAGTGTCTGTACGGCCCAAGTAGTCTGAAAGTATAGTAGAGGAATGAGTTTCTTTAAGGTTAGGGAACAGCTTATCAGAAATGACTATACACGTGCATCCAGTGTCTCGTAAAATTGTAGATACATTAAGTCCATTAACTGTTCCTGAACAGAAGGATGCTTGGTCATTACAGTCTTTAAAACATCTTCCAACTTTTTGGACCTTCTTAGAAGGACAATCTGGACGTTTATGTCCCTTAACACCACACAAATGACAAACAGGAATAGAAGAAGTCATTTTACTTTCCACTAGAGGCTTTGATTTCTTAAGGTCTGATGAACCCTTGCCCTTAGGGTTCGATCCCTTTAGGTCTTTATAGGAATTGTGGGCCTCAGCATACAGGTCAGCAGCCTCAGCAACTTCCTCAGCTTTAATCAGGTTACGTTCTCTGATGAATGTTCATATCTGATGGGGAAGAGCTGTCAGGAACTGGTCAGCAACCATGAAGTCTCTAAGAGATTCATAACTGTGATCAATTCCTGAACTCTATCCAAAAGTCGAACAAACGAAAGAGTGTTACCTCTAACTGCTGAAAGTTCTGGCCAGGCTGTAAGGTGGCATACCTAAAATCTTTCCTGTAAGAATTAGTGGTTTTTTGATATGCTTTAAGGATTGCCTTCTTCAGTAGGTTATAATTACATATGATATCCTGCGACAAAATTGCATAGATATTCAAAGCGGTACCAGAAAATAACATTCCTAACCTGGTAGCCCAGGTGTCAGCAGGCCATTCACAGAGGGTAGCGGTATATTCAAACCTGATAATGTATGAAGTTATGTCTTCCCCCTCTGTGAAGGGAGGTAAATTAGGTGTTGGAATATGTGCACTAGCTGCATGTTGTTCCATTACTCCTTCATCTAATTGCTGTTGTGAGAAAGTTAACTTTTTATTCTCTAATTCAAGGCGAGCTTGTTCGAGCTCGCGATTCTTTTCTCTCTCCCTTAACTCATATTCTCTGTCCTTTGCTCTTTCCTCAAGTTCCCTTAATTTAACTTGTTCCTCACGTACTCTAGTTCTTTCTTCACGATCAAGTCTATCACACTCCTTTTTGTCTCTCTTTCTAACTGTCTTTCTTGGATTTCTCTCTCAATTCTCTCTCTCTCCTATTTCTCCTGTCTTTCAAGGTTCTCTTTCTCCTTTTTATCCTCTCTTTCTAACTGTCTTTCTTGATTCTCTCTCTCTATTCTTTCTCTCTCCTTATTGTCTTCTGTTTCGATTCTCTCTCTCTTTCAAGTCTTTCCTGGATCTTAACACTAATGAAAGATTCTAAATTTTTCCCTGTTATTCCTAACTTACTTCCAGCATTCATCCAAAACTGGTATTCCTCCATGCTTGCAAGAACAACTTAAACTATCAGGGGAAATGAAACGGGTATTAAAGAAAATGGAGGGTTCAATTCCTGCTCCGCCTAAACTGTAAATAAACCAGAGGGCTCGATCCCTGCTTCAGTTAAACAATATGTATTAATTAAAACGAAGGGTTCTATGCCAGCTCCGAGCAAACAGTAAGTAGAATGGGGTCACTTGACCATCCAATCTTCTCACCAACAAATCAAGAGTGTCCTAATACAGTTCCCTTGATATAATAAAGAGCTCAATGAAACAAATTGTCACTGGAAAATCTCGGGTCCCTAGAGTCTAATCCTCCAAAGTGTTTCAAGCTCGCACAAAAATAGATGGCAGAATTAACTAGTATTCCTGCCTTGACTTGACTTACAATAAATTGAGACCATAACAATCACCAAATCTTTTAAATACCTGTACTGTAGTCCTACCATAGAGAATGATTACTCATGGCTGGTGGTAACCATCTGTGGTATGCGGCGTTGAAGTTCCAATGGTAGATTCGAGATGGAGTTGAATCTTGATTCAGTAGAGTTGATCCTGGCAAGGTCGCCACTTGTGAAGGCTTACTCAGCCCTGTAACAACTTCAGACAGTATTACCCAGGCTGGCTCCTCCTCAGGAAAATTAGTGAATAGAAAAAGAAATAATAACAGACAAACATAAACACTTTATTATATAGAAAATATAAAACACTTAAATATGAAATATTAATCCTACATTAAAGAAAATGAAAAATGAAAAATATAAATGATAACTGAATTCAACGCTAATATATATAGGGGTGTCTGGTGTTGGTGACACTGTGTTGTTGAAATTGTAGCCGTTGCTGATGATGGGGGGTCGCAGGTGTTGGTTACAACCCACCGGTTCGTTCTTCACAGTATAGCCGTGAGTATTATATCCCGATGACAGGAAAGCAGGTTCTTTACCACTGCAATGATGAGGGGTTACATCCTGCAATTTCATACAGGTGCACAGGTAATTAAATCCAAAAAGGGGGAAGTCTCAGGACATTAGTCCATCTCCATCAGTTCTGCTCGTTGATTGGCAGGTGACCCTCTCTGTCATCCAAGCTGGAAAGATAGACAGGTTACCCACTGCTTAAGAAATCACTCTCCATGATAAGTACAATACCTAAAAGATGTGGTGATTATTACAACAGTCAACTTAGAGCAAAACTGAAAGGACTAAGTTTATTATTGGTCAAAAGTGAAGCTTTCAACCAGTAAATCCACTAGAATACAAGGCAGGAATGTACTTACAGTAGTGCTGGGAGCTGTGAGTCTAGTGATTACTGTTTGGACCGGAGCCCCACACGTCACCTTTCGGGGGGGGGGGGGGAAGAAGGAGGGGGAAGGGATAGCGGGAGCTAGACTGACCCTACCTTAACAAGCAGCCGGCAGTCAAACTATCACTTTCGGGGTGGGGGGAAAAAAGGCGGGAATAGGGAATAGCGGGAGCTTGACTTACCCTACCTTAACAAGTAGCCGGCAATGAAACTATTGTTACTATATACTCCATCGATACTCCTATCTATTGAACTTTTCCCTCACACTGGGGAAGTGGAAGACCTGGCAAGTTACTGTAGGGGGGCTGCTGTGTACGTGGGGTTTGTGCTGGGGGATGGGGGCTGTGAGTGTGGAGTGTGGTTTGTTTTGGGTTAATTTGTTTGGTTGTGGGGTTCTGCAGGTGGTTGTACCTGCTGCTGCTCCTGACTCTGGGGTGTCCCAGTCTGACTAGATCTAGCCTTGTCTCTCTTACCCCTTGTACCTTTGTATCCTCTGTTTTTTGTCGTTAAGTCGCAGTCTAGGAACACCCTCTGGTAATTTGTTTCCTTTAGGCATGGTTTCTGTTGTTTTGTACCATTTATGTCCTGAAAATCAATTTTACTGGCCAATTTCTTCCCCTCAAGTATCCCCGTTCTCTGAAAATTTATCAGCTCGGCCATGTCCTCCCCTCCTATATATTTGATGATATTTTCAGTCTCCCTTTTTTCTCTCTCTGTCATCTTTCTTCATATGTCCTTCAGTCTCCTGAAGCCCATAAATAAAAACTGACCTCTCCCTCTCCTCGTACCATTGTTTTTCCCTCCACATCTCTGAATCCCTATTGCTGCTTCCCTTATCATTTCCTGGATCTCCCGGTGGCCTAATAGTACCTCTACAGGGGGCCTATCACCTTCTCTACCTACAACCCCCTCACTGCTGTCCCTGTGCCCAACAGCATGCCACTTTCCTTCCTCAGCATTTCCTGGTGGCCTGATAGGGCCTCTACATAAGACTTAAATCCTTTCTTTCCTCTGGTCCCCTCATTGGATATTGGTGTACCTGCTCCTGATTACATACCTCTTCTGTTCTTTGGCTCTATATCCTACTTCATCATTTTCAGTTCATTTTCTAGGCTCTCTGTCATGGCTGCTGTAGCTTGGGCTTCCAGCTCCCACATCTTGCTCTCGGCATCCATCCTTTCCTCCATTTGAGTGATAAGCTCACTTAGCTTCCTTTTGCACTCTTGTTCCATCCTTCTCCTGAGCTCTTCCATCCATTTTTCCTTTCCAGTTTCCCTGGCTGTTTGTCCTTCCCTCTGGGGTCCCGTTTTTTTCTTTATCTCCTCTATATATATATATATATATATATATATATATATATATATATATATATATATATATATATATATATATATATAGTGTTGTGTATGTATGTATGTGTGTACTCACCTACTCTCATACATGTGGTTGCAGGGGGTCGAGTCACAACTCCTGACCCATCTCGGTTCAACTTCCAGCTGTACCCTCTGAAACATTGTCAATGTTTGCCCTGTCAATTCCTCTCGGTATTCTGTATGTTGTAATATTCTCCTCCAGGTATCCCTCCTGTCCTCCAGTGTCATCAGGTTGACTTCCCTTAGCCTCTCATAGGACATACCCCTTACCTCCAGGACTTGTGCTTTCTCCGTGTGCCTCTAGGTTCTCCTAGTCAGTCTCCTTGGGGTTAAAATTCACCATGACCAGTAGCTTTGCCCTGAACATGTTAGCCATTCTGGCCACCTCAAGTAGTGTATTCACCATTGCTCTGTTGTTTTTATCATATTCTTGCCTTGATTTCTTGCTGCTTGGTGGAAGGTTTTTGCATCGCCTAGTCTTCAGTGTGCCTATGTAGTCATCTGCTTTCTTTCTGTCCATACCCAACAGTTCTGTACCCACAGAACTGTTGGGTACAATAATCTGGGCAGCAGCCCACCCCGGTGGGTGATTACAGGAACTGACATGGTTAAAGATAGCATTCGACTCCTACCCTGTCCTGATTGAGTATTTATGTTGGGCTATTCTGGTTTCCAGAAGTTTACCTGTTTGACCAATATATGAGAGAGGACACTGAGTACATGGGACCTTGTAAACCCCACCAACTTTGTTGGAGGGTGCGTTTTTAATCAACCTTTGTTTCATAGTTCCAGTGTTTTTGAAAGGAAAGTTTAAATTGATCTTTTTTAATGCCTCATGCCTCAAGGAAGTGATTGCCAGGAAAAAATGTACTAGTTTTACCATACAATGAGAACCTGGTTTGCCTGTATGAGGCATTAAAAAAGGTCAATAAAAACCTTGCTTTCAAAAACACGAACTATGAAACGAAGGTTGATTAAAAACGCACCCTCCAACAAAGTTGGTGGGGTTTACAAAGTCCCATGTACTCAGTGTCCTCTCTCATATATTGGTCAAACAGGTAAACTTCTGGAAACCAGAATAGCCCATAATAAATACTCAGCCAGAACAAGGTAGGAGTCGAACACTATCTTTAATCACGTTAGTTCCTGTAATCACCCACTGGGGTGGGCTGCTGCCCGGATTATTGTACCTAGCAATTCTGTCATAGAAAGAAACATAATTGAATCTTCTCTCATGAAACATGACAGGAATACCGTATATAACTCGGGCTATACAAGCTCGATAGCTAGTAGATGGCTCCAACTTCATCCTGTTCCCTACTTGTATGTTTCATAACAATAAAAATGCATTCAAATTAGCTGGTGTAGGTAACAGCTTTTAGCTTGTAAATGAAGTTAGAGATCCTTAGCCTAACCTTGTCAAACCCTGTGTAAAAGAGAGAGAGACAGAGAGAGAGAGAGACACAGAGACAGACAGACAGAGAGAGACACAGAGACAGACAGACAGAGACAGACACAGACACAGACACACACAGACACAGACACAGACACACACAGACACAGACACAGACACACACAGACACAGACACACACAGACACAGACACACACAGACACAGACACACACAGACACAGACACACACAGACACAGACACACACAGACACACACAGACACACACAGACACACACAGACACACACAGACACACACAGACACACACACACACATACACACACACACACATACACACATACACACATACACACACACACACACACACACACACACACACACACACACACACACACACACACACACACACACACACACACACACACAGCCAGTCTCTTGATTAAGACCTGTTACACAACCAGTCTCTTGATTTATTGTTAGTGTATTGTGTAAAGCTGTTTGAGACTAAATGTATGTACTAAGACTATATATACGATAATATAACCAGTAAAATAAGTGGTACAGAAGATAGAAGTAGGTCAAGTGTAACTGTTTATAGTATTGTCTATATACGACACAATAGATAAGTGCCACACAGGCACTGGGAAGCTCGCTACACTCTATTTTATTATTTAGGTATTTTACATAATCATTAAAACTCAAGGAACTTGTCCTGGTGAATATTCTGAGCAGTCACTCAAGTATATCTTTGTGAGGGGATCTTAGTTTGTGTGAGAGTAAAGTGCTTGGTAGGTAGAGCATATCTTTATATTGAGCTGACAATGCTTAGTATTTTCCTTCAGGTTGTGTCAAGCAGTAGCACCATGCTCTCTCTCCATACTTTACCTTAATACACATTATAAATAGCAGCCACATATGTCTTAACTTCAAATATGAATTGAATTCGCCTGGATAATTTGCTTGGTTAACAAAGCAAGTACTAGAGAAGGAAAAACTGATAACTGGTCAAAGTTGTGAGATGGGTGTTGTTCCTTGACACATGACATGAACCTCTCTCTCGTGTAGTTTTAATTCACTAACATACAAATTCTGCCTGAAAATATAAGTTAAATGATACTAGTATAATATATGGCTACGTTTAATAATGATAAACAGAGCAGTAGTAAGACTCTTGTTTATACAGATTAATATGTAGCTTGTAGTAAAGCTTTAGCTCTTAATATTACCGCTCTAACATAATACACTATATACATTTTTTTCTATTTACATGTTGAAGGTTTAAAAGGAGGCTTAATTAACTGTAGGAAGAAACATGAACGCACATGCACTCTTTATAAACTGTTGCAGCAGCAGTCTCAGCCGCCGCAGCCACAGCCGTCGCCGCCACAGCCGTCGCCGCCGTCGCCGCCGCAGCCGCCCACCACCACCACTCTTCTGTTGTGGATTATTTAGTAGTCTAAAGCAGCAGTGACAGTCAGGCAATGAGAGGTAGCCTTGCTGTTCATTAGTGTTTCCTTCCCTTATGACACCAGAATCTGTTCGAGTAGCATCTCTCGAAGATAGAGCGAATTTTCCATGTGGTGTTCAATGAGGACAAGTTTCAGTTGCTCCGATGTGAAAAAAAAAACTGGAGGCAATAGATTGAAACTGAGTACAGGACAAACTCAGACCAATAAATAGAGCGATAGTTCCATGTATGAAGACATGGGAGTGATGTCAGATCTCTCATTCAAGGACCACAACAAAGAATGTGATAGGCCGGATAACTAGAATATTCAAGACGAGAGATGATGACCTAATGATATTCTTCAAGTCTCTTGTTCTCTCCAGGCTAGCATACTGGTGTTTACTAACTGCCCCCTTAAAGGCAGTTGATAAACTGCCTAGAAGGGGGCAGTTGGTACACACCAAGCTAGAAACAAGAAGCTAGGAGCTAGAAAACATAGAGACCTACTGAGAATGGTACATCGTAAGTTGTACAAGAATGGTATACAATACCGACAAGATGAAATTGAGACACATGTGCAACATCTGGGTATCTTTATTGTAGACGTTTCGCCATCCAGTGGCTTTTTCAATACAAATTCCAGGACATAACTTGAAGACAGGAGAACTATGTACAGAAGATGAGGTAATCAGTCCCTCAACCTAGCAGTAGGTGCGAAGAGCACCATAGTCGTGGAGATTCTGAAGCAGAAGCAAGGCGCCTGACGCTTATATAGTAAAGTCAGGTGGAAATGGGACGGGTAGCAGACGAGGGCATAGTCACTGGTAGGCGGGATTCCCCAGTGGAAGTAGGTCCTACTCAAAGAGATGGGTTAGTTGTAGTAGTAGTAGTTGTCGTAGTCGTGAAGATTATGTACATGTCCTCAGAATCAAGATTCCATGATCTCTTTGGGTAGGACCTACTTCCACTGGGGAATCCCGCCTACCAGTGACTATGCCCTCGTCTGCTATCCGTCCCATTTCCACCTGACGTTACTATATAAGCGTCAGGCGCCTTGCTTCTGCTTCAGAATCTCCACGACTATGGTGCTCTTCGCACCTACTGCTAGGATGAGGGACTTATTACATCATCTTCTGTACATAGTTCTCCTGTCTTCAAGTTATGTCCTGGAATTTGTATTGGAAAAGCCACTGGATGGCGAAACGTCTACAATAAAGATACCCAGATGCTGCACATGTGTCTCAATTTCACATCGTAAGTTACACCTGGAAAATTTCTGGAGGGACTGGTACTAAACCTGCTCACCGAAATCACTCCGTATGAAGACAGATTTGGCAGACGATGCAGTGTACCTCAAATTAACATCAGGGGCGCGACGAGTACACGAAGGCAACTCGGTGAATGCCAGAGGTCCCCGACTTCGCAACGCCCTCTCTTTGTACGTGAGGGAAATTAGCAACAATCTCTTGCTGTCTTCATGAAGGAACTTGACAAGTTCCTCAGATCACTTCCTGACCAGCCGAGCTATAGCCCTTACGTTGGACTGATTTCAGCCAACATTAACAGATTGGTTAGGTCTTATCCACCGGGAGGCCTGGTTTTTGACCGGGCCGCGGCCTACAGGAGCATTGATCCCGAAAGTGGCTTGGTTTCCTTCAAGTCACTTTGTTGAATCCACGTCAGCTTACCCTACTGAGGGCAGTTTAGGTCACCCATGGTGTTCTGGGCAGGTCGGATCGCCTTTATCAGGTCACCCTCAGTGTCGAGGGCAGGTGAGGTTACTGTGTTGAGGGCAGGTAAGGTCACTATTGAGGGCAGGTTAGGTTACTGTGTTGAGGGCAGGTGAAGTTACTGTGTTGAGGGCAGGTGAGGTCACTGTTGAGGACAGGTAAGGTCACTGTGTTGAGGGCAGGTAAGGTCACTGTTGAGGGCAGGTGAGGTTACTGTGTTGAGGGCAGGTAAGGTCACTGTTAAGGGAAGGTGAGGTTACTGTGTTGAGGGCAGGTAAGGTCACTGTTGAGGGCAGGTGAGGTTACTGTGTTGAGGGCAGGTGAGGTTACTGTGTTGAGGGCAGGTAAGGTCACTGTTAAGGACAGTAAGGTCACTGTGTTGAGGGCAGGTAAGGTCACTTTTGAGGGAAGGTGAGGTTACTGTGTTGAGGGCAGGTAAAGTCACTGTTGAGGGCAGGTAAGGTCACTGTTGAGGGCAGGTCAGGTCAGGTCAACACAGCTCTTGTCTACTGTATGATGAGAGAGTTGGGACCGGGCTGCCACAGTATGTTAACTATACTACTACTATTGCTACTACTGTTACTACTATTGCTACTGTTAATACTATTACTACTACTTTTATTACTGTTGCTACTACTATCGCTGATGCTGCTGTTACTACTACTAATGCTACCACTTCTGTTGCTTTTATTATTACTATTACTACTTCTACTGCTATTACTATTGCTACTACTGCTACTATTAATACTAATGCTAGTACTATTATTGCTACTGCTATTACCAATAATATACTTACTATTTTATTGATATAGAAATAACGTTAGAAACTCATAAAAGTAAAGAATAGTGTTGCAAGTTAATCTGAGTTTTGTGCCAGATGTAAGAGAATACATAAATACTTAACGTGTTTCAAAACACATAAGAGAAACTGGGAAGTTGTTTTCTTTCAGCATTATAAGCAGCCAGCGAAGTGTTTGAATCTCCTCTGCTTGTCTGTGGTCAAACCTTGGCCTGTTCAGACTCTGGCCAGCCTTGTTTCTGTCCATGGTGTTGCTCCAACCCTGCGTGGGCACGTCGAGTTGGAACAACAACACACAGCATACCATAGCACTTGCAGCCCACTATCACATTTATTATTTTCGTTATTGACAGCCAGTCATCAGAAACTCGTGTAAATATTATGAAAAATCCTTGCATTGTACTGGCAGATTTTCAGATAACGATTGATAGCAATACCACCACCATCTATAGATGGAGGTGGTATTGCTATTAATCGAATGAACTGATATGACCATCAGGGAGGAAGTGAAACATGAGCAGAAGCGTGATATAGCAACAAGTTTAGAGTTTGTTAAAGTTATGCACTAGTGTAGAAAGAGTTATTACACAGCCTCGACCTATATAGTGTGTGCGCACGTGTGTGTTGGGCCGACCCCAGTGTAGGGTTACTGCCTCCTACGACCCCTTCGCAGTGCTGGTGCTGCTCTCACTGATGCTGCCGAGGTAGTGGTGCTGCTGCTCTCACTGATACTGCCAGGATGGTGGTGCTGCTGCTCTCACTGATACTGCCAGGATGGTGGTGCTGCTGCTCTCACTGATACTGCCAGGATGGTGGTGCTGCTGCTCTCACTGATACTGCCAGGATGGTGGTGCTGCTGCTCTCACTGATGTTGCCGAGGTAGTGGTGCTGCTGCTCTCACTGATACTGCCAGGATGGTGGTGCTGCTGCTCTCACTGATACTGCCAGGATGGTGGTGCTGCTGCTCTCACTGATACTGCCAGGATGGTGGTGCTGCTGCTCTCACTGATACTGCCAGGATGGTGGTGCTGCTGCTCTCACTGATACTGCCAGGATGGTGGTGCTGCTGCTCTCACTGATGCTGCCAGGGTGGTGGTGCTGCTGCTCTCACTGATGCTGCCAGGGTGGTGGTGCTGCTGCTGCTCTCACTGATGCTGCCAGGATGGTGGTGCTGCTGCTCTCACTGATGCTGCCAGGATGGTGGTGCTGCTGCTCTCACTGATGCTGCCAGGATGGTGGTGCTGCTGCTCTCACTGATACTGCCAGGATGGTGGTGCTGCTGCACTCACTGATACTGCCAGGATGGTGGTGCTGCTGCTCTCACTGATACTGCCAGGGTGGTGGTGCTGCTGCTCTCACTGATGCTGCCAGGATGGTGGTGCTGCTGCTCTCACTGATGCTGCCAGGATGGTGGTGCTGCTGCTCTCACTGATACTGCCAGGATGGTGGTGCTGCTGCTCTCACTGATGCTGCCAGGATGGTGGTGCTGCTGCTCTCACTGATACTGCCATGATGGTGGTGCTGCTGCTCTCACTGATGCTGCCAGGATGGTGGTGCTGCTGCTCTCACTGATACTGCCAGGATGGTGGTGCTGCTGCTCTCACTGATGCTGCCAGGGTGGTGGTGCTGCTGCACTCACTGATACTGCCAGGATGGTGGTGCTGCTGCTCTCACTGATACTGCCAGGATGGTGGTGCTGCTGCTCTCACTGATACTGCCAGGATGGTGGTGCTGCTGCTCTCACTGATGCTGCCAGGATGGTGGTGCTCCCGCTCTCACTGATACTGCCAGGATGGTGGTGCTGCTGCTCTCACTGATGCTGCCAGGATGGTGGTGCTGCTGCTCTCACTGATACTGCCATGATGGTGGTGCTGCTGCTCTCACTGATGCTGCCAGGATGGTGGTGCTGCTGCTCTCACTGATGCTGCCAGGGTGGTGGTGCTGCTGCTCTCACTGATGCTGCCAGGGTGGTGGTGCTGCTGCTCTCACTGATACTGCCAGGATGGTGGTGCTGCTGCTTTCACTGATGCTGCCAGGGTGGTGGTGCTGCTGCTCTCACTGATGCTGCCAGGGTGGTGGTGCTGCTGCTCTCACTGATGCTGCCAGGGTGGTGGTGCTGCTGCTCTCACTGATACTGCCAGGGTGGTGGTGCTGCTGCTTTCACTGATGCTGCCAGGGTGGTGGTGCTGCTGCTCTCACTGATGCTGCCAGGGTGGTGGTGCTGCTGCTCTCACTGATGCTGCCAGGATGGTGGTGCTGCTGCTCTCACTGATGCTGCCAGGATTGTGGTGCTGCTGCTCTCACTGATGTTGTCAGGGTGGTGGTGCTGCTTTTCTCACTGATGCTGCCAGGATGGTGGTGCTACTGCTCTCACTGATACTGCCAGGGTGGTGGTGCTGCTGCTCTCACTGATGTTGTCAGGATGGTGGTGCTGCTGCTCTCACTGATGCTGCCAGGATGGTGGTGCTGCTGCTCTCACTGATGTTGTCAGGGTGGTGGTGCTGCTGCTCTCACTGATGCTGCCAGGATGGTGGTGCTGCTGCTCTCACTGATGTTGTCAGGGTGGTGGTGCTGCTGCTCTCACTGATGTTGTCAGGGTGGTGGTGCTGCTGCTCTCACTGATACTGCCAGGATGGTGGTGCTACTGCTCTCACTGATGCTGCCAGGATGGTGGTGCTGCTGCTCTCACTGATGTTGTCAGGGTGGTGGTGCTGCTGCTCTCACTGATACTGCCAGGATGGTTCTGCTGCTGCTTTCACTGATACTGCCAGGGTGGTGGTGCTGCTGCTCTCACTGATGTCAGGGTGGTGGTGCTGCTGCTCTCACTGATACTGCCAGGATGGTGGTGCTGCTGCTCTCACTGATGCTGCCAGGATGGTGGTGCTGCTGCTCTCACTGATGTCAGGATGGTGGTGCTGCTGCTCTCACTGATACTGCCAGGATGGTGGTGCTGCTGCTCTCACTGATACTGCCAGGATGGTGGTGCTGCTGCTCTCACTGATACTGCCAGGATGGTGGTGCTGCTGCCCTCACTGATACTGCCAGGATGGTGGTGCTGCTGCCCTCACTGATACTGCCAGGATGGTGGTGCTGCTGCTCTCACTGATACTGCCAGGATGGTGGTGCTGCTGCTCTCACTGATACTGCCAGGATGGTGGTGCTGCTGCTCTCACTGATACTGCCAGGATGGTGGTGCTGCTGCTCTCACTGATACTGCCAGGATGGTGGTGCTGCTGCTCTCACTGATACTGCCAGGATGGTGGTGCTGCTGCTCTCACTGATACTGCCAGGATGGTGGTGCTGCTGCTCTCACTGATACTGCCAGGATGGTGGTGCTGCTGCTCTCACTGATGCTGCCAGGATGGTGGTGCTGCTGCTCTCACTGATGCTGCCAGGATGGTGGTGCTGCTGCTCTCACTGATGCTGCCAGGATGGTGGTGCTGCTGCTCTCACTGATACTGCCAGGATGGTGGTGCTGCTGCTCTCACTGATACTGCCAGGATGGTGGTGCTGCTGCTCTCACTGATACTGCCAGGATGGTGGTGCTGCTGCTCTCACTAATGTTGTCAGGGTGGTGGTGCTGCTGCTTTCACTGATGCTGCCAGGGTGGTGGTGCTGCTGCTTTCACTGATGCTGCCAGGATGGTGGTGCTACTGCTCTCACTGATGCTGCCAGGATGGTGGTGCTGCTGCTCTCACTGATGCTGCCAGGATGGTGGTGCTGCTGCTCTCACTGATGCTGCCAGGATGGTGGTGCTGCTGCTCTCACTGATACTGCCAGGATGGTGGTGCTGCTGCTCTCACTGATACTGCCAGGATGGTGGTGCTGCTGCTCTCACTGATACTGCCAGGATGGTGGTGCTGCTGCTCTCACTGATACTGCCAGGATGGTGGTGCTGCTGCTCTCACTGATGTCAGGGTGGTGGTGCTGCTGCTTTCACTGATGCTGCCAGGGTGGTGGTGCTGCTGCTTTCACTGATGCTGCCAGGATGGTGGTGCTGCTGCTCTCACTGATGCTGCCAGGATGGTGGTGCTGCTGCTCTCACTGATGCTGCCAGGGTGGTGGTGCTGCTGCTTTCACTGATGCTGCCAGGATGGTGGTGCTGCTACTCTCACTGATGCTGCCAGGATGGTGGTGCTGTTGCTCTCACTGATGCTGCCAGGATGGTGGTGCTGCTGCTCTCACTGATGCTGCCAGGATGGTGGTGCTGCTGCTCTCACTGATGCTGCCAGGATGGTGGTGCTGCTGCTCTCACTGATGCTGCCAGGGTGGTGGTGCTGCTGCTCTCACTGATGCTGCCAGGGTGGTGGTGCTGCTGCTCTCACTGATGCTGCCAGGGTGGTGGTGCTGCTGCTCTCACTGATGCTGCCAGGATGGTGGTGCTGCTGCTCTAATGCTGCCAAGGTAGTGGTGCTGCTGCTTTCAATGATGCTGCCAGGATGGTGGTGCTGCTCTCAATGATGTTGCCAGGGTGGTGGTGCTGCTCTCACTGATGTTGCCAGGATGGTGGTGCTGCTCTCACTGATGTTGCCAGGGTGGTGGTGCTGCTCTCACTGATGCTGCCAGGGTGGTGGTGCTGCTCTCACTGATGTTGCCAGGGTGGTGGTGCTGCTAATCTCACTGATGTTGCCAGGGTGGTGGTGCTGCTAATCTCACTGATGTTGCCAGGGTGGTGGTGCTGCTAATCTCACTGATGTTGCCAGGGTGATGGTGCTGCTGCTCTCACTGATGTTGCCAGGGTGGTGGTGCTGCTGCTCTCACTGACGTTGCCAGGGTGGTGGTGGTGCTGCTCTCACTGATGTTGCCAGGGTGGTGGTGGTGCTGCTCTCACTGATGTTGCCAGGGTGGTGGTGCTGCTGCTCTCACTGATGTTGCCAGGGTGGTGGTGCTGCTCTCACTGACGTTGCCAGGGTGGTGGTGGTGCTGCTCTCACTGATGTTGCCAGGGTGGTGGTGCTGCTGCTCTCACTGATGTTGCCAGGGTGGTGGTGCTGCTGCTCTCACTGATGTTGCCAGGGTGGTGATGCTGCTGCTCTCACTGTTGTTGCCAGGTTGGTGGTGCTGCTGCTTTCACTGATGTTGCCAGGGTGGTGGTTCTGCTGCTTTCACTAATGTTGCCAGGGTGGTGGTGCTGCTGTTCTCACTGATGTTGCCAGGGTGGTGGTGCTGCTCTCACTGATGTTGCCAGGATGGTAGTGCTGCTCACTGCTGTTGCCAGGGTGGTGGTGCTGCTCTCACTGATGTTGCCAGGATGGTGGTGCTGCTCTCACTAATGCTGCCAAAGTAGTGGTGGTGCTGCTTTCACTGATGCTGCCAGGATGGTGGTGCTGCTGCCCTCACTGATGTTGCCAGGGTGGTGGTGCTGCTCTCACTAATGCTGCCAAAGTAATGGTGGTGCTGCTTTCACTGATGCTGCCAGGATGGTGGTGCTGCTGCCCTCACTGATGTTGCCAGGATGGTGGTGCTGCTGCTCTCACTGATGTTGCCAGGGTGGTGGTGCTGCTAATCTCACTGATGTTGCCAGGGTGGTGGTGCTGCTGCTGCTTTCACTGATGTTGCCAGGGTGGTGTTGCTGCTTCTCTCACTGATGTTGCCAGGGTGGTGGTGCTGCTGCTCTCACTGATGTTGCCAGGGTGGTGGCGCTGCTAATCTCACTGATGTTGCCAGGATGGTGGTGCTGCTCTCACTGATGTTGCCAGGGTGGTGGTGCTGCTCTCGCTGAAGTTGCCAGGATGGTGGTGCTGCTCTCACTGATGTTGCCAGGGTGGTGGTGCTGCTGCTCTCACTGATGTTGCCAGGGTGGTGGTGCTGCTGCTCTCACTGATGTTGCCAGGATGGTGATGCTGCTCTCACTGATGTTGCCAGGATGGTGGTGCTGCTCTCACTGATGTTGCCAGGATGGTGGTGCTGCTCTCACTGATGTTGCCAGGGTGGTCGTGCTCCTCTCACTGATGTTGCCAGGGTGGTGTTGCTCCTCTCACTGATGTTGCCAGGGTGTTGGTGCTGCTAATCTCACTGATGTTGCCAGGGTGTTGGTGCTGCTAATCTCACTGATGTTGCCAGGGTGGTGGTGCTGCTAATCTCACTGATGTTACCAGGGTGGTGGTGCTGCTAATCTCACTGATGTTGCCAGGGTGGTGGTGCTGCTAATCTCACTGATGTTGCCAGGGTGGTGGTGCTGCTAATCTTACTGATGTTGCCAGGGTGGTGGTGCTGCTAATCTCACTGATGCTGCCAGGGTGGTGGTGCTGCTAATCTCACTGATGTTGCCAGGGTGGTGGTGCTGCTAATCTCACTGATGTTGCCAGGGTGGTGGTGCTGCTCTCACTGATGTTGCCAGGGTGGTGGTGCTGCTAATCTCACTGATGTTACCAAGGTGGTGGTGCTGCTCTCACTGATACTGCCAGGGTGCTGCTGGAGGGTGGTGGTGCTCCTCTCATTGATGCTGCCAGGGTGGTGCTGGAGGGTGGTGTTCTCATCAATGCTACCAGGGTGGTTGTGCTAACACTGATGTTGCCAGGTTGGTGGTGCTGCTCTCACTAATGCTGCCAAAGTAGTGGTGCTGCTGCTTTCACTGATGCTGCCAGGATGGTGGTGCTGCTGCCCTCACTGATGTTGCCAGGATGGTGGTGCTGCTGCTCTCACTGATGTTGCCAGGGTGGTGGTGCTGCTGCTCTCACTGATGCTGCCAGGGTGGTGGTGCTGCTCTCACTGATGTTGCCAGGGTGGTGGTGCTGCTCTCCCTGATGTTGCCAGGGTGGTGGTGGTGCTCCTCTCACTGATACTCCCAGGGTGGTGGTGCTGCTCCTCTCACTGATGTTGCCAGGGTGGTGTTGCTGCTTCTCTCACTGATGTTGCCAGGGTGGTGGTGCTGCTGGTCTCACTGATGTTGCCAGGGTGGTGGCACTGCTAATCTCACTGATGTTGCCAGGATGGTGGTGCTGCTCTCACTGATGTTGCCAGGGTGGTGGTGCTGGTCTCACTGAAGTTGCCAGGATGGTGGTGCTGCTCTCACTGATGTTGCCAGGGTGGTGGTGGTGCTGCTCTCACTGATGTTGCCAGGGTGGTGGTGCTGCTGCTCTCACTGATGTTGCCAGGATGGTGATGCTGCTCTCACTGATGTTGCCAGGATGGTGGTGCTGCTCTCACTGATGTTGCCAGGATGGTGCTGCTGCTCTCACTGATGTTGCCAGGGTGGTGGTGCTGCTAATCTCACTGATGTTGCCAGGGTGGTGGTGCTGCTAATCTCACTGATGTTGCCAGGGTGGTGGTGCTGCTAATCTCACTGATGTTGCCAGGGTGGTGGTGTTGCTAATCTCACTGATGTTGCCAGGGTGGTGGTGTTGCTAATCTCACTGATGTTGCCAGGGTGGTGGTGCTGCTAATCTCACTGATGTTGCCAGGGTGGTGGTGCTGCTAATCTCACTGATGTTGCCTGGGTGGTGGTGCTGCTGCTCTCACTGATGTTGCCAGGGTGGTGGTGCTGCTAATCTCACTGATGTTACCAGGGTGGTGGTGTTGCTCTCACTGATACTGCCAGGGTGCTGCTGGAGGGTGGTGGTGCTCCTCTCATTGATGCTGCCAAGGTGGTGCTGGAGGGTGGTGTTCTCATCAATGCTACCAGGGTGGTGGTGCTAACACTAATGTTGCCAGGGTGGTGGTGCTATCACTGATGCTGCCAGAGTGGTGGTGCTATCACTGATGCTGCCAGAGTGGTGGTGTTGGAGGGTGGTGGTGCTCACACTGATGCTGCTAGGGAGGTGGTGGTGCTGGAGGGTGGTGCTGCTCCTCTCATTGATGCTGCCAGGGTGGTGGTGGTGCTGGAGGGTGGTGGTGCTCCTCTCACTGATGCTGTCAGGGTGGTGCTGGTGCTGCTCTTCTCACTGATGCTATCAGAGTGGTGGTGCTGGTCTTTTGTTGTGGTGCTAAAGGGTGTTTGTGGTGGGGGTGCTGCTGAAAGATTACAGTGGTGGTGGCAGTGCCAAATGGTTATGTGGTAATGCTGGAAGGTGTGGGTGGTGTTAGGGTGGTGGTGCTGGAAAGTTAGTGATGATGGTGGTGGTATTAAGTACAGTAGTAGTGGTGGTGTTAGAGAGTTATAGTGGTGATGATGGTGAGGTTAATTAATATGGTGATACATTGTGATCCTGACAGCATATTCTTAGTGACACTGGATCACAGTATCTTCTGAAATAGGTGCTGCTAGCAGTATACACTGGCACAGCATACATGTACACTTTGTATTCAGATACGTATGCTGTGCCACACCAGAACCTTGTTAGTACCTACTGCTTTACTAGCAAGGTAAATGCTCGCTTAGAAGAAGTCACTACAATGTGTATAACATGCAAACTGTGCAATTATTATTATGCAGCAGGATATATTATTGTGGTCCCCTTCAGAATATTATGCTTTTGTTTTAGACAATTGACCAGACGGACTAAACGCCGTCTGATTGTATCTCCAATTTCCAGGTTAGTTATGAATTGTTGTACCCACGGTATTGTGACTTGTTCCACATAGTTGTCTAATTTGGTCCCTGGGAAAATGGTGTTATATACTTTGACTGTTGGCAGGGGTGGCGCCAGTATTTTTATTCCAGGGGAGCTTAGGGGTGGTTGTCTGGTTTAAAGTGAGAGGGGGGCTTAGTGGTTTTGAAGCAGCATTACTATTACTATTTTTTATTTGGGGGGGTAATTGAATTTATATTTTGCCATCAAGCGCATAGTTTACTGTGCACCCCGTCACAATCCTGCAAATGGTAGCACAAGACCATTTCGATACACAAAAGAACTAGGCCCCAAAAAGATTAACAGAGTACATTTGCTATGTGTGGGCAGTTTATATTTCACCTGTTACAAGGAAATTAAGGATGTTTGTGTTATGAGCGGCTGGGGTAGTTGGCGGGTGGTATGGAGACCACCAGGTAGGGAAGAGCAGTAACAGGTGGAAGGTCAGAGGTCACAATGAGTTGCTGGTCTTCCATGATAACCAGTGCACAAGCACAATACATCATCTCACCCAAACACGTCCGGTAGAATGAATGCCTTTGTGGTAAACAGGTGAACAATGCCATGCAGCTTTGAATACAGTGTTCTGGGAGGGAGGGAGTCGGGACAAAAGTACTAATATTTTATTTGTCAGGAAAAATGTATCTACTCAGTTTTTTATACTAAATGGCTAGAGCAATTAGATGCATTTCAGTCATTGTGTGACCCCTGAGCGTTATCCCTGTGTCCCATAACTCCATCCCCACATATATCAGCACACCCAAAAGAAATACTACACAAGAGATATTGTCAATTTATCTCATGGAAACTAATATTGTAATTTTTTCACTTAAAAAAAAGGCAAACACACTCCATATTCGAACTTTCCAGTAAGATAAACAAGCTTTGAAAGTTTTAAGGCAATCAGAAGAGGCATTCTCTAGCTACCGACATGAAAGGTGAAGCATTTATTAATTACACTGGAAAACAAAGGTTTCATCTCATGTTTAAAAACCTGTTTCCAACTAATTTTGGGACTTTGAAATCAAATCTGAACTTGGTTTTGCTCCAATTCGTACAGATTCTGTGAAACAGAACCCCTACGAACAACTTCACCAAGGCATAGCCATCAAGGAGAAGAGGTATGAAGGAAACCTGACTATCAGTTTGATGGTTGACTACTGCTGGACACTAGTGCACGAGAAGCCATACTCAACACAAGCGAAAGAAATGAAAACTTCGTAAATATTCTTCTATGACTGGAAATTTGTCATTTTTATGTATATGTATGTAATATATATGTTTGTGTATATATATATATATATATATATATATATATATATATATATATATATATATATATATATATATATATATATATATACAGTGGACCCCCGCATAGCGAACTTAATCCGTGCAAGAGGGCTGGTCGTTATGCGAAATGTTCGCTATGCGAATTAATTTTCCCCATAAGAAATAATGGAAATAAAATTAATCTGTGCAAGACACCCAAAAGTATGAAAAAAAATTTTTTTACCACAAAAAAATGTTAATTTTAGTACACACAAACTGAAAAAGGCATGCACAATTACATGACACTTACTTTTATTGAAGATCTGGTGATGATTGATGGGATGGGAGGAGGGGAGAGAGAGTGTTAGTGTTTAGAAGGGGAATCCCCTTCCATTAGGACTTGAGGTAGCAAGTCCTTTTCTGGGGTTACTTCCCTTCTTCTTTTAATGCCACTAGGACCAGCTTCAGAGTCACTGGACTTCTTTCGCACAACATATCTGTCCATAGTGGCCTGTACCTCTCGTTCCTTTATGACTTTCCTAAAGTGTTTCACAACAGTGTCATTGTAATAGTCACCAGCACGGCTTGCAATAGCTGTGTGAGGGTGATTTTCATCAAAAAAGGTTTGCACTTCAAGCCATTTTGCACACATTTCCTTAATCTTTGAAGTAGGCAATTCCTTCAATTTCTCTCTCCCCTCCTCTGAACCAGTTTCCCCAGGTCTGGCCTCTTGCTCTTGAAGTTGATCTATCAGCTCATCAGTGGTTAGTTCTTCATTGTCCTCCTCCACCAACTCTTCCACATCCTCCCCACTAACCTCCAACCCCAAGGACTTCCCCAATTCCACAATTGATTCCTCAACTGGTATACTACTCCTCTCAGGGTTAGCCTCAAACCCTTCAAAATCCCTTTTGTCTACACATTCTGGCCACAGTTTCTTCCAAGCAGAGTTCAAGGTTCTCTTAGTCACTCCCTCCCAAGCCTTACCTATAAGGTTTACACAACTGAGGATATTAAAGTGATCCTTCCAAAACTCTTTTAGAGTCAATCCAGTGTCTGTGGTCACTTCAAAGCACTTTTGAAACAGAGCTTTTGTGTACAGTTTCTTGAAGTTGGAAATGACCTGCTGGTCCATGGGCTGCAGGAGAGGAGTGGTATTAGGAGGCAAAAACTTCACCTTAATGAAGCTCATGTCCCCATAAAGTCGCTCTGCCACGTCTGTAGGATGACCAGGGGCATTGTCTAACACCAGGAGGCACTTAAGGTCTAATTTCTTTTCAGTTAGGTAATCTTTCACATTGGGGGCAAATGCATGGTGTAACCAGTTATAGAAAAATTCCCTAGTGACCCATGCCTTACTGTTTGCCCTCCACAGCACACACAAATTATCCTTGAGGACATTCTTTTGCCTGAACGCTCTGGGAGTTTCAGAGTGATACACTAATAAAGGCTTAACTTTGCAATCACCAGTAGCATTGGCACACATGAGAAGAGTAAGCCTGTCTTTCATAGGCTTATGTCCTGGGAGTGCCTTTTCCTCCTGAGTAATGTAGGTCCTGCTTGGCATTTTCTTCCAGAACAGGCCTGTTTCATCACAATTAAACACTTGTTCAGGTTCCAGTCCTTCAGTTTCTATGTACTCCTTGAATTTATGCACATATTTTTCAGCCGCTTTGTGGTCCGAACTGGCAGCCTCACCATGCCGTATCACACTATGGATGCCACTACGCTTCTTAAATCTCTCAAACCAACCTTTGCTGGCCTTAAATTCACTCACATCATCACTAGTTGCAGGCATTTTTTTAATTAAATCGTCATGCAACTTCCTAGCCTTTTCACATATGATCGCTTGAGAGACGCTATCTCCTGCTAGCTGTTTTTCATTTATCCACACCAATAAGAGTCTCTCAACATCTTCCATCACTTGCGATCTTTGTTTCGAAAACACAGTTAAACCTTTGGCAACAACAGCTTCCTTGATTGCCGTTTTCTTGCCCACAATAGAAGCGATGGTTGATTTTGGTTTCTTGTACAACCTGACCAGGTCGGTGATACGTACTCCACTTTCATACTTATCAATGATTTCTTTCTTAATTTCAATGGGTATTCTTACCCTTTGAGGTGTAGGGTTGGCACTAGAAGCTTTCTTGGGGCCCATGGTCACTTATTTTCCACAAACAGCACCGAAAACACTGTAATAATACGAAATATTCCGAGTGTATGCTTGAATGTTACCGCGGAGGCTAGCTGGTAAACAATGGGATGGGCGGCACATGTGAGGCTGGCTGAGGGCCCACATTGGACGCGTCTCGAACGAAGTTCGCTGAGCGGGTTTTTGTCTACTATGCGGGGCAAAATTTTAGCGGACAAAGCGTTCGCTATGCGGAATGTTCGCTATGCAAGGCGTTCGCTATGCGGGGGTCCACTGTATATATATATATATATATATATATATATATATATATATATGCACACACTGACACACACACGTACATAAAAAATAAGAAAGGTTGGTTTTTCTCATTATATACACCACACTTAACCCTTAAATGGTCCAAACATATATATACATTTTTTCAACATTTGAAAGTATGTAAAAAAAATGTACATCACCTTTTTTTTTTTTTTTTACATTTGAAAATGTGTAAAAAACTTTTATCTACATTTTTTTTGTTATATTTGAAAATATGTAAAAAAACATAGATCTACTTTTGGAGCACTACGGATTTGAACGTCGATCTATTTGGACCGTTTAAGGGTTAATAATTATGCATAATGTAATATACCTATGATGTTAGGTAACGTGTATCATTTTGTTCAACACTAGCCCTGGAGTATACCTCGAGAGGGTTTCAGGGGTCAATGCCCCTGCATTTGGTCTGTGACCAGGCTTCCTGGAGGATCAGGGTCTGATCAACCAAGCTGTTACTGCTGGCTGCATGTAACCCAACATAAGAACCACAGCCCAGCTGATCAGGTACTGATTTTAGGTGCCTGTCCAGAGCCTTCTTGAAGACAGCCAGGGATCTATTAGTAATACCCTCTCTGTATGCTGGGAGGTAGTTGAACAGTCTTGGGCCCCAGACATTTATTGTGTTGTATCTTAGTGTATTCATGGCACCCCTGCTTTTCATTGGGGAATCTTGCATCTCCTGCCCCGTCTTTTATTTCATAGGGAATGATTTTCGTGTGCAGATTTGGGACCAGTCCCTCTAGGATTTTCCAAGTGTATATTATCATGTACTATATCTTTCTTGCCTGCATTCCAGGGAGTACAAATCAAGGGATTTCATCTGTTCCCAGTAGTTTAGGTGTTTTTATTGTATTTATGCGTGCCGTGAAAGTTCTCTGTATATTCTCCAGGTCTGCAGTTTCGCCTGCCTTGGAAGGGGGCCGTTAGTGTACAGCAGTATTCCAGCCTAGAGAGAACAAGCGATTTGAAGAGAATCATTGTGGATGGATAATGATTCTCATTATCCATCCTGTCATTTTCTTAGCAGATGTGATAGAATCATTGTTGTGATCTTTGAAAGTGAGATCCTCTGACATTATCACTCCCAGGTCCTTCACATTAGTTTTTCGCTCTATTGTGTGATTGGAATTTGCTTTGTACTCCGATACGGTTTTAATTTCCTCGAGTTTTCCACGTTGGAGTAATTGAAATTTCTCATTTTTGAACTCCATGTTGTTTTCCGCGGCCTATATGGTTGATGCCCGCTTGGAGTCTTTCAGTGTCTTCAATGGATGACACTGTCATGCAAATTCAGGTTTCATCCGCAGAGGAAGGCAAGTTGCTGTGGCTTACATCTGTGTCAGATATGAGGATAAGGACCAAGATGGAGGCAAGTACAGTGCCTTGTGGAACTGAGCTTTTCACTATAGCTGCCTCAGACTTTACTCTGTTTACTATTACTGTTTGTGTTCTATTTCTTAGGAAGTTATAAATCCATCTACCAGCTTTTCCTGTTATTCCTTTTTTACGCATTTTATGTGCTATTACACCATGGTCGCACTTGTCGAAGGCTTTCGCAAAGTCTGTGAATATTACATATGCATTTTGTTTGTCTTCCAGTGCATCTAAGATTGTCATGGTGGTCCAGTAGTTGGGACAGGCAGGAGCAGCCTGCTCTAAACCCATGTTGCCCTGGGTTGTGTAACTGATGAGTATTTAAGTAGGTGGCAATCTTGCTTCTTAGAGCCCTTTCAAAGATTTTTATGATATGGGACGTTAGTGCTATCGGTCTGTAATTCTTTGCAATTGCTTTACTGCCACCTTTGTGGAGGGGGTGCTGTGTGTGTTGTTTTTAGTAACCCTTAAGCCAATTGGGAAAATGTTTTTCATGTACATTTGCACCAAAATTTTAGGGCCTCCAAAATGTTCCTCCTTGGCCTGATTGTGACTACAGCAGAGAAAACAAGGCTGCATCATTGGTATGTGCAGGGGATTGTGGGAGCCAGTAAATACTGTGTTTACATTTGTTTACAGGTGATAAGAGGTTTTCATTTGCTTAGCGTGACTGAACAATAAATATAAGTGAAATATAATATGAAAACACAGATATTGGTGCAGAACATATGACCAATAAGAAGAATCAGAAAACTGGAAAAAACTATCTTCTTCTATTAAATTAACTTTATGCACCAAACACTGGTGTTGTCATAAAATCATCACCAACACCACCTTCAAACCTTCATATCTCCATAAGTAGTAATCATATTTCACCCAGTCATGTCTTAATATACCTTTAAAATTGGGGAAAAAAATTTGGCAAGATAAAAATTTCTTAGCTTTTTTTTTTCTCCAAAATTGCCATCCCTGAGGGCACATTTTAGACCCTTCAGCAATTTAAGAGTTAACTATCCAAAATATTGATAATAAGACTATAAAAAACTTCATATGATAGAGACTTAAACTCAGATTCATGATCAGCTCATCAATGTTACCTTCAAACAACAAGTTTGGTTGGCTAGTGTCATTGCAAGAAAATTATTATTTAAATGTACCAAATTTCTTCAGTAAAATTGGCAGATCAGCAGGAAAATAGCCCACAATCCATTAAAACATTTATCTAAATATGATACACCAGCTTTTTAGGTTTGAAGCCTGTTAGAAGAGGCATTTTCCAGGTAGCTTTGATTGCAATCACCAACACTTAGAAATCTCTAAAATTTAAGTATCACTGAGAAGGATTGGATTTGAGTAGACCTGCTGGCTTAAGTCAGTAGACCTACCGCTGTGCTCCTGCATTATGTTCTTATCAGTGTAATAATAGTAATTAATTGTAATTTTTTACAATGAATTATAAATATATATATATATATATATATATATATATATATATATATATATATATATATATATATATATATATATATATATATATATATATATATATATATATATATATTATTATTATTATTTTATTATTGTAAAGTTCATTTCTCTTTCCATTTCTATAATTATTGTGTATATAATTATCTACCTCTCCCTCCCAGCTCCAGCTTTCCATTGTTTAACAGTTTCCCACTCTGGACTACACCCGGCTACACCCTCACTACTACACCTTCCCAGCTACACCCTCACTACACCTTCCCAGCTACACCCTCACTACTACACCTTCCCGGCTACACCCTCACTACTACACCTTCCCAGCTACACCCTCACTACTACACCTTCCAGGCTACACCCTCACTACTACACCTTCCCAGCTACACCCTCACTACTACACCTTCCCAGCTACACCCTCACTACACCTTCCCAGCTACACCCTCACTACTACACCTTCCCGGCTACACCCTCACTACTACACCTTCCCGGCTACACCCTCACTACTACACCTTCCAGGCTACACCCTCACTACTACACCTTCCCGGCTACACCCTCACTACTACACCTTCCCGGCTACACCCTCACTACTACACCTTCCAGGCTACACCCTCACTACTACACCTTCCCAGCTACACCCTCACTACTACACCTTCCCAGCTACACCCTCACTACTACACCTTCCCAGCTACACCCTCACTACTACACCTTCCCAGCTACACCCTCACTACTACACCTTCCCAGCTACACCCTCACTACTACACCTTCCCAGCTACACCCTCACTACTACACCTTCCCAGCTACACCCTCACTACTACACCTTCCCAGCTACACCCTCACTACTACACCTTCCCAGCTACACCCTCACTACTACACCTTCCCAGCTACACCCTCACTACTACACCTTCCCAGCTACACCCTCACTACTACACCTTCCCAGCTACACCCTCACTACTACACCTTCCCAGCTACACCCTCACTACTACACCTTCCCAGCTACACCCTCACTACTACACCTTCCAGGCTACACCCTCACTACTACACCTTCCAGGCTACACCCTCACTACTACACCTTCCAGGCTACACCCTCACTACTACACCTTCCAGGCTACACCCTCACTACTACACCTTCCAGGCTACACCCTCACTACTACACCTTCCAGGCTACACCCTCACTACTACACCTTCCAGGCTACACCCTCACTACTACACCTTCCAGGCTACACCCTCACTACTACACCTTCCAGGCTACACCCTCACTACTACACCTTCCAGGCTACACCCTCACTACTACACCTTCCCGGCTACACCCTCACTACTACACCTTCCCGGCTACACCCTCACTACTACACCTTCCCGGCTAAACCCTCACTACTACACCTTCCCGGCTAAACCCTCACTACTACACCTTCCCGGCTACACCCTCACTACTACACCTTCCCGGCTACACCCTCACTACTACACCTTCCAGGCTACACCCTCACTACTACACCTTCCCGGCTACACCCTCACTACTACACCTTCCCGGCTACACCCTCACTACTACACCTTCCCAGCTACACCCTCACTACTACACCTTCCCGGCTACACCCTCACTACTACACCTTCCCGGCTACACCCTCACTACTACACCTTCCCGGCTACACCCTCACTACTACACCTTCCCGGCTACACCCTCACTACTACACCTTCCCAGCTACACCCTCACTACTACACCTTCCCGGCTACACCCTCACTACTACACCTTCCTGGCTACACTCTACTACACCTTCCTGGCTGCACTCTCGCTCCTACACCTTCCCAGCTGCACTCACTCCTACACCTTCTCAGCTACACTCACTACTACACCTTCCCGGCTACGCTCTCACTACTACACCTTCCCAGCTACACCCTCACTACTACACCTTCCCGGCTACACCCTCACTACTACACCTTCCCGGCTACACCCTCACTACTACACCTTCCCGGCTACACCCTCACTACTACACCTTCCCGGCTACACCCTCACTACTACACCTTCCCGGCTACGCCCTCACTACTACACCTTCCCGGCTACGCCCTCACTACTACACCTTCCCGGCTACGCCCTCACTACTACACCTTCCCGGCTACGCCCTCACTACTACACCTTCCCGGCTACGCCCTCACTACTACACCTTCCCGGCTACGCCCTCACTACTCCACTTTCCCAGCTACGCCCTCACTACTACACTTTCCCAGCTACGTACTCCACTTTCCTAGATACACCCTCACTACTGCGCTTTCCCAGCTACACCCTCACTACTACACCTTCCCAGCTACACCCTCACTAGTACACCTTCCCAGCTACACCCTCACTACTACACCTTCCTGGCTTCACCCTCACTACTCCATTTTCCCGGCTACACCCTCACTACTACACCTTCCCGGCTACACCCGCACTACACCCTCCCAGCTACACCCTCACTACTACACCTTCCCAGCTACACCCTCACTACTACACCTTCCCAGCTACACCCTCACTACTCCACTTTCCCAGCTACACCCGCACTACTACACCTTCCCAGCTACACCCGCACTACTACACTTTCCCAGCTACACCCTCACTACTCCACTTTCCCAGCTACACCCTCACTACTCCACTTTCCCAGCTACACCCTCACTACTCCACTTTCCCAGCTACACCCTCACTACTCCACTTTCCCAGCTACACCTTCACTACTCCACTTTCCCAGCTACACCCTCACTACTCCACTTTCCCAGCTACACCCTCACTACTACATTCCCGGCTACACCCTCACTACTACACTTTCCCAGCTACACCCTCACTACTCCACTTTCCCAGCTACACCCTCACTACTCCACTTTCCCAGCTACACCCTCACTACTACATTCCCGGCTACACCCTCACTACTCCACTTTCCCAGCTACACCCTCACTACTCCACTTTCCCAGCTACACCCTCACTACTCCACTTTCCCAGCTACACCCTCACTACTACATTCCCGGCTACACCCTCACTACTCCACTTTCCCAGCTACACCCTCACTACTCCACTTTCCCAGCTACACCCTCACTACTCCACTTTCCCAGCTACACCCTCACTACTCCACTTTCCCAGCTACACCCTCACTACTCCACTTTCCCAGCTACACCCTCACTACTACATTCCCGGCTACACCCTCAGTCTCTACCCTACAGATAATGTAGATGTACTGTATAGAATTAGTTCTAAAATAATAGTAGTTTATTATGTATCTGAAAGTGATTGTTGTTTCAGGCGTGGTGCATGAGGTACCCAGGATTGGCAGTGATGGTGAGAGTGAGGAAGCTTCAGGAGCCAGTGATGAAGTCACTTCACCGCTCAACGTTAAACTCAGGCACAACAAAAATCGACGTATTACACAAGAGGCATGTGTTAATTAGTTTTCCCAAATAAGGTGGTGTCCTATAGCCCTGCTTCAGATTTACCACCCTACTATCTGATTTACCACCTTACCTTCTGATTCACCACTTTACTTTTTGATTCACTACCTTACCTTCTGATTCACCACCTTACTTTCTGATTCACCACCTTACTTTCTGATTCACCACCTTACTTTTTGATTCACTATCTTACCCTCTGATTCACCACCTTACCTTCTGATTCACCACCTTGCTTTCTGATTCACCACCTTGCTTTCTGATTCACCACCTTGCTTTCTGATTCACCACCTTACTTTCTGAATCACCACCTTACTTTCTGAACCACCACCCTGCCTTCTGATTTACCACCCTACCATCTGAGTTACCACCCTACCATTGATTTACCACCTTTCTGATTTACCTTCTGATTTACTACCATACCTTCTGATTTACTACCATACCTTCTGATTTACTACCATACCTTCTGATTTACTACCATACCTTCTGATTTACTACCATACCTTCTGATTTACTACCATACCTTCTGATTTACTACCATACCTTCTGATTTACTACCATACCTTCTGATTTACTACCATACCTTCTGATTTACTACCATACCTTCTGATTTACTACCATACCTTCTGATTTACTACCATACCTTCTGATTTACTACCATACCTTCTGATTTACTACCATACCTTCTGATTTACTACCATACCTTCTGATTTACTACCATACCTTCTGATTTACTACCATACCTTCTGATTTACTACCATACCTTCTGATTTACTACCATACCTTCTGATTTACTACCATACCTTCTGATTTACTACCATACCTTCTGATTTACTACCATACCTTCTGATTTACTACCATACCTTCTGATTTACTACCTTACCTTCTGATTTACTACCTTCTGATTTACCACCTTACTTTCTGATTTACCACCTTACTTTCTGATTTACCACCTTACATTCTGATTTACTCCCTTACCTTCTGATTTACCACCTTACCATCTGATTTACCACTTTACTTTCCGATTTATCTGCATACCTTCTGATTTATTACCTTGCCTTCTGATTTACTACCTGCCTTCTGATACACCACCTTACCTTCTGATTATTACCTTACTTTCTGATTTACCACTTTTCTGATTTACCACCTTATTTTCTGATTTACCACCTTACCTTCTGATTTACCACCTTATTTTCTGATTTACCACCTTACTTACCGATTTACCACCTGATATACCACTCTTCCTTCTGATTTGCCATCCTAGTTCAAAAGTTATTTAGGTCATTTTAAAAAATGCAATTAATGTATACAACATTAAGAAATGTGATACTGGCATTTGTTTCAAAACTGCAGCTTTAGTGACCCTCATGTAGTCGATTGGCTTTAACCTGTAAACGGTCCAAACGTATATACACCTACCATCCGACTTACGACCTGCTCGACTTACGACCACTCAACTTACGACCGTGTTTTTTATGCAAAATTTCTGGGAAATAAACAACTATTTGTGTTGTACACAGTGTTTATCCTAAACCTTACAGTATAAAATACAGTACTAACAGCATAAAAAGTAAAGTAAAACATGAAATACCAAAATAAAACAATAAAATAAAGTCATTACAAAAATATTTTGTTGATATTCAGTAGTAAAGTTCGACTTACGACCGGTTTCTCGGAACCGAACTCGGTCATAAGTCGGATGGTAGGTGTATATGTTTTTACCGCTAGTGCCTCAAACGTATATATACGTTTTATGTGTAATACATTTAACATTGCCACGATAAGCCTGAGTCACCTAGACATGAGAGAATGGGTGTGAGCACTCACTGTGTGCCATATTAAAATAATTGGGGATGCCTGGGTACCATATGCTCTTTTTTCCTATTAAGAAACAACAATGTTTTTTTTTTTTCTCAAAAACGTTGGGGCAGTACGGTAGTGAACGTATATATACGTTTGGACTGTTTACGGATTAAAGCTTTAAACCAATAACAAGCCATTCAAAGTGCAGCAGTGTCTGCTTGAAAGTTTACTATTTTCTTTGATAACTAGTAGAATCATTTTGTATGGGAGCGGGAATGGATGACCATTATTGTGCCTTCATTTCCCTTAATAATAATAATAGTTATGTATATACAGTGGACCCCGCATAACGATTACCTCCGAATGCGACCAATTATGTAAGTGTATTTATGTAAGTGCGTTTGCACGTGTATGTTTGGGGGTCTGAAATGGACTAATCTACTTCACAATATTTCTTATGGGAACAAATTCGGTCAGTACTGGCACCTGAACATACTTCTGGAGTGAAAAAATATCGTTAACCGGGGGTCCACTGTATATAATCTTTATTTCTATAAGTACATGTACAAGGTATACAGGCCTAGCTGACATCAGTGACATACTACTACAATGTATATAGAAAGCCCCTTGTTATGCAGAGCATTTTGGTCAATTTTGCCCCAGGATGAGACCCACACCAGTCGACTAACACCCAGGTACACATTTTTCTGATGGGCTAACATAGACAGCAGGTTTTTTTTATTATTATCACACTGGCCGATTCCCACCAAGGCAGGGTGGCCCAAAAAAGAAAAACTTTCACCATCATTCACTCCATCACTGTCTTGCCAGAAGGGTGCTTTACACTACAGTTTTTAAACTGCAACATTAACACACCTCCTTCAGACATAAGACAGCAGGTGTCTTATGGAAACACGGCCTTATATTTTCCAGCTGTACCAGGGATCAATCCTCAGACCTCAGTTTGTGAGCTGAGTGGTGCACTAGCGATAGAGCTGTGGGACACCACCTTATTAAGCTTTATTCCACTTTAGTTTATTTTACATGCAGTATAATATATTTTGGTGTTCAATATTTACTTTAGCTGCTTGGATAAATATAGGTTATTATGTAAATTCTGTAATTAAGTGGGTTGTGCATTGAAGACATTTTAAACCTAAGGGGAAAAAAGTTTTATTCGTAACCCAATGCACAAAAAATCAACCTAACTTAATCTAATACGTATTATATTTCAAGTCAAACTGTTTATTAGTTTTTTTTTGTTTTCCTAATATTTTTTATGTATAGATCCAGGATACATATCTGACTGCATTGCAGACCCCATTGAATACTATTTGTAAAGTTTATATAATGAAATTTTGAGCAGCTAAAATACCTTTTTTAACAATTTGCACATAATATAATCTGTTAAAACCCACATATTGTTTAACACTGTACACTGTGACCTATAAATTACCAGTAGCACCCTACTTTGCTGAGCAACTAAAGTAAATATTGATCATTGGTAAATGTTGAATATAGGTCCGTCTTAGGAGTATGTCAAAGTATTGGTGGGTATCAGCTAATTTTGATGGTATCAGGAATGATCTGCAGTTGAGTATCAGTATTGGTATCAGCAGAATTTTTGGTGTCTTCCCATCCCTACTGTGTGTGTTTTATGTCGGTTCTCAGGTTGTTAGGTTAGGCTTTGCTGTTAAAAAAAAATAGCATTTTCTTCCATAGCCCAAAATATAACTGTTTGTTGCACAGCCCATTTAATGCACACAGACTTCAGACATTCTCTTTAAATGCTCCATTATTAATAATTTCCAATGACACTTTTTCCAGTTTACAGAAATCAGAGATATTGAAATTCATTTTAATTTTATTGTAATTTTTTTCATCCTTTAATTTACTTAAAAATAATTGCTAGACTATGTTAAATGTAAATGTTAGCATAGTTATGTAGGAAGTTAGGAACTAATGTGTTACTGATTGCAGGATATCAACAAACGGTTATCATTGCCAGCGGATTTGCGGGTGCCAGATGCATTTCTTCAGAAACAGTCTATCAGCCCGGATGGTCCACTCAGTCGAGCTTCTCGTAGACAGTCTCTATCAGAAATTGGCTTTGGGAGAATGGAAACTTATACAAAACTTGATAAGCTAGGAGAGGTGAGGAAAGTGAAACCAAAATTTGTAAATAGTGACACCATATTAGATTATTACAGGTGCCCCTTGCTTTATGCCTTATCATCAAGGCCCGTGGCACATACATCAAAATCACAAAATGAAAAGCCATAACTATTTCTAATAAATTTTTAGGATAACATTTATATTTAAATGAAACTGTAATTGTCAGACATTAGAAATAGAGAAGGCAGAGATGGAGTGGGGTGGGTGAGGGAAACTTCAAGGCTGCAGTATAGAGGACCACTCAGTCATTCATTACTTCTGAGTTGATACATTTTTCTTGACAGTAAGGTTATTGTTGTAACTTTTGTAGTTCAGGCTCCTTTTCAATCTAGTGCAGATGTCTAGGGCAAACTGGTTAATTCTGCCAGCTTTTGTATAGTCAGGTCCTTAACATCAAGAACTGTTTGCGCTTCCTCTGTCTGGTCAGCAGCTGTAGTAATGTCTTCCTTTTCAGGGCTTGAGGAAACTTCTCCTACATTATGCTCCAGTTTACCAATCTCTTTCACAATTGTTGTCATTTTGGAAAACCCTTAAATTTCATGTCTTTTCAAAGGTATCATAAGGCCTAAATGATGTCATTGTTATCTCTCAGGTTGTATGCCTTCCACAACTTCACTTTTGCAAAAAGCAGGAGTCACATTGGAGCAAACTCATATAACACCTGGAAAATTTTTGGTAGAAATGATCGTTACATAAAAAGCAGGGGTACTGTGGGTACAATAAGAACACTATCAACATCTGTGGCCCCAGACTATTCAGCATCTTACGAGAAGATATCAGAAACACTGCTGGGACAAGTGTAGAAATCTTCAAGAGGAAACTGGACAAATATCTTCAGGTGCCAGATTAACCAGGCTGTGATGGTTTTATAGGTCAGTGGACCACCAGCAGCAAAAGCCTGGTTGACCAGGCAAGCACCAGACAAGGCTGGCCCATGGCCAGGCTCTGGGAGTAGTACTCTGGGAACATATAGTGAACCTACATAAAGTGAGGGATTATGGAACAGTATTGTTCATTCCAGTGTCAGGTCTTGTTTTATTATTACATTTGCAGTACAGTACAGCCTTCCTCACTTAGTGACGTACTCGTTTACCGACGACTCGGATATATGACGGGCTCTCTGACCAATATGCAAACCTAAATAATGTACATTAGAGCAGATTTCCTCTATTCTGTTTATTTCAATATACAGTACACTACTGTATAAACGTTTAAAAATATATCAGAAATGTTATAAATGGTGCAAAGGTGACATTAAAACAATATCAAAAGATGTTTGACACAGACATACTACCATTATAGTGTGCTCCTCGCTTAGCAATGAATTCGTGTACTGACGTGGTCTTAGGAACGGAGCTCCATCGTTAAGTGAGGAGAGGCTGTATTTTCATTTAGGTTTTATAATAGCACATATTGTAGGAATATTTCTTTTCATTTATCACTGGCCAATTTGATTCACGTTTAATGTTTTCTAGTGTGTTACTTCATTGTATTTATAATTCTATTCACAAACAACTCACACTTATAATAAGAAATTGTAGATGATATTTTGGTAGGTTCTGGAACACAAGTGCAACATTTTGGTCCAAAATGAACCAAAATGGACCAAAATATCTGAAGTTTTCTTTTGGAAGTGTGGGTTAATTGTGAATTGTTCCAGCCACAGTAATGTGACTTTTATTCATCTATAATTCTGTGTATATCTTCACCACATAGTGTCCTAGGTTATGTATATGTAACACTGAATGATGTCTAGTTTCACTTTTCTTATACATGTATTGTTAAATTTTTCAGTTTAAGGAGCTAAATTGACGTACGTGTGTGTGTGTGTGTGTGTGTGTGTGTGTGTGTGTGTGTGTGTGTGTGTGTGTGTGTGTGTGTGTGTGTGTGTGTGTTTGTACTCGCCTATTTGTGGCTGCAGGGGTCGAGTCACAGCTCTTGGCGCCGCCTCTTCGCTGATTGCTACTAGGTCCTCTCTCTCCCTGCCCCATGAGCTTTATCATACCTCGCCTTAAAACTATGTATGGTTCCCGCCTCCACTACGTCACTTTCTAGGCTATTCCACGGCCTGACTACTCTTTGACTGAAGAAATACTTCCTTACGTCCCTTTGATTCATCCGAGTCTTCAACTTCCAATTGTGACCTCTTGTGTCTGTGTCCCTTCTCTGGAACATCCCGTCTTTGTCCACCTTGTCTATTCCACGCAGTATTTTATATGTCGTTATCATGTCTCCCCTGACCCTCCTGTCCTCCAGTGTCGTCAGGCCGATTTCTCTCAACCTTTCTTCGTAGGACAATCCCCGTAGCTCTGGGACTAGTCTTGTTGCAAACCTTTGCACTTTCTCTAATTTCTTGACATGCTTGACTAGGTGTGGATTCAGGCCCATACTCCAGTATGGGCCTGACGTAAATGGTATACAGAGTCTTGAACGAATCCTTACTGAGGTATCGGAACGCTATCTGTAGGTTTGCCAGGCGCCCGTATGCTGCAGCAGTTATCTGATTGATGTGCGCCTCAGGAGATATGCTCGGTGTTATACTCGCCCCCAGATCTTTTTCCTTGAATGAGGTTTGCAGTCTTTGGCCATCTAAACTATATTGTGTCTGTGGTCTTCTTTGCCCTTCCCCAATCTTCATGACTTTGCATTTGGCAGGGTTAAACTCAAGGAGCCAGTTGCTGGACCAGGCTTGTAGCCTGTCCAGGTCTCTTTGTAGTCCTGCCTGATCCTCATCCGATTTGATTCTTCTCATTAACTTCACATCATCTGCAAACAAGGACACTTCTGAGTCTATCCCTTCCGTTATGTCATTCACATATACCAAGAACAGCACAGGTCCTAGGACTGACCCCTGTGGAACCCCGCTTGTCACAGGCTCCCACTCTGACACCTCGTCACGTACCATGACTCGTTGTTGCCTCCCTGTCAGGTATTCTCTGATCCATTGCAGTGCCTTTCCTCTTGTGAGGAACTGTGTCGAAGGCCTTCTTGCAGTCCAAAAAAATGCAGTCGATCCACCCCTCTCTCTCTCTTGTCTGTCTTCTGTCACTTTGTCATAAAACTCTAGTAGGTTTGTGACACAGGATTTTCCTTCCCTGAAACCGTGCTGGTTGTCAATTATACACTTGTTTCTTTCCAGGTGCTCCACCACTCTCCTCTTGATGATCTCTATGACCTTGCATACTATACATGTTAGCGATACGGGTCTGTAGTTTAGTGCCTCATGTCTGTCTCCCTTTTTAAAAATTGGGACTACATTTGCCATCTTCCATACCTCAGGGAGTTGCCCAGTTTCAAATGATGTGTTGAAGATCTTTGTTAATGGCACACACAATATCTCTGCTCCCTCTTTAAGGACCCACGGAGAGATGTTGTCTGGTCCCACCGCCTTTGAGGTGTCAAGTTCGCATAGCAGCTTCTTCACCTCCTCCTTGGTTATATGTACCTCATCCAGCACTTGCTGGTGTACCCCCCTGTTCTGATTTCCTGGAGTCCTACTGGTTTCCACTGTAAATACTTCTTTAAATCTCGTGTTGAGCTCCTGACATACCTCTCGGTCGTTTCTTGTGAATTCCCCGTGTGTATGTGTGTGTGTGTGTGTGTGTGTGTGTGTGTGTGTGTGTGTGTGTGTGTGTGTGTGTGTGTGTGTGTGTGTGTGTGTGTGTGTGTGTGTGTGTGTGTCACCTAGTTGTACTCACCTAGTTGTACTCACCTAGTTGTACTCACCTAGTTGTACTCACCTAGTTGTACTCACCTAGTTGAGGTTGCGGGGGTTGAGTCCGAGCTCCTGGCCCCGCCTCTTCACTGATCGCTACTAGGTCACTCTCCCTGAACCGTGAGCTTTATCATACCTGTGTGTGTGTGTGTGTGTGTACTCACCTAGTTGTACTCACCTAGTTGTACTCACCTAGTTGTACTCACCTAGTTGTACTCACCTAGTTGAGGTTGCGGGGGTCGAGTCCGAGCTCCTGGCCCCGCCTCTTCACTGATCGCTACTAGGTCACTCTCCCTGAGCCGTGAGCTTTATCATACCTCTGCTTAAAGCTATGTATGGATCCTGCCTCCACTACATCGCTTCCCAAACTATTCCACTTACTGACTACTCTGTGGCTGAAGAAATACTTCCTAACATCCCTGTGATTCATCTGTGTCTTCAGCTTCCAACTGTGTCCCCTTGTTACTGTGTCCAATCTCTGGAACATCCTGTCTTTGTCCACCTTGTCAATTCCTCTCAGTATTTTGTATGTCGTTATCATGTCCCCCCTATCTCTCCTGTCCTCCAGTGTCGTCAGGTTGATTTCCCTTAACCTCTCCTCGTAGGACATACCTCTTAGCTCTGGGACTAGTCTTGTTGCAAACCTTTGCACTTTCTCTAGTTTCTTCACGTGCTTGGCTAGGTGTGGGTTCCAAACTGGTGCCGCATACTCCAATATGGGCCTAACGTACACAGTGTACAGGGTCCTGAATGATTCCTTATTAAGATGTCGGAATGCTGTTCTGAGGTTTGCTAGGCGCCCATATGCTGCAGCAGTTATTTGGTTGATGTGCGCTTCAGGAGATGTGCCTGGTGTTATACTCACCCCAAGATCTTTTTCCTTGAGTGAGGTTTGTAGTCTCTGACCCCCTAGACTGTACTCTGTCTGCGGCCTTCTTTGCCCTTCCCCAATCTTCATGACTTTGCACTTGGTGGGATTGAACTCCAGGAGCCAATTGCTGGACCAGGTCTGCAGCCTGTCCAGATCCCTTTGTAGTTCTGCCTGGTCTTCGATCGAGTGAATTCTTCTCATCAACTTCACGTCATCTGCAAACAGGGACACCTCAGAGTCTATTCCTTCCGTCATGTCGTTCACAAATACCAGAAACAGCACTGGTCCTAGGACTGACCCCTGTGGGACCCCGCTGGGACCCCGCTGGTCACAGGTGCCCACTCTGACACCTCGCCACGTACCATGACTCGCTGCTGTCTTCCTGACAAGTATTCCCTGATCCATTGTAGTGCCTTTCCTGTTATCCCTGCTTGGTCCTCCAGTTTTTGCACCAATCTCTTGTGTGGAACTGTGTCAAACGCCTTCTTGCAGTCCAAGAAAATGCAATCCACCCACCCCTCTCTCTCTTGGCTTACTGCTGTCACCATGTCATAGAACTCCAGTAGGTTTGTGACACAGGATTTCCCGTCCCTGAAACCATGTTGGCTGCTGTTGATGAGATCGTTCCTTTCTAGGTGTTCCACCACTCTTCTCCTGATAATCTTCTCCATGATTTTGCATACTATACATGTCAGTGACACTGGTCTGTAGTTTAATGCTTCATGTCTGTCTCCTTTTTTAAAGATTGGGACTACATTTGCTGTCTTCCATGCCTCAGGCAATCTCCCTGTTTCGATAGATGTATTGAATATTGTTGTTAGGGGTACACATAGCGCCTCTGCTCCCTCTCTCAATACCCATGGGGAGATGTTATCTGGCCCCATTGCCTTTGAGGTATCTAGCTCACTCAGAAGCCTCTTCACTTCTTCCTCGGTTGTGTGCACTGTGTCCAGCACTTGGTGGTGTGCCCCACCTCTCCGTCTTTCTGGAGTCCCTTCTGTCTCCTCTGTGAACACTTTGAATCTCTTGTTGAGTTCTTCACATACTTCACGGTCATTTCTTGTTGTCTCTCCTCCTTCCTTCCTTAGCCTGATTACCTGGTCCTTGACTGTTGTTTTCCTCCTGATGTGGCTGTACAACAGTTTCGGGTCAGATTTGGCTTTCGCTGCTATGTCATTTTCATATTGTCTTTGGGCCTCCCTTCTTATCTGTGCATATTCGTTTCTGGCTCTACGACTGTTCTCCTTATTCTCCTGGGTCCTTTGCCTTCTATATTTCTTCCATTCCCTAGCACACTTGGTTTTTGCCTCCCTGCACCTTTGGGTAAACCATGGGCTCATCCTGGCTTTTTCATTATTCCTGTTACCCTTGGGTACAAACCTCTCCTCAGCCTCCTTGCATTTTGTTGCTACATATTCCATCATCTCATTAACTGGCTTCCCTGCCAGTTCTCTGTCCCACTGAACCCCGTTCAGGTAGTTCCTCATTCCTGTGTAGTCCCCTTTCTTGTGTGTGTGTGTGTGTGTGTGTGTGTGTGTGTGTGTGTGTGTTTGTGTTTGTCTGTCTGTGTTAGTTATGAGTTGTCAAAGGCACCTGTCTATAGACACTTGGCCTGTTTGTAGTTTTTGTGTGTGCGCGCGCGCGCACGTACATACGTACTCACCTATTTGTGGTTGCAGGGGTTGAGTCACAGCTCCTGGCCCTGCCTCTTCGCTGGTCACTACAAGGTCCACTCCCTGCTACGGGAGCTTTGTTGTCTCTCTTCTTAAAGCTATGTATAGATCCTGCATCCACTACATCACTCTCCAGATTGTTCTGCTTCCTGACAACTCTGTGGCTGAATAAGTACTTCTAACGTCCTTGTGACTCGTCTGAGTCTTCAATTTCCAGTTGTGACACCTTGTTGCTGTGGCCCCTCTCTGAAACATCCTATCCACCCTGTCAGTTCCTCTCAGTGTTTTATGTTATGTTATCCCCATCCCTCCCATCCTCCAGTGTTGTCAGGTTGATTTCCCTTTACTCTCCTCGTAGGACATACCCCTTAGCTCTGGGACTAGTCTTGTTGAAAACCTTTGCACTGTCTCTAATTTCTTGACTTGCTTGACCAGGTGTGGGTTCAGTACTGGTGCTGCATACTCCAGTATGGGCCTGACATGCATGGTGTACAGTTTTCAGTGATTCCTTACTCAGGTGTTGAAACTATATGCTGCAGTAGTTATTTGGCTGATGTGTGCCTCAGGTATTTGTGCTTGATATTATATTCACCCCAAGATCCTTTTCCTTTAGTGAGGTTTGCAGTCTTTGGCCCCCTAGCCTGTACTCTGTCTGTGGTCTTTTTTGACCTTCCCCGCTCTTCATGACTTTGCACTTGGTGGGGTTAAACTCCAGGAGCCAGTTGTTGGACCAGGCTTGCAGCCTGTCCGATCCCTTTGTAATCCCACCTGATCCTTATCTGATTGAATTCTTCACATTAGATTCACATCGTCTACAAACAGAGATGCCTCTGAATCTGTCCCTTCTGTCATGTCATTCACATATACCAGAAACAGTACCAACCCTAGGACTGGAACTCGACAATACAACAAATCACATTCAACCATCAGTACTATCTTGGCGAACAGACAGGCAATCAAGGAAGCTGTTGTTGCGAAAGGTTCAAGTATGTTTTCAAAACAGAGACTGCAAATAATTGAAGAGGTAGAGAGACTGTTATTGGTATGGATAAATGAAAAACAATTATCTGGTGATAATGTTTCTCAGTCTATAATTTGTGAAAAGGCAAAGAAGTTGCATGATGATCTCATTAAGAAAATGCCTCAAAATAGTGCTGCTGCTGATGAATTTAAGGCCAGCAAAGGCTGGTTTGAGAGATTTAAGATTCATAGTGGCATACACAGTGTGGTAAGGCATGGTGAGGCAGCCAGTTCAGACAAAAATGCAGCTGAAAAGTATGTGAAGGACTTTAAGGAATACATACAGACTGAAAACCTAAAACCTGAACAAGTGTTTAATTGTGACGAAACAGGCCTGTTTTGGAAGAAAATGCCAAACAGGACCTACATTACTCAGGAGGAAAAGGCACTCCCAGGACATAAGGCTATGAAAGACAGGCTGACATTAATGTTGTGTAGTAATGCTAGTGGTGATTGCAAAGTGAAGCCTTTATTGGTGTATCACTCTGAAACTCCCAGAGTGTTCAAGAAAAACAATATCGTCAAGGGTAATTTGTGTGTGCTGTGGAGATCAAACAGTAAGGCATGGGTCACTAGGGAATTTTTCTTGGACCTTTTTTATGGTGTATTTGGCTCCACTGGGACAAAATACCTCCAGGAAAAGAAATTGTCACTCAAGTGCCTCTTGGTAATGGACAATGCTCCTGCTCATCCTCACGACTTGCAAGAGGAAATTGCAGGGGAGTTTGGTTTTGTTAAGGTGAAGTTTTTGCCTCCTAATACAACTCCTCTCCTCCAGCCCATGGACCAGCAGGTCATTTTAAACTTCAAAAAACTCTACACAAAAGCAGTGCTTTGAAGTGACCTCAGACACTCAGTTGACCCTAAGAGAGTTTTGGAAAGATCACTTCAATATCCTCAGTTGTGTAAGCCTTATAGGTAAGGCTTGGGAGGGAGTGACTAAGAGGACCTTGAACTCTGCTTGGAGGAAACTGTGGCCAGAATGTGTGGAACAGAGATTTTGAAGGGTTTGGGGCTAACCCTCAGGAGCCTATGCCAGTCATGGAAGCTATTGTGTCATTGGGGAAGTCCTTGGGGTTGGAGGTCTGTGACAAGAATGTGGAAGAGTTGGTACAGAACAACAAGGAAGAACTAACCACTGCAGACCTGCCAGAGCTTCAAGTGCAACAGCAACAGATCACATCTCAGGAATGTTCTTCAGAGCAAGATGAAAAGAGACGGAGGAAGATGACTTCGTCAAGGATTAGGGAAATGTGTTCAGTGTTTACAAAGGTGCAAGCATTTATCGATGAATTTTATCCTGTCACAGAAGTTGCAAGCCGCATTGGCAACATGTACAATGACACTCTTGTGTTCCATTTTAGGGAAATCCTAAGGGCTCATGAGAAACAGAGCTCTCTGGATAGTTATTTTGTGCGACAGGGGTCCAGTGACTCTCAAGCTGGTCCTAGTGGCATTAAAAAACTAAGAAGAGAGGTAACCCCTCCAAAGGTCTTGGTACCTGAAGTCTTTATGGAAGGGGATTCTCCTTCCAAGCAATAGATAATCCTGAATCTCCCCTGCTGCTGGTACATCACTCAACAACAACTCCACAATAAAGGTAAGTGGCATTTAATTATTGTTTATTTTGCATGTCCCATTCGTTTTCGTGTCAGGAAATGTATATTTCATGGAAAAAAAAAAATTCAGACTTTGGGGTGTCAGGAACGGATTAATTCTATTTCCATTATTTCTTATGGGGAAAATTAATTCGACCAACGGCAATTTCGATTAACGGCAAGCTCTCTGGAACGGATTAATGCCGTTGGTTGAGGGTCCACTGTACAGTGTATTTGAAGTTCAGGACCACATGATCACTAGCTCTGAGGGGCCTTTCACATGTCATGTCCTCAGTGTCAGAACTACTCAAAGTGAATATGAGGTTTGACCTTGCTGGTTCAACTTCTTCCCCAGGTACCAACAACCTCCCATTCATGCTTACTACTGCACCAGCATTACTATCGTGGTGCCTAGGGACCATCATCATTTGTGTTTTCTCAAGTGCAAATGTTACTTGCCATCTATTTCCCCAGCTGATACAGCTCTTAGCTGGTGATTGATGTAGCTTAGAGCAGCTGGCATTTCTTCTCTTGGATAAGTGAATGTCATTGTACAGTCGTCTGCATATGCATGGGATTCTGGGATGAGATGAAGGTCATTGAAGTAGACATTCCATAACAATGGTCCCAGCATGCTTCCTTGTGGAACACTTGCCCCAATAGGATGTCTTGCTGATTCCGTTCCATTAAGAACTACCCTTAGAGATCTACCATGAAGGTAATCGCTGAGGAGACATAGCGTAGAGCCTGCAGTTCCCAGAGCTTGCAGTTTTGCTAAGAGGCCCTGGTGCCACACCCAGTCGAAAGCACCAGCAGTGTCCAGTGCTACCACACAGCTGACTTTGGATTCATCCAGTGACTGGTGCCATTTAGTGGAGAGGTTTAACAACAGATCAGCAGCAGAGTAACCTTTCCTGAAGCCATATTGACGGTCACAAAGTAGTGAGTGGTCATCAAAAAACTGTCATTTGTCTTGAGATTATTGTCTCAAGGATCTTGCCAGTGATTGGCAGGAGTGACACTGGTCTGTAGTTGCTGATTTCTGCTCTGCTCTTCTTTTTGTGAACAGGCACTACATTTGCCTCTTTCCACAGAGAAGGCCATTTACACTGTATTAGGCAGTGCTGAAAGATGCAAGTTAGAGGTGCTGCTAGCTGGTCTGCACATCTCCTCAACAATCTTGGGCTCGACTTGTCTGGGCCCACAGCCTATTCTTGGTCAAGCAATTTAAGAAAGAAATACACCTCCTCCTGCCTTATTGTCACCACTAACAGTTTTGACACAGTTCTTGCATCTAGCCAAGGAGGCTGCCTTGCTGGATCAGGAACTTGCATTTTGGTTGCAAAGTGTTCGGCAAAGAGGTCCGCTTTCTCTTGACTACTAATAGAGATGGTCCCAGCCTGTCGATTTAGAGGTGGAATGAGTTCATCACGCAGATAACCTAGTCTGTCCTTGACCAGGGACCACCAGGTTTTGGAGTCTACTCTACCCGATGCTAGCTTTCTTTTTGTGTCCACCTCCCATTTAGCGATGGCCCACTTTTGAACGTCGCCCATATGCCTACAGGCTTGCCTGTGCAAGATCCTGTTATAGGTGGTAGGATGACTCTAATACCTTCGCCATGCCTTGTACTTAGCCATAGCAGCCTCTCTGCAATGAAAGCCAAACCAAGGCTGATCTGTAGGCTTCGTCACATATTGCCGGTGAGGAATGTGTTCTTGTTGTAGATTAAGGAAGTGTCCAGTGAAGGCTTTCACTTGGTTGTCAACATCCCCTTGCAGAAGAGCATTCCAATTGGTGGTGACGAGCTCAGAGCAAAGGGCTGCCCAATTACCAGGTGCGTGTGGACTCCTCACCTCATTCTGTTGGGATCTTAAGTGTTGTAAAAACAGCCTTGTGGTCAGATGATCCAGTGTAGCCAAGGGGTTGACAAGTGAGTATACCTTTCTCTCTCACTCTCTCTCACTCTCTCACTCTCTCTCACTCTCTCTCACTCTCTCTCACTCTCTCTCACTCTCACTCTCTCTCACTCTCACTCTCTCTCACTCTCTCTCTCACTCTCTCACTCTCTCACTCTCTTTTTTTTTTTCACAGGGTTTGACAAGGTTAAGGATCCCTGGCTTTATTGACAAGCTATTTACAGGTTAAGGATTCCTAACTTTATTGGCAAGCTGAGAGCTGTTACCTACATCAGCTCATTTGAAAGCATTTTTTTTTTTGAGACATACAAGTAGGGAACAGGATGAAGTTGGAGCCATCTGTGGGCCAGCATTTTCATTTGATCAACTGACTTTATCTCGTTGACATCATTATGCTGTACGAATGTGTTCCATACTCGAGTCATCCTGGGGATATATGATCATAGATGGAGTGATGTTCTGGAGAAGGGTACAGCCAGAGTGAAGTTGCTGCTTTCTGCCCGTCTTGTGGCATAAAAGCTTGTTTCTCGCTGTCCTCGAAGTGGATCCAAGTGTGGTACTTTGACAATATTGGCCTTGTACGTAACAGTAAGGCCACCCACATCCCTCCTGTGTTGAAGGCTCTACTGAAATGACAGGTTTATCCAGGATGGGTCCAGGCAAGAGATGAGACATCTTGCTCTGTTCTCTACTCTGTCAAGCAGTCACAGATGAGAGGGGGGGGGGGCAGGCAAACGAAGAAAGTGGAGCATACTCGAGGTGTGAGTATACTTGTGCCTCGTACAGAATCTTGCAACCCCTACTGTCAAGCAGATGCGAGATACGGCAAAGTGCTGTAAGCTTTCTGGCTGCCTTGTTTGCAAGATTTACAACATGGTTCTTCATGGTTAGTTTGGAGTCAAATTTCACCCTAAGGATATCAACTTCTTCTCCAGGTGCCAACACCCTCCCATTCATCCTTACTACTGCACCAGCATTACCATCATGGTGCCTAGAGACCATCATCATTTGCGTTTTCTCAGGTGCAAATGTTACTTGCCATCTATTTCCCCAAGCTGATATAGCTCTTAACTGGTGATTGATGTAGCTTAGAGCAGCTTGCATTTCTTCTCTTGGATAAGTGAATGTCAGTGTATAGTCATCTGCATATGCATGGGATTCTGGGATGAGATGAAGAAGGTCTCGCTCTCGCTCTCTCTCTCTCTCGCTTGCTCTCTCGCTCTCTTTCTCTTTCTCGTTTGTTCGTTCGTTCGTTCATTGTGTCCCTGACATGTTGATGCATGAGGTTTTCCAGTACCACCTCCATCATCTTGCTCTCCATGTTTCAGGTCCCCCACATGGCTTTAGGTTTCCCCAGTCAATCTTGTAGTTGAAATCACCTACAACTAGTAAGTTTGCCCTTCTGGCCACCTCAGCTAGTGTGTCCACTATTGCTCTGTTGCTTTCCTTATATTCTTCGCTTGGTCTCCCTCTATTCTGTTGTAGGTTGTACATCACTGCAATCACCACTGTGGGGCACACAGTCTGAAGTGTTCCTACTATGTAGTCCCATGCTTCCATTCTGTCCATTCCTTCCATTTCCTCAAATCACCCTTGGTTTTTGATGAGCAGTGCAACTCCTGCTCCCTCTTGTGTTTCCTCAGGATCTGATATCTGGATGGAAAGAGTGCATCTGTTATCCCCATGAGCTTCATTTCTGTGGGTGCTATGTCTGGGGGATGTCTCCATGATTTTTTCATGCCACTCACATTTGTTATTCCATCTGCATTGGTGTACCAAACCTTCAGCTTCTTTTCTAATACGTACTGTGGTCTGGGGGGGGGGGTTGTTGGGGAAGTGGCAGGATACTATGGGGGAGCTGCTGTGAAGGTGAAGTTTGTGGTGGGGAGGGTGGGGGACTGTGGGTACAGTGTGTGGGTTGTTTTGGATTAGTTTGGTTGGTTGCAATGGGGCTGTCAAGGTTGAGGGTCTTCTGTAGGTGGTTCTGAGGGAGGTGGTGTTTGCTCTTCCTCCTGAATTTGGATTCCCTGCCTGTTTCCATCCTTGACACTCTTTCCTGCTTCTTGCATCTTTGTATCCTCTCAGTTTGTCTGTCTGTTTTCTTGTGTTCTGTTGCACTCGAGGTACACCCTTGATAATTTGATGAGCCCCTTAGTCATGCTTTCTTCTGCAGGATCCTGTTTCACACCATTTCTAACTTGAAAATCAATTGATGTGTGTGTGTGTGTGTGTGTGTGTTCTCGCCTAATTGTGGTTACAGGGGTGAGTTCATAGCTCCTGGCCCTGCCACTTTGCTGTGTGTGTGTGCGCGTGAGTGCGCATGCGTGTGTGTGTGTGTCTTTCTTTTTGTGTGTGTGAGGTTAGTAGTTACTCGTTGTGTGCGTGTCTGTGGCTGTGTCATTACAATGTTTTATTAAATTAATTTCATAATACAATTTCCAGGAAATATGAGATCTTAAGATTTGTTTGTTCCCATTTAAGAAGTCTCAGTGTATCCAGATATCATAAGTTAATCTACATAAATGCCTGCAACCCTGTTTGTTTTAACGTAACTTAATTCAAACAACCTATCATAGTCTCTATTTAAGGATGTGTTAACAGTACAGGAAAATAATTATTTTGTACATTATACATATTTCCACTCATAATTTTTATAAATTTAAAAAAAAAAAATCTTTTATTTCATCTTGTGTAGGGAACATATGCAACAGTGTACAAAGGCCGATCACGACTAACAGATAATCTAGTGGCACTGAAAGAGATTCGGTTGGAGCATGAAGAAGGGGCACCATGTACAGCTATCAGGGAAGTGTCACTGCTCAAGGAACTTAAGCATGCAAATATTGGTAAGTGCCTTGGTTCAGTTTTAGTGTAAATATGTATCATTATTTTGAAACTTTTTACCCTATTTTCAGTAGCCTCTTTTTATGTTTTTACCCCAAAAAATTTCAAATGAATGAACAGATTTGTTTGAAATTTTGTATGACAACTTGGTTAGTGGCAGTATATGTGATAATATGACTCAGGAAATCATAACAACATGATTTTGAACAACTTGCTGTAAACAATATATGGAACCAGTGGGATCTGCAACCATGGTAAACCAGCCCTGAAACTAGTAGGACAGTACATATTTCTTTTTTTTAACACACCAGCTGTTTCCCACCAAGGTAGGGCGACTCAAAAAAGAAGAAACTGTCTCTGTCTTTCAGTCACTGTCTTGTTAGAAGTGTGTTGATATCACAGTTTGGATGACACTCTGAATTGCAACATTTCCTCCCCATCTTCAGAGTGTAGGCACTGTACATCCCACCTCCAGGACTCCAGCCAAAAAAGTTTCCACAAAACCTTTTATAAATATTACTTCACTTCACAGCACATCAGATCATAAAACCATTTGCCCCTACCCCCTGTCTAATGTGTTCACACACACCTGTTGGGTGTCCGAACCACTAGCTCTCAAAACCTCACTAACCCGTCCCCCCATATCATCCTGGGACACTCCCTACCCTTTCTTCCTCCTCCACCCCAGATTTGTATGCCCTCCTAATTATTTGGCTTCATCCTCTAAATGTCTAGACCAACTCAACAGCTCCTCTCCTCACTGAATAATACTTTTGGTAACCTCCTAATATCCAGGCTCTGAATTTTCTGCAGTTTTCACATGATACGTTGTCCACACTGCCTCCAGCCTCCTCCTTACTTTGACATTAAAACCCATGTTTCACACCATATAAGTGTGTTGATACTACTATACTCTGATTCATTCCCCTTTTCTTTTGTCTCCATGGATAAGGTTCTTAGTCTCCATAGATGCCTCAATACACCATCCACCTTTTTTCTCTCATCAGTTCTATGATTACCCTCATATTTGATAATGTGTATATTTCTATGCAGACTAAAAAAGTTAGCTTGGGCCATGCCGTGACTATAAATGCAAGATTTTACCTGTAAATCTCTCACCAAACATGTCTGTCAAGTTTCTTCTAAGTTGTTTTGCCTGGCTCACCGTGGGTTCAAATCCTTCCTGTTTCACGAGTTATTTGATAATATCTTCAATAGTGAACTGTATAGTCTGTCAACAGAATTCACAAGGTTCCCAATCTACAGAATTTTATTATTTAACATTTTTCTACTAAGCAACCTGTGAATAAATTTGATTATTCTCTGTTTTATTTTTTTGATGTATCAATTTTTTTTTTTTAGGCTAGGCACACAATCCATAAATTAAAAGGATTTTGTTCAAATTGTGGTCAGTGGTTTTTCCATGTTCAAACCTCTCCTTTTTCTGGTCATTATTAACCAGATTAAAGCAATATTTAGAGATGTGGTCTCTGGAACATAATTAACCAAAATCTGGATCAGGATTTATTATGCAGACAAAATTTTGAATTTACTGATTTGAGATTTACAAAACTTCTTGGAATGCAATCCCCTGTGATTTTTGGGGCTGATTGTACAGTTTAAATGTTGAAAGGAAATAACAATCATTATTCTATGAGTGGGTTTACATAATTTATTAATACTGTATGTAACATTTGTAAACAATACATTTTTTATGAGTGCCAGTAACAGTGTAGTAGCCACATTTGCTGCATGCTTGCATCATGCAAAAACAGCAAGGCTAAAAGAAAGTGTTAATATCAAGATACACTGAATAAAGGAGATTGAATAAAGATAATTGAATAAAGGAGGCATCAGCTGAGGTAAAGGAAGCACCAAAAAAATAAAGCTGCAAATCGTAGAGAATTTTTTTATAAGCAAAATAGAAATGCGTTGTGGATAGAGCCATGAACTCTTAAGATGTGTAAATACTGTACAATGGGAAAATGCAGTTTTGGAAACATTTGAACTGCAGAGGGAATGAAATTACAGATATCTTACGACAAGACATGAATGAATGTGCTAAGAGCAACACTTAATTTGAAATTGAATACTGTTGCAATACTGTCACCCAGACGTGGACAAAACATCCTCAAGGAAGACAGTCATGCGGTCGACATTACCTCGATATTTCTCATGCAGTCGACATTACCTTAATATTTCTTGTGAAAGAAGTAGATGCATGCAACGAAAAAATGAGTATGTAAGAAATAGCAAACTTATTTTTGCCACAGAGTATACCTGGTAAATTGTATGGTAGAGTTATTATTGAAAGAATTAAGAGTAAGACGAAGAATAGGATAGCAAATGAACAAGGAGGCTTTAGGAAAGGTAGGGGGTGTGTGGACCAGGTGTTTACAGTGAAACATATAAGTGAACAGTATTTAGATAAGGCTAAAGAGGTTTTTGTGGCATTTATGGATTTGGAAAAGGTGTATGACAGGGTGGATAGGGGGCAATGTGGCAGATGTTGCAGGTGTATGGTGTAGGAGGTAGGTTACTGAAAGCAGTGAAGAGTTTTTACAAGGATAGTGAGGCTCAAGTTAGAGTATATAGGAAAGAGGGAGATTATTTCCCAGTAAAAGTAGGCCTTAGACAAGGATGTGTGATGTCACCGTGGTTGTTTAATATATTTATAGATGGGGTTGTAAGAGAAGTAAATGCGAGGGTCTCGGCAAGAGGCGTGGAGTTAAAAGATAAAGAATCACACACAAAGTGGGAGTTGTCACAGTTGCTCTTTGCTGATGACACTGTGCTCTTGGGAGATTCTGAAGAGAAGCTGCAGAGGTTGGTGGATGAATTTGGTAGGGTGTGCAAAAGAAGAAAATTAAAAGTGAATACAGGAAAGAGTAAGGTTATGAGGATAACAAAAAGATTAGGTGATGAAAGATTGGATATCAGATTGGAGGGAGAGAGTATGGAGGAGGTGAATGTATTTAGATATTTGGGAGTGGATGTGTCAGCAGATGGGTCTATGAAACATGAGGTGAATCATAGGATTGATGAGGGGAAAAGGGTGAGGGGTGCACTTAGGAGTCTGTGGAGACAAAGAACTTTGTCCTTGGAGGCAAAGAGGGGAATGTATGAGAGTATAGTTTTACCAACGCTCTTGTATGGGTGTGAAGCATGGGTGATGAATGTTGCAGCTAGGAGAAGGCTGGAGGCAGTGGAGATGTCATGTCTGAGGGCAATGTGTGGTGTGAATATAATGCAGAGAATTCGTAGTTTGGAAGTTAGGAGGAGATGCGGGATTACCAAAACTGTTGTCCAGAGGGCTGAGGAAGGGTTGTTGAGGTGGTTTGGACATGTAGAGAGAATGGAGTGAAACAGAATGACTTCAAGAGTGTATCAGTCTGTAGTGGAAGAAAGGCAGGGTAGGGGTCAGCCTAGGAAAGGTTGGAGGGAGGGGGTAAAGGAGGTTTTGTGTGCTAGGGGCTTGGACTTCCAGCGGGCATGCGTGAGCGTGTTTGATAGGAGTGAATGGAGACAAATGGTTTTTAATACTTGACGTGCTGTTGGAGTGTGAGCAAAGTAACATTTATGAAGGGATTCAGGGAAACCGGCAGGCTGGACTTGAGTCCTGGAGATGGGAAGTACAGTGCCTGCACTCTGAAGGAGGGGTGTTAATGTTGCAGTTTAAACTGTAGTGTAAAGCACCCTTCTGGCAAGACAGTGATGGAGTGAATGATGGTGAAAGTTTTTCTTTTTCGGGCCACCCTGCCTTGGTGGGAATCGGCCAGTGTGTTAATAATAATAATAATAATAAAGATAAATAAAAAAGAAAATACAGAAAGATGAGTACTATACAGAACCAAACAATGCCACAAGACATCAACAGCAAGAGAGATGAACTACAGGGCAATGGGGAACAAAACAGGCATTGTACAAACAATAAAAAAATACTACAAACCAAAACAAAGTGGTTACTTGTTAAGGATCTTAATGCAGAACTGGATGTATCAAGAAATCCTACATGTTAAAACAAGCCAAATACAGTAACTTACTTTATTTTTTAAATCAAGAATTAAAAACAGGAAAATAAGTTCTATTCATAAATTGGCCATCGAACATAAACAGTGGAGTATTTAAAGCCATAACAGAAACCCGTAGCAGTTTTCCTAAAAAATATTTTACATATGTAATAGGTATGCCTACATGTGGAAGTCTGATATATTCAAACAGATTTCACAGTATAATGAAACAAGTGTAACTACAGTAGAAAACCTTAAGTCATGCAGTAATGGCTTGCATTTTCAATATTTTATTTATTTATTTATTATCACACCGGCCGATTCCCACCAAGGCAGGGTGGCCCGAAAAAGAAAAACTTTCACCATCATTCACTCCATCACTGTCTTGCCAGAAGGGTGCTTTACACTACAGTTTTTAAACTGCAACATTAACACCCCTCCTTCAGAGTGCAGGCACTGTACTTCCCATCTCCAGGACTCAAGTCCGGCCTGCCGGTTTCCCTGAATCCCTTCATAAATGTTACTTTGCTCACACTCCAACAGCACGTCAAGTATTAAAAACCATTTGTCTCCATTCACTCCTATCAAACACGCTCACGCATGCCTACATGTTAAATTTAGGTTTTTGTTTCCATTAAGGCATGCCAGTGCAGAATTAATTTATGTTGGTAGCATGCATTTCCATTAAGGGGAGAGTGTTGGAGAGGGTCAGTGGATGTAAACAACCTCCCATATGGGTCAGTGTATATCATCACTCACTATTTCGTTCTTTTCATCCCTCCCCCCATCTCATCTCTAGGTATTTATTGTGGCATTTAAGTGAAGTGCAGGTGATGCTGGTGGAGCAAGGAAGAAATTAAGTGTGAAATTGTGCCCATGTCAAAAAAAATTGGAAGCAGTCAAGATAATGAAGATAATGATAATGTGTCATGAAGACAGCACAGGTGTTTGATGTCAGAGAATCAACGATTCGTTCAGTTTAAAACAATGAGACAAAGATAAAGGCTTGTGCAATGAGTAATCTTCAGTGTGACATTGAAAAGAATGAGGAATAAATCATTATAGCTTAATAAAAGAGAAAGCTTGCCAATTGTGTGGATTGAAAAACAAAAAGAAAGGTGTTCCACTTGATGGCCTTATTATTAAGTAAAATTCTTATCACCTAAAATAGTGTGTGAGGAGGAAAGACAGACCAGAAACAAGTGCACATTTAGTTCTGGATGGTTGAACCAGTTTAGAATATTCAGTGAGCTGTATAAAGAACTGCAGGTTAAACCAAACCAATGAAGTATGACAGTACCTGAACACTCCAATACAACAATCAACTGACGAAACTGCATCATCATCCCAAGATTTTTTTTTTAAGTTTGACGAACACAGCCCTATTTTTACCTTATTTTATCACTCCATTCTTAGTGCAGTTTACAAGAATGTAACTTGCTCAAATTATAAATGTATTTCAGAGGTACATAACTCTGAAATTCAAGTCCAGGTGATGCCTTATCTACACAACTGTTTAGTAATTGTGAGAGTAGCTTAATGAAGCTCTCAGCATGAGCAAAACAACCTTAATTAATGAAGGTACTAGACTGCTTCTGTGTTACATATCCATTGTTTAGTAAATGTTGCCACTTCTTCATTGCTAGTGAAGGGACCTTAATCCAAGGAATTAGAGTTGTCATCCCTTTCTTTGGAGCAAAACTGATTGCCTCATTCCCCAATTGCTGTATGTCTCCTATAGGTTTAGCATTCTCCTTTCAGTGTATTGTTGGTAATAATCTTGGAAGTCTTATAATATTGAAAGGCATTTAAAATGTTAAATATGTGATACATGAGCTTGCCACAGAAAAATGTTGCAAGCAGTGTGATGTTCAGTGAAGACAAATTTCTGTTACTCTTTTGTGGAAAAATTACTGGTATGAAGAAATCAGAACATTACAAAACAGACTTGAGTTGCTCAATAGAGCAGAAGTTTATAAATGTGAGAGACTTGGAGTGATAGTGTCAGAAGGTCCCACACTCAGAGATCATAATGTTATCATTGCCACAAGGTAAATGATAGGCTGGATAACTAGAAACAAATGTAACAAATCAGACAAGTGGTGAAAAAGACAATTGCAGTGAGGAACTTCATTGAAATGTTTTGGTTGTAGACAAACTTCTTCAGTCAGACAAGCAGGCTTTAGTCAGGCAGCTTCTTCATTGACTGAAGAAGCTTGTACACAGGCAGAACATTTTGATAAAGTCCCTCTCTGTAGTTGGATAACTAGAGCCAGCAGCACAAGAGATTCAGAGCTAATGATGATATTTTTCAAGTCAGTAGTTCTCTCTCACCTGAATATTGATATTTTCTAATAGTCCCTTTTAAGATAAGTGAAGTTGTAATCCTGGAGAAAGTACAGAGAATTTTCACTGTTCTTATAAACTCAGTCATGCACTTAAATTACAGCCTCTCTTCACTTAATGACAAGGTTTCATTCCTAAGAGTAGGTCGGTAAGTGAATTGGTCGTTTAGAAAGGAACATACTATTCTGGTAGTGGGTTTGTGCCAACCATCTTCAGATATTTTTTTAATGTCACCTTTGCACCATTTATAACATTTCTGGTATATTTGTAAATGTTTATACAGTAGTGTACTATATACTGTAATAAACAGAATAGAGGAAATCAGCTCTAATATACATTAGTTAGGTTTGCATACTGGTTGGAGAGCTGGTCATAAGTTCGAGTGGTCGGTAAACGAGTATGTCGCTAAGTAAGGAGAGGCTGTATTTTAAATGGCCAAAATCCCTTAACCTTTTCCACTTGGAACATAGGCAAGAAATATTCATCATAATTTACACCTGGAAATTTCTGGAGGGATTGGTCTAAAATCTGCACACAGTGATCACTCCCTATAAATTAAGAAGTTTGGGAAATGGTGCATTATTTTTTTTTTTTTTTTTTTTTTTTTTTTTTTTTTTTTTTTAACATGTCGGCCGTCTCCTACTGAGGCAGGGTGACCCAAAAAGAAAGGAAATCCCCAAAAAGAAAATACTTTCATCATCATTCAACACTTTCACCTCACTCATACATAATCACTGTTTTTGCAGAGGTGCTCAGAATACAACAGTTTAGAAGCATATACATATAAAGATATGCAACATATCCCTCCAAACTGCTAATATCCCAAAACTCCTCCTTTAGAGTGCAGGCATTGTACTTCCCATTTCCAGGACTCAACTCCGGCTATATAAAAGTAACCGGTTTCCCTGAATCCCTTCACTAAATATTACCCTGCTCACACTCCAACAGCTCGTCAGGTCCCAAATACCATTCATTTCCATTCACTCCTATCTAACAGGCTCACGCACGCTTGCTGGGAATCCTCCTTTACTCCCTCCCTCCAACCTTTTCGAGGATGACCCCTACCCCGCCTTCCTTCCCCTACAGATTTATACGCTCTCTATGTCATTCTTCTGGGATCCATTCTCTCTAAATGACCAAACCACCTCAACAACCCCTCTTCAGCCCTCTGACTAATACTTTTATTAACTCCACACCTTCTCCTAATTTCCACACTCCGAATTTTCTGCATAATATTTACGCCACACATTGCTCTTAGACAGGACATCTCCACTGCCTCCAACTGCGTCCTCGCTGCAGCATTTACAACCCAAGTTTCACACCCATATAAGAGTGTTGGTACTACTATACTTTCATACATTCCCTTCTTTGCCTCCATAGATAAAGTTTTTTGTCTCCACATATACCTCAATGCACCACTTGCCTTTCTTCCTTCATCAATTCTATGATTAACCTCATCCTTCATAAATCCATCTGCTGACACATCAACTCCCAAATATCTGAAAACATTCACTTCTATACTCCTCCTCCCCAATTTGATATCCAATTTTTCTTTATCTAAATCATTTGATACTCTCATCACCTTACTCTTTTCTATGTTCACTTTCAACTTTCTACCTTTACACACACTCCCATAAGCACAATATCATCAGCAAAAAGTAACTGTGTCAATTCCCATTTTGTATTTGATTCCCCATAATTTAATCCCACCCCACTCCCAAACACCTTAGCATTTACTTCTTTTACAATCCCATCTATAAATATATTAAACAACCATGGTGACATTACACATCCCTGTCTAAGACGTACTTTTACCGGGAAGTAGTCTCCCTCTCTTCTACACACCCTAACCTAAGCCTCACTATCCTCATAAGAACTCTTTACAGCATTTAGTAACTTACCACCTATTCCATATACTACTTGCAACATCTGCCACATTGCTCCCCTATCCACTCTATCATATGCCTTTTCTAAATCCATAAATGCAATAAAAACTTAACTACATTTATCTGAATACTGTTGACATATATGCTTCAATGTAAACACTTGACCTACACATCCCCTACCAACTCTAAAACCTCCTTGCTCATCCACAATCCTACATTCTGTCTTGCCTCTAATTCTTTCAATAATAACCCTTCTGTACAGTTTTCCTGGTACACTCTGTAAACTTATTCCTCTATAATTTTTGCAATCTCTTTTGTCCCCCTTCCCTTTATATAAAGGGACTATACATGCTCTCTGCCAATCCCTAGGTACCTTCCCCTCTTTCATACAACCAACTCCAACACTATATCCCCCCCCCCCTCCCTGCTTTTAACATTTCTGTCATGATCCCATCAGTTCCAGCTGGTTTACCCCCTTTCATTCTACGTAATGCCTCATGCACCTCCCCTACACTCGCATCCTGCTCTTCTTCACTCCTAAAAGATGGTATACCTTCCTGGCCAGTGCATGAAATTACCGCCTCCCTTTCTTCGTCGACATTTAAAAGTTCCTCAAAATATTCTCGCCATCTACCCAATACCTCCATCTCCCCATCTACTAACTCCCCTACTCTGTTTTTAACTGACAAATCCATTTGTTCCCTAGGCTTTCTTGACTTGTTTAACTCACAGTGCCTCTCCCACTCTATCATCTGCTCTCCTTTTGCACTCTCACCACTCTCTTCACCTTTCTTTTACTCTCCATATACTCTACTCTTATAACACTTCTGCTTTGTAAAAACCCCTCATAAGCTACCTTTTTCTCTTTTATCACACTCTTCATCATTCCACCAATCACTCCTCTTTCCTCCTGCACCCACCCTCCTATAACCACAAACTTATGCCCCACATTCTAATACTGCATTTTTAAAACTATTCCAACCCTCTTCATCCCCCCCCCCCCCCACTACTCATATTTGCACCAGCCCACCTTTCTGTCAATAGTTGCTTATATCTCATCCGAACTTCCTCCTCCCTTAGTTTATACACTTTTGCCTCCCTCTTACTTGTCGTTGCCATTTTCCGCTTGTCCCGTCTACCTCTTACTCTAACTGTAGCTACAACTAAATAATGATCCGATATATCAGTTGCCCCTCTATAAACGTGTACATCCTGGAGCCTACCCATCAACCTTTTATCCACCAATACATAATCTAACAAACTACTTTCATTATGTGTTATATCATACCTTGTATATTTATTTGTCCTCTTTTTCATAAAATATGTTAATTATTACCAAACCTCTTTCTACATATAGCTCAATTAAAGGTTCCCCGTTTTCATTTACCCCTGGCACCCCAAATTTACCTACTACTCCCTCCACAACATTTTTATCCACTTTAGCATTGAAATCCCCAACCACAAGTACTCTCACACTTGGCTCAAAACTCCCCACGCATTCACTCAACATTTCCCAAAATCTCTCTCTCTCCTCTACACTTCTCTCTTCTCCAGGTGCATATGTATATGCTTACTATAACCTACTTTTCATATCCAACCTTCATTTTACTCCACATAATCCCTGAATTAATATATTTATAGTCCCTCTTTTCCTGTCATAGCTTATCCTTCAACATTATTGCTACTCCTTCTTTAGCTCTAACTATTTGAAACCTCTGACCGAATCCCATTTATTCCTCTCCACTGAAACTCTCCCACCCCCTTCAGCTTTGTTTCACTTAAAGCCAGGACATCCAGCTTCTTCTCATTCATAACATCCACAATCATCTCTTTCTTATCATTCACACAACATCCCCGCACATTCAGACATTCCACTTTGACAGTTTTCTTCTTATTCTTTTCAGTAATTATTACAGGAAAAGGGGTTACTAGCCCTTGTTCCTGGCATTTTAGTTGACTTTTACAACACGCATGGCTTACGGAGGAAAGATTCTTATTCCACTTCCCCATGGATATAAAAGGAAAAATAAAAAGAACAAGAACTAAGATAAAATCAGAGAAAACTCGGATGAGCGTGTATAAATAAACGTGTACATGTATGTGTAGTGTGACCTAAGTGTAAGTGCATTATATCCCCAGCTAAAACCAGGCATACACTGGAACCACTAAGAGATAAATCAGTAAGAATAAAGGGACCAAGATTCTTAAACCCCTCTCTTTTTATGCATGAGGGAGGTTACCATCAGATTCCTAGCTATCTTTAGGAGAGAAATAAGGTTCCTCAAGTCAGTTCCTGATCAGTCAGGAACTGACTTGGGTGATTCGTATGTTGGACTGTGTGTAGCTAACACCGACAGGCTACGAGATGAGGCCAGCGATCATTCAGCCTGGCCTAGAGCTGGGTCACAAGGGCGGTGACCTTTGGAAACACTCTCTCTACAGGCTGTGAATAATCTATAGAATACAAAGCATAAAAAAAAAGAGATAGATAATTATTAAAAACTAGATAAATGATAGGAACACCATTAGGTACCTTCAAGGGGGGAAAAAATGACCTTGTGAAAATATTTTGATCAACTGGTGTCATACAGGCTGTAAGTAGCAACAGTATGGTTGATGAGGTTGTAACCAAAAAAAGCATGGTCTTTCAACTAAACACTAGGTTTATTTAAACTTCTAAAGCCTTTGTAATCAAATGTATGACATTAATTTCTGGGGAAATTTATGTTTCATTTAACAGTTGTTTATTATTATGGTATATACAGTATTGTATTTATCTTGTTTCCTTCACTCTGAATTTGTTTATTATTTAATTTTTGGCAGAGAATATCTGTGAATTTCTTGAAATGATTTTTGTTTGTTTTATTTGAGTATGTGTATAGAAAAACTTTTGATAGAAATATTACATTGAATTATTTTAAAGTTATACAGTGGACACTCAAATTTCTCAATTAATCCATTCCAGAGAGTGTGACGAAAGTTGAAATTTACGAATGGCAAAACCATTTTCCCCATAAGAAATAATGTAAATCCAATTAATCCTTTCCAGACACCCAAAAGTATTAACAGGAAATATTTTTTTTTTTACATTAAATATAGATTTACATAAAGCAAAAATAAGACATCAAGTATAAAACAAAAATGACATTACACTTACGTTTATTGAAAAGACTTGTTGGTGTATGGGAGACAGGAGGAGGGGAGAGGATGGAGAAGTTACACTATTGTTTGGAAGGGGAATCCCCTTCCATAAAGACTTTAGGTACCAAGTCCTTATCTGGGATTACTTCCCTTCTTTGTGTTTTAATGCCACAAGGACCAGCTTGAGAGTCACTGGACCCCTGTCGCTCAAAAAATTGTTCCAGAAAGCTCTGTTTCTGGCGTCTCTTAAAAATTTGCCTCAAATGGGACAAGACATTGTCACTGTACATGTTGCCAATTTCTTTCTTTCTTGAATTCTGTCATGTTTCTCACATTCTTTACCAAAGGGCTGGCACTACGCGCTTTCTTTGGGCCCATGGCGATTTATTTAGAAGTTGCAAGCACAAAAAAGAATGGAATATTATGAAATGTATGGACGTGTGGAGTGATGTTCACTTGCCAGTAAACAATGCCACACCGGCTGGTAGTGATGTGTGGGGTGCCTTTGTGTGGTGCAGACACTGGGAGGCCACTCGTATGCGTTCTGGATGAGCGATGAATGGCGAGCCAAATTACGAACCGTGAGCCTATATTTTGACGAAAAAATTTGTCAAAAGTCAAAATTTACAATGCATGAGCCTTAGGAAACTCGAGGGTCTAATGTAATTAACCCTTTGACTGTTTTGGTCGTATATATACGTCTAACGAGCCACCATTTTGATGTACATGTATATATACTCATAAATTCTAGCGGCTTCAAATCAAGCAGGAGAAAGCTGGTAGGCCCACGTGAGAGAGTGAGTCTGTGTGGTCAGTGTACACCATATAAAAAAATCCTGCAGCACGCAGTGCATATTGAGAAAAAAAACTCCGACCTTTTTTTTTTTTTTTTTTTTTTTTTTTTTTAATTAAAATGCTGCCTCTGAGGTCTATTTTCGTATAGTATTTATGGTTGTATTCTCGTTTTCTTGATCTCATTTGATAGAATGGAAAACATATTATAGAAATAGAGGTGATTTTGATTGGTTTTTCTATGAAAAGAACCTTGAAATGGAGCTCAAAGTAGGAGAAATATTTGATTTTTGCCGATGTTCAAAAATAAACAAATGATGTCATTTTCCAATAAATGTCCAAGTAGCCATTCTAATATGCAGTCATGAATGGGTTGATGTTATTTATATAATTATTACAGTATTGCAGTAGTCTGCATAACAGTAAATTTTCTATTTTTTGTTTGAATAAAAATTCAAAATAGAAAGCAAGAGTAATATCAGAGGGGCCTGGAGACATGACTGATGAACAAAGAAAGTGTAATTTTAGAGCCAGGAATGTCTGTATTGTTCATTCTGGACCCTATTTTGAAATTGTCATATTTTTTTAATTTTTGTGAAATTGGCCAAATTGCAAATTTCTGACCATGTTATTGGGTAGTTGAAATCGGTAAATTGGCAGTTTCTTGTACAAAATCAATAGAAAAAATGGAGTTCTAAAGAAATAGCTATGAGTTTGGTCAACTGGAACAATAGAATTAGCCGAAAATAGTGCTCAAAGTGAGCGAAATCGTCGATTCATAAATATCGCCTTGGTCACTAACTTTGTGAGAGTGTAGTTCCGTCAGTTTTCCATCAAATTTTGTTCTTTTGGTGTCATTACAATCGGGAAAAGATTCTTTATCATTTCATAAGTTTTTTTTTTTTTTTTTTTTTTTTTTTTTTTTTTTTTTTTTTTTTTTTTCAGAAATTTTGCGACACCAGGAGACACCTCAGGATTTGGGGTTGCGACAGTCAAGGGTTTAATATTATACATATCTGCCTATGTTGTTTAATGTATACTTTTCTCTCTGAATTGGAAACCCACATGAAGAATCTTTTAAATACTTCAGCCTCTGTAAATGTTAAAAACTAGAAGTTTCAGGATTTTTTTTAGATTTATTTTGAAAGTTAGCATGCAGTACTTGTAAAGTATGGCTTTGCTACTTTAAATTCATTTAAATGATTATATTCAAAGTTTAGGCAGTACTAGTACAGAATATGAGAATTTAAACTTAGTGAGGCTGCAACATATGCTGTTATGAAATGTACAGATGATGCATACATTGTAGTGAAGATTTTGTATACTAGTTGAAAGTTTAAAAGAAAATACTGTTTAATTATACAGAATTGTTCCTTCAAGTAGTTTCCTTGATTCACTTCTTTGAATTGAACCTGATTACCTCCCATTCCTTACTTCCGGGTGCTGAATGACTCATGGGTTTAGTACTTCCCCATAATAGTAATAATTACAATATATAATACTGTATATAAAATGACACTAATTATTTCTTATTCTTTTCTCCCCTCCAGTCACATTACATGATATCGTTCATACTGACAAGAGTTTAACTCTCGTATTTGAATATTTAGACCGTGATCTCAAACAATACATGGATGAATGTGGAGCACAATTATCAATGAATAATGTTAAGGTAAGTAAATCTTGTAGAATCGCAGTTGTTCCCATTAGATTAGAGCCATCTTATTACTGCAAGTTTTAATTATGTAAAGAAAGTCACAGTTTAATTTTGTAAAGAAGAACTCAGTCTTTTTTATATTGAATTTAGTATGGTTAAATTAATTACGTAATATGTGCTATAATATTATTTCACTTCTTTCCTACCCTGTTGCTGTAAAAAAAGTTATTTCTGATGTATCTCCAGATGGAATGAGCAAGGGATATATTTGTCATCATCTTGAGGCATTACCTGATTTGCACGGAACTGACTTGTGCGCATTTTGGAGATTATCATTGATTCCGGCATTAATAATAAGAACCTTTTTTTTTATATAATTTGGACTCTCATTGTAAAACTTATAAATACTTACTGCATTTGTTACAAATACTGGGCATTAATAAGAACAAATGAAAGAAGGAGCACTGTAGCAGGCCTACTGACCTGTGCTAGGCAGGTCCAAGTCACACCTGCTCAAGAAGGAAGGAGCACTGCTGCAGGCCTACTGGCCCAAGCTAATCATGTCCTGCTCACACTCGACCACATCCACTCATATGTGACATACCGTATACTAATACCATCAACAGATTAGTAGTGAAAATTAAACACAAGAATAATACTGATAAAAGGGTGCATATTTTCATATATAAACAACGTCATTATCCATGGAGGCAAAGAAGGGAATGTATGAAAGTACGTATAGTGGTACCAACACTTTTATATGGGTGTGAAGCTAGGGTTGCAAATACTGCAGCAAGGAGGAGGCTGGAGGCAGTGGAGATGTCCTGTCTACGGGTAATGTGTGGTGTAAATATTATGCAGAGAATTCAGAGTGTGGAAATTAGGAGGAGGTGTGGAGTTACTAAAAGTATTAGTCAGAGGGCTGAAGAGGGATTGTTGAGGTGGTTTGGTCTTGGTCATTTAGAGAGAATGGATCAAAGTAGAATGATTTGGAGAGCGTATAAATCTGCAGGGGAAGGAAGGTGGGGTAGGGGTCGTTCTCGAAAAGGTTGGAGGGAGGGGGTAAAGGAGGTTTTGTGGGCGAGGGGCTTGGACTTTCCAGCAAGCATGTGTGAGCGTGTTAGGAGTGAATGGAGACAAATGGTATTTGGGACCTGACGACCTGTTGGAGTGTGAGCAGGGTAATATTTAATGAAGGGATTCAGGGAAACTGGTTATTTTCATATAGCTGGACTTGAGTACAGTGGCCCCCTGGATAACGTAATTATGTAATCTGTTCCAGAGAGAGTGTCTTATACAGTGGAACCTCAAATTTCGAACATATCGCTTATTGGACTCTTCGAAAATTGTCTGCTTTTTTTCGAACCAACTTTGTCCCTATCATCGAACTTGCCCCTATTTTCGAACCACTGGGTACCGGACCTGTCTGCCAGCCTGCTCTGTCCACGTCCCCATGTCTCTATGAAATGTATTTTTTCATGAATATTTTTGGTTTTCTGGAACGGATTAGTTGTTTTAACATTATTTCTTATGGGAAATATTGCTTTGCTTTTCAAACTTTTTGAATTTAGAACTAGCTCCTGGAATGGATTAAGTTCGAAATTTGAGGTTCCACTGTACTGAATCTGACTTAATCTGAATTAATTTTCCCTATAAGAAATAATAGAAATCCAGTTAATCCGTTCCAGACACCCAAAAGTATTAAACAAAATAATTTTTCTACTTGAAATATACATTTCCCTACACAGAAAACAATGAGACATGCAGAGCAAAACATTACTAAAATGACACTTACCTTTATTGAAGACTTGTTGATGATTGATGAGACGGGAGGAGGGGAGAGGATGGAGGTGTACTATTGTTTGGAAAGGGAATCTCCTTCCATGAAGACTACAGGTACCAAGTCCTTATCTGGGGTTACTTTCCTTCTTTGTTTTTTAAAGTCACTAGGACCAGCTTCAGAGTCACTGGACCCCTGTTGCACAAAATATCTGTCCAGAGAGCTCTGTTTCTGGCATCTCTTAAAGATTTCCCAAAAATGGAACACAACATTGTCATTGTAGATGTTGCCACCATGGCCTGCAACAGCTGTGTCAGGGTGATGTTCATCCATAAATGTTTGCACATAAGAAAGCAGGAACACTGCAGCAGGCCTGTTGGCCCATACTAGGCATGTCCTTCACAAACCATCTCACTAACAGAATCATATTTGCCCAACCCAATTTTCAGTGCTTCCCAACTAATAAGCTTTGGTAATTCTATTCATTCGTGCACAAGTCCCACTCAAATCAAATCGTGTGTGTAGGGAAGTACCCTGGCTGGTGTATGGAGAAGTACTCTGGCTGGTGTGTGTGGGGAAGTACCCTGGCTGGTGTGTGTGGGGAAGTACCCTGGCTGGTGTGTGTGGGGAAGTACTCTAGCTGGTACGTGTGGGGAGGTGCCCTGTCTGGTGTGTGGGGGGAAGTACCCTGGCTGGTGTGTGTGTGTGAGGAAGTACCCTGGCTGGTGTGTGTGTGGGGAAGTACCCTGGCTGGTGTGTGTGTGGGAAAGTACCTTGGCTGGTGTGTGGGGGAGTACCCTCTACCACCATCACTACCACCCTCTACCATCACCACTTTCGTATCTTTCTACAAACTTTCTTGAATTCTATAGTGTTTCTCACCCTCTTTACCAAAGGGCTGGCACTAGAAGCTTCCTTCGGGCCCGTAGTGGCTTATTTAGCAGTTTCAAACAATAAAAACAATGGAATAATGCAAAATGTATCGCATGTACGCATGGAATTGTCCTCACTGGGTGGTAAACAATGACACACTGGCTGTATCTGGGTGCCTCTGCAAAGACAGTGATTATTTGTGAGTGAGATGAAAGTGTTGGAATGATGATGAAAGTATTTTCTTTTTGGGGATTTTCTTTGTTTTTGGGTCACCCTGCCTCGGTGGGAGACGGCCGACTTGTTGAAAAAAAAAATGGAAAAATTATGCAGTAGAAGTAGCTTGAATAAATGTTTGTGAACACAAAAGAGATTGAAAATTTAGACACATGTGCAACATCTGGGTATCTTTATTGTAGACATTTTGCCATCCAGTGGCATTATCAATACAGATTCTAGGACATTATTTGAAGACAGAACTATATACAAAAAATAAGGCAATCAGTCCCTCAGCCTTGGAGTTGGTGTGAAGAGCACCATAGTCGTGTAGACTCTGGAGCACAGGCAAGGAGGCTGGCGCTTATATACTAATTGTCAGGTGAAAAGGGACGAGTAGCAGATGAGGGCATAGTCAATGGTAGGCAGGATTCCCCAGTGGAAGTAGGTCATACCCAAAGGGATGGGTAAGTTGTAGTAGTAGTTGTAGTAGCCATGAAGAAGGTCATGTAGATGTCATCTGAACCAAGATTCCATGATGTTGCAGTGTCTGACAAGTTGTACAAGAATGGTATACAATACTGACAAGATGAAAATTTCGGCATGTGCAACATCAGGGTATCTTTATTGTAGATGTTTCGCCATCCAGTGGCTTTATCAATACAGATTCTAGGACATTATTTGAAGACAGTAGAACTATATACAAAAGATGAGGTAATCAGTCCCTCAGCCTTGGAGTTTGTGTGAAGAGCACCAGCTACTACAACTACTACTACAACTTACCCATACCTTTGGGTATGACCTACTTCCACTGGGGAATCCCGCCTACCAGTGACTATGCCCTCATCTCCCACCCGTCCCTTTGCACCTGATGGTTAGTATATAAGCGCCAGTCTTCTTGCCTCTGCTCCAGAATCTACACGACTACAGTGCTCTTCACACCAACTCCAAGGCTGAGGGACTGATTACCTCATCTTTTGTATATAGTTCTATTGTGTTCAAATAATGTCCTAGAATGTGTATTGATAAAGCCACTGGATGACGAAACTTCTTTTTTTCTTTCAATGCACCAGCTGTATCCCACTGAGGTGGGGTGGCCCAAAAGGAAGAATGAAAGTTTCGCCTTTCAAATTTAGTAATATATACAGGAGAAGGGGTTACTAGCCCCTTGCTCCCGGCATTTTAGTCGCCTCTTACAACATGCATGGCTTACGGAGGAAGAATTCTGTTCCACTTCTGGATGGCGAAACGTTTACAATAAAGATACCCAGATGTTGCACATGTGTCTAAATTTTCATCTTGGCAGTATTGTATACCATTCTTGTACAACAAAAGGGATTAGAATAGGTATGAGAATAGTGCTTTGTTCTGTCAAGTGCTCACTTACAACCACAATATAGATTTTCATGATGACATGCAGAGGCAAATTGTAGGATTGTACTTTATTGTATTAGTTGCAGACTTTTTTTTCTGAAAGCCAATTTGATTTCAACTTTTATTTTTGCCAAGTCAGGGTAATCGCCGCAAAACAATAGTCAGGTCAGGAGGAGGTCAGGTTACATGTTGCTTTGGCAATGATTGACTTGTCCCTTGTTCAGTCCAGTGGTGCAGTGATTCTGGTTTAAAGTCTGTTAATAATGATTTTGCTGTCACATATTTTTACATTACTATGAAATAATAAAGATCACTGTGGCTATTTTGAGTGTTCAGATTTCATTGTAACAATACACAAATAACTTGCACATAGGAGAGAGGAGCTCACGGCGAGGTTTCGGTCCGACTTGGACTGAGATTAAGTTTGTTCAAACTTTCCTTATAGTTTTTGTTTCTTAGTTATGAAGCCAGTATGTGTTTTGCTATCTGTAGTCTATTTGATTGTTAGATGTTGACCTGACACAGGTGCTGCACGATGAAAGATTCTTCTTGTGTATGTGTTGAGTCATGATTGGGGTTTCCTCGTAGTTTTACGAAGACTTTCATTAAGCTGACTTGAAAGACAAAAAGATGCCAACAAGTATGATAATACAAAGATACTTATAGGAGAACAGGGCTTTATTTGTACAATGTTTTGCTTACAGGTAAGTGTTTTTATCATTTTGACAAAGATAAATATTTGAAAAAACTCTGCGAGTGAAATGTCGTAATATTTGCTGTGCTGCAAGTGTTTGTGTTACTTTTCTCAAGTTTGCAAATCTGGTGTATGCTGCTGATGTGGTATTCACAGGCTTTGTTAGGCCAAATGTCCACTACCTGAGTTGGTGCAACTACTGTATGAAGTAGGTGATCTCTTAGAGCATAGGTAGTCTACTTATTTTTTAATGTAGCCACAGATGTGGCACATAAATGAAATTTGTCACACGATACAAAAAATTGAAAAATTGGGTTGCTCAGTTGAAAATTTAAAAAATTGTAACTAAGTGGCTATTCAGTTACAACTGCCTTAGAAGAAGAAAGAAACATTGTTTAAATTGAAGGAAAAACAAAAAAAAATTTAATGTGAAATTTGACAGTTTGAACTCTGTGCACATCTCAGATCTGTCAGGAATTTTTTTGTTATGTTTTATTGTTGGAACCTAAATATGGTAAACTCAAATTCGCCAAACTTTCATGGCTAATTTGCCACTTACAGCAATTGGTGACAGGGTTGTCCACCTTGGACCTAGTGTGTTAAAATTGTTGGGAAGGAAGTAGAAGACTGAATACACTATATTTGTACATGAAACTGTGTAAATAAATAAAGAGTCGGATTTGGAGGATCTAGCTCTACTGATATATAAAATTGTTATCACAGGCTCTACATGGCTGCCAGTTCACTGGGTCAGTTTTTGGTAATGTCTGTGAGGAAATTGGGAGAATGGAACAGTGGGTATTACATGAATCAGTGTAACTCATGGGATTTTAGGTTTTAATGACACCACAATCAGTGTCCCACAATTTTTTTTTTTTTTCAAACAATTCGGCCGTGACCCAAAAAGAAAGAAAAAATCCCCAAAAAGAAAATACTTTCATCATCATTCAACACTTTTACCACACTCACACATAATCACTGTTTTTGCAGAAGTGCTCAGAACACAACAGTTTAGCAGCATATACGTATAAAGATACACAACATATCCCTCCAAACTGCTAATATCCCGAAACCCCTCCTTTAGAGTGCAGGCATTGTACTTCCCATTTCCAGGACTCAAGTCCGGCTATATAAAAATAACCGGTTTCCCCAGAATCCCTTCACTAAATATTACCCTGCTCACACTCCAACAGATCGTCAGGTCACAAATACCATTCGTCTCCATTCACTCCTATCGAACACGCTCATGCACGCCTGCTGGAAGTCCAAGACCCTCACCCACAAAACCTCCCTTATCCCTTCCAACCTTTTCGAGGACGACCCCTACCCCGCCTTCTCCTACAGATTTAAATGCTCTCCATGTCATTCTACTTTGATCCGTTCTCTCTAAATGACCAAACCACCTCAACATCCCCTCTTCAGCCCTCTGACTAATACTTTATTAACTCCACACCTTCTCCTAATTTCCACACTCTGAATTTTCTGCATAATATTTACACCACACATTGCCCTTAGACAAGACATCTCCACTGCCTCCAACCGCCTCCTCGCTGCTGCATTCACAACCCAAGCTTCACACTCGTATAAGAGTGTTGGTACTACTATACTTTCATACATTCCCTTCTTTGCCTCCATAGATAACGTTTTTTGACTCCACATATACCTCAACGCACCACTCGCCTTTTTTTCCCTCATCAATTCTATGATTAACCTCATCCTTCATAAATCCATCCGTCAACACGTCAGCTCCCAAGTATCTGAAAACATACTCCTCCTCCCCAATTTGATATCCAATTTTTCTTTATCTAAATCATTTGATACCCTCATCACCTTAATCTTTTCTTTGTTCACTTTCAACTTTCTACCTTTACACACACTCCTAAACTCGTCCACTAACCTTTGCAATTTTTCTTTAGAATCTCCCATAAGCACAATATCATCAGCAAAAGTAACTGTGTCAATTCCCATTTTATATTTGATTCCCCATAATTTAATCCCACCCCTCTCCCAAACACCCTAGCATTTACTTCTTTTACAACCCCCATCTATAAATATATTAAACAACCATGGTGACATTACACATCCCTGTCTAAGACCTACTTTTACCGGGAAGTAGTCTCCCTCTCTTCTACACACCCTAACCTGAGCCTCACTATCCTCATAAAAACTCTTTACAGCATTTAGTAACTTACCACCTATTCCATATACTTGCAACATCTGCCACTTCCCTACCTTTATCTAAATACTGCTCACATATATGCTTCAATGTAAACACTTGATCTACACATCCCCTACCCACTCTGAAACCTCCCACAATGATATGTGCAGATTATATACAGCATTTCATGGTTTAAAGCTAAACTTGCAAATTTACTTATTTCGCATGAATTGTTTTACCCAACAAGCCAAGAGTAAATTTAATGTTGAAAGAGTTCTTTGTAAATAAGTTTGAACATCAAGAAAAATAATTATTTTATAGATGCAAAAAGATACAGTAACTTGTTGTAGGTTGACCTTAATAAGGTAATTATGATTAAGCTAATTATGTTATATTAATTTTAGCAAAGTTAGTTCAAGTTGCTAAGTTGGTTTTAATATAAAACTGAAAACTTGATTATACAACCCTTTTATTTTACATGAATATATTAATGCATGAGAGGATTTTTTTTTTTTTTTGGGGGGGGGGGGAGGTATTGTTAACCACTTCACTGGCTGTACCATAGTACTATACCATGAGCTCAGCTCACTCAGATAAGCTGTTAGTGGTAAATCTGGGCCTAGATATGAGACACTGGGTCTATGCAGTATGTGTGCACCGCATAAAAAAAATCCTGCAGCACACAGTGTATAATGAGAAAAAACTGTGACCATGTTTTTGGTTTAAAACAGCAACTTTGCAGTGTATTTTTGTATGGTTTTTTTATTTGCATTCTCTCTTCAGAAATAGAGATGATTTTCATTGGTTTCAGGACTGACAATAGATTGAAATTGAGCCCAAAGTAGCTGAAATGTATGATTTTTGGAAATATTCAAGAGTAAACAAATCACGTCACTCTTCCAATACATGTCCAACTGGTGGGTCTAATATGCATATAAGAAAGCACTGATATTATTTATACAATTATTACAGTATTACATAACAGTAAATTTTCTACTGTTTTTGTGAATAAAAATTCTGTGTGAAAAAATCAAAATACAATTCATGTATAAAGCCTGGGAAAGTAACTATTGAACAAAGGAAATGTTATTTTAGTGCCAAGAATGTCTGCATTGTCTTTTCTGGATCTGTTTTGAAATTGGAATATTTTAAAATTTGTGTGAAATTGCCAAATTACCAATTTCTGATCACTTTATCAGGTAATTGAATTAGTTAATTGGGTAGTTTCTTGTGCTTAATTGATAAAATGGAAGGCATATTAGCAAAAATAGCTAAGAATTTGGTTGTCTGGAAGAATGTAATTGACTTAAACTAGGACTTACAGTGGGCAGAATCGTTGATGCGTAAATATCGCTGGCACAGCAAAATTCGCGAAAGCGTAATTTTGTCAGTTTTCCATCAAATTTCATACTGTTTGTTTTATCACCTTCAGAAACAGATTCTCTACCACTTCTTAAGAAAAATTAGCAAAAACCTTTTTTTGAAAATTCTTGGACAGTGTGAACAAGTTTCAGATCAGGGGTCTAGGCAATGAAAGGGTTAATGTAGTTCAGTTAATTTAGCAATACAGTGGACCCCCGGTTAACGATATTTTTTCACTCCAGAAGTATGTTCAGGTGCCAGTACTGACCGAATTTGTTCCCATAAGGAATATTGTGAAGTAGATTAGTCCATTTCAGACCCCCAAACATACACGTACAAACGCACTTACATAAATACACTTACATAATTGGTCGCATTCGGAGGTGATCGTTATGCGGGGGTCCACTGTATTACTTATTAGGTATGACACACTATATACATCATCCATGTACATCTATAAATAGGAGTGCATAAATCAGTAATAAAAAGGTACAATTCCGTGACTGGAGCACTACACAAATAACCTACACATGGGAGACTGAAACTTATGGTGACTTGTCAGTGGTCCAAGTAGGGCCAAAATGCCATAAGTTTCATTCTGGAATTTTTCCCTGACCTTCCTTCCATTCTGTATTTATACACCATTTTGGTCAACCTCTTCTGCTTCATCCTTAACAGAATAAGTTTAGCAGATTGTATCCAGACCACACATTGATAACACACAGTTATGCCAGCTATATGTTATTGGTATGCTTTTTAAAGGCCATCTGTGAAATTCCTCTGTGACTTCCATCTGACTTTGATTTCCTATGGGTAGAATTATTTGTATTTACTGTACTCAAAGACATCATGGGCACATGTATAATCAGAGAAGCATGAATTATTTATTATACCCTTTGGTTTCAGACATGCAGAATATCTTGTAGAAGTCAGAGAGTATTAATAAATGGAGTGAAGCTGAAGGCTGCTACAGTGAAAAGCTTTGGTACTCGAGGCACAGTACTTGCCCCACTTCTTTTTTGCATTCTTATCGCTGACAAAGACAAGGACATAAACCAAAGCATCTTATCATCCATTGTTGATGCTACTAGAATTTGTGTGTTATTGGAAGCCATTGAGGAAACAGCAGACCTTCAAGCAGTTATAAACCAAGTCTTCCAGTGGGCCACAGACACCAATATGATATTCAGTAAGGACAAATTTTAGGTGTTCTGTAATGGAAGAATTGAGTTAATGAAGAAGCCAGTGGAGTACAAGACAGACTCAAATAATTCATTAGTGTGGGAGTTCAGTGTGAAAGACTTGGGAGTGTCAGTGTCAGGTAATCTGAAGTTCAAGGATCACAACAATATTACTATCACCACAACAAGGAAAATAATAAGCTGAATATCTAAACATTTAAAACAGAAAATGCTAAGCCAATGTTGATTCTCTTAATGTCACTCAATCTCTCTAGGCTGGAATACTTCTATATACTAAATAGCCTCCTTCAAGGCAGGAGAGATTGTAGATATGGAAAACATACATAGAACTTTAACTGCCTGATAAATTCAGTCAAGCATCTGAACTACTAGGAGTATTTGAAGTCCTGTGAATTATACTCCTTGGAATTTAGGCGAGACAGGTACATCACAATTTACACTTAGAAAATCCTCAAGAGACTGATGCCAAACCTGCACACTGAAATTGCATTATGAAAGCAAGTAACTTGGCAGATGATATAAAAATAAGTTCACTGAAGAGCAAAGATATGATTAGTACACAAAGAGAGAACTAAGTACCGGTAAGTGTAAGGATGATCTCGATTTTTCATCGCCCTCCCTTTGTGAATAAGGGATATTACCAACAAACCTCTGGCTGTCTTCAAAAGGTAAGTTGATAAGTTCCTACAAGTCAGTGTCTGATTAGCCAGGCTGTGTTGCATATGTTGGAGTGTGTGCAGCTGGTGCCAACAGCTTGGTCAGTTAGGCCAGCAACCAGAGAATCTGGTCTGGGACTGGGCTGTGGGGGCAGTGACCCCTGAAACTGACACAAGGTAAATGTATGGTTAAAGATTACCTTACATATAGGCCCCCAGGAACATTATAAAATCACTTATTTAGCTGAATTAGAAATAAACAAAATGGAATGTCGAATATAACTTTGGTTTCTTAACCCTTTGAATAGTTTTAAAAATGCAGTATTAGAATGTGGGGCAGAAGTTTGTGGTTATAGGAGGGTGGGGGCAAGAGGAAAGAGGAGTGATTGGTGGAATGATGAAGTAAAGGGTGTGATAAAAGAGAAAAAAGTAGCTTACGAGAGGTTTTTACAAAGCAGAAGTGTTATAAGAAGAGCAGAGTATATGGAGAGTAAAAGAAAGGTGAAGAGAGTGGTGAGAGAGTGCAAAAGGAGAGCAGATGAAAGAGTGGGAGAGGCACTGTCAAGAAATTTTAATGAAAATAAGAAAAAATTTTGGAGTGAGTTAAAAAAGTTAAGAAAGCCTAGGGAAAGTATGGATTTGTCAGTTAAAAACAGAGTAGGGGAGTTAGTAGATGGCGAGAATATTTTGAGGAACTTTTAAATGTTGAGGAAGAAAGGGAGGCGGTAATTTCATGCACTGGCCAGGGAGGTATACCATCTTTTAGGAGTGAAGAAGAGCAGAATGTAAGTGTGGTGGAGGTACGTGAGGCATTACGTAGAATGAAAGGGGGTAAAGCAGCTGGAACTGATGGGATCATGACAGATATGTTAAAAGCAGGGGGGGATATAGTGTTGGAGTGGTTGGTACTTTTGTTTAATAAATGTATGAAAGAGGGGAAGGTACCTAGGGATTGGCGGAGAGCATGTATAATCCCTTTATATAAAGGGAAGGGGGACAAAAGAGATTGTAAAAATTATAGAGGAATAAGTTTACTGAGTATACCAGGAAAAGTATACGGTAGATTTGAAAGAATTAGAGGTAAGACAGAATGTAGGATTGCGGATGAGCAAGGAGGCTTCAGAGTGGGTAGGGGATGTGTAGATCAAGTGTTTACATTGAAGCATATATGTGAACAGTATTTAGATAAAGGTAGGGAAGTTTTTATTGCATTTATGGATTTAGAAAAGGCATATGATAGAGTGGATAGATGAGCAATGTGGCAGATGTTGCAAGTATATGGAATAGGTGGTAAGTTACTAAATGCTGTAAAGAGCTTTTATGAGGATAGTGAGGCTCAGGTTAGGGTGTGTAGAAGAGAGGGAGAATACTTCCCGGTAAAAGTAGGTCTTAGACAGGGATGTGTAATGTCACCATGGTTGTTTAATATATTTATAGATGGGGTTGTAAAAGAAGTAAATGCTAGGGTGTTCGGGAGAGGGGTGGGATTAAATTATGGGTAATCAATTTCAAAATGGGAATTGACACAGTTACTTTTTGCTGATGATACTGTGCTTATGGGAGATTCTAAAGAAAAATTGCAAAGGTTAGTGGATGAGTTTGAGAATGATTGTAAAGGTAGAAAGTTGAAAGTGAACATAGAAAAGAGTAAGGTGATGAGGGTATCAAATGATTTAGATAAAGAAAAATTGGATATCAAATTGGGGAGGAGTAGTATGGAAGAAGTGAATGTTTTCAGATACTTGGGAGTTGACGTGTCGGCGGATGGATTTATGAAGGATGAGGTTAATCATAGAATTGATGAGGGAAAAAAGGTGAGTGGTGCGTTGAGGTATATGTGGAGTCAAAAAACGTTATCTATGGAGGCAAAGAAGGGAATGTATGAAAGTATAGTAGTACCAACACTCTTATATAGATGTGAAGCTTGGGTGGTAAATGCAACAGCGAGGAGATGGTTGGAGGCAGTGGAGATGTCCTGTCTAAGGGCAATGTGTGGTGTAAATATTATGCAGAAAATTTGGAGTGTGGAAATTAGGAGAAGGTGTGGAGTTAATAAAAGCATTAGTCAGAGGGCAGAAGAGGGGTTGTTGAGGTGGTTTGGCCATTTAGAGAGAATGGATCAAAGTAGAATGACATGGAAAGCATATAAATCTATAGGGGAAGGAAAGAGGGGTAGGGGTCATCCTCGAAAGGGTTGGAAAGAGGGGGTAAAGGAGGTTTTGTGGGCGAGGGGCTTGGACTTCCAGCAAGCGTGCATGAGCGTGTTAGATAGGAGTGAATGGAGACGAATGATATTTGGGACCTGACGATCTGTTGGAGTGTGAGCAGGGTAATATTTAGTGAAGGGATTCAGGGAAACCGGTTATTTTCATATAGTCGGACTTGAGTCCTGGAAATGGGAAGTACAATGCCTGCACTTTAAAGGAGGGGTTTGGGATATTGGCAGTTTGGAGGGATATGTTGTGTATCTTTATACGTATATGCTTCTAAACTGTTGTATTCTGAGCACCTCTGCAAAAGCAGTGATAATGTGTGAGTGTGGTGAAAGTGTTGAATGATGATGAAAGTATTTTCTTTTTGGGGATTTTCTTTCTTTTTTGGGTCACCCTGCCTCGGTGGGAGACGGCCAACTTGTTGAAAAAAAAAAAAAAAAATGCTCATAAATTCTAGTGGCTTCAAATCAAGCAGGAGAAAGCTGGTAGGCCCACATGTGAGAGAATTGGTCTGTGTGGTCAGTGTGCACCATATAAAAAACTCCTGGAGTATGCAATGCATAATGAGAAAAAAAAAACTCCGACCGTTTTTTTTTAATTAAAATGCCGACTTTGTGGTCTATTTTTGTATAGTATTTATGGTTGTATTCTCTTTTTCTTGGTTTCATTTGATAGAATGGAAAACATATTATAGAAATAGAGGTGATTTTGATTGATTTTACTATAAAAAGAACCTGGAAATGGAGATCAAAGTTGGGAAAATGTTTGATTTTTGCTGATGTTCAAAAGTAAACAAATGATGTCATTGTCCAATAAATGTCCAACTTGCCATTCTGATATGCAGTCATGAATGGGTTGATGTTATGTATACAATTATTACAGTATTGCAGTAGTCTGCATAACAGTAAATTTTATTTTTTGTTTGAATAAAAATTCAAAATAGAAAGCAAGAGTAATATCAGAGGGGCTTGGAGACGTGACTGATGAACAAAGAAAAATGTTATTTTAGAACTAGGAATGTTTGCATTGTTCATTCTGGACCTTATTTTGAAATTGTCATATTTTTTAATTTTCGTGAAATTGGCCAAATTGCAAATTTCTGACCACGTTATTGGGTAGTTGAAATCGGTAAATGGGCAGTTTCTTGCACTCATTTGATAGAAAAAATGGAGTTCTAAAGAAAAAGCTATGAGTTTGGTCGACTGGAACAATGGAATTAGCCGAAAATAGGGCTCAAAGTGGGCGAAATCGCCTATTTGTAAATATCGCCGAGGTCGCTAACTTCGCGAGAGCGTAATTCCGTCAGTTTTCCATCAAATTTCGTGTTTTTGGTGTCATTACAATCGGGAAAAGATTCTCTATCATTTCATAAGAAAAATAATTTTTTTTTTTTTTTTTTTTTTTTTTTAAATTTTGCGACACCAGGAGACACTTCAGGATTGGGGGTTGCGACAGTCAAGTGGTTAAACAGAAGTTTAAAAACTATTGTTGGAAAAGAATCGACAGGCAGGTTTAAAAAAGTGAAACACAACAAATAGGAACTTACCAATCCATTGCCCATAATAATGATGTGTGTCAACCAAAACATGTATGTGAGAAAGTTACAAGATCATCAGACTCAAAGACAGTCACTGCTCAGCCTGTCCTCTAGACATCGTTTCACTGTTATAAAGGCAGTCAAATGGGAAACTGAGAAAGACACTTTAAGCTTTAACCCTTTGACTCTTTCGGTGATATATATACGTCTTACGTGCCACTGTTTCTGACATACTTATATGCGTATATTCTAGCGGCTTCAACTAAGCGGGAGAAAGCTGGTAGGCCCACTTGTGAGACAATGGGTCTGTGTGCACCACATAAAAAAAAATCCTGCAGCACGCAGTGCGTAATGAGGAAAAAAAAAACTCCGACTGTTTTTTGGATTAAAACGCTGACTTTGAGGTGTATTTTCGTATAGTATTTATCATTGTATTCTCATTTTCATGGTCTCAGGTGATAAAATGGAAAACATATTACAGAAATAGAGATGATTTTGATTACTCTCATGATGAAAACGACCTTGAAATTGAACTCAAAGTAGAGGAAATGTTCAATTTTTACCAATGTTCAGGAGTAAACAAATCACACCACACGTCCAATACACTTCAACTGGGGAGTCTAATATTCTTTCACTAGTGCACTGATATTATTTATACCATTTTTACAATAATGCATTAGTCTACATAACAGTAGATTTTGTATTTTTTTGTGTGAATAAAAGATCAAAATAGAAAGCAATAGTAATATAAGAGGGGCCTAGAGAAGTGACTAATGAACAGAGGATATGTTATTTTAGTGCCAAGAATGTCTACATTGTTTATTCTGGACCCTATTTTGAAATTGGTATCTTTTTTAATTTGCATGAAATTGGCCAAATTGCCAGTTTCTGACCACTTTATTGGGTAGTTCAAATCGGTAAATGGGCGGTTTCTTGTACTCAACTGATAGAAAAAATGGAGTTCTAAAGAAATAGCTATGAGTTTGGTCAACTGGAACAATGGAATAGGCCAAAAACATGGCTCAAATTTGGCGAAATCACTGATCAAATCAAATCAAAGTTTATTCTCTATAAGGATTACAGTGCAGGGTTTACGGGTTTTGGTTATTGTGTAGTTTACATGTAATAAAATTCTAATTACAGAGGGGGCCACTAGAACACCTAGCATGGCTAGGCATTTCGGGCAAACCTAGATTAATTCTTAACCCTAAATTATTACAAATTGTGTGTCGCTGAGACTGCTAACTTCGCGGGAGCGTAATTCCGTGAGTTTTTTACCAAATTTTGTACTTTCGGTGTCATTACCATCGAGAAAAGATTCTCTATCATTTCATAAGATTTTTTTTTTTTTTTTTTTTTTTTTTTTTTTTTTTTTTTTTTTTTTTTTTTTTTTTTTTTTTTTTTTTAAATTTTCGACATAGAATGAAAGGGGCCTGTGACAGTCAAAGGGTTAAAATTGTGACATAATTGCTCTGTAGGTGTTCATTTTCTGTTAGTGAGGTAGAACTTTTCATCGTTTTTATCTTATATTCGTATTTTTTCTGTTGTGGTATGTTGTAATTGGTTACTATTTATGAACACAGGGCAGTCTAGTCTACCCTAACAGAAATTTGGTGCAAACACATGTGAGAAGTCTTTATAGATGTTTGAGTTAAGAGGATGGGATTCAGTGCTAGACTAGGTGAGGTTCCTTGATGCTGGTGAGGGTCTTTTGATCCCAGGAATTAGACTTTTCCTCACCTTTTGTTGAACCTCATTGCCTCTCTTTCCTCAGGCACTGTATTACCCTTACGAGTTTAGCACTTCACCTAAGTACTGTATAATAATACAGTGGAACCTTGGTTTTCGTCTTTAATTCGTTCCAGAGAGTCTGATGAAAACTGAATTTGATAGAAACTGAAGCAATATTTCCCATAAGAAATAATGTAAATTCAATTAGTCCGTTCCAGACACCCAAAAATATTAACAAAAAATAAATTTTATAGAGAATAACTATAGTTTTACATACAGAAAACAACGAGAAATATAAAACACTAATGAAATGGATAAATGAACATTTAAATCACTTTTACCTTTATTGAAGACACTTGTTGGCGTATGGAAGACAGCGAAGAGGGGAGAGGGAGAAGTTACCTCTACCACCATCACTACCACCCTCTACTGCCATCACTACCACCCTCTACTGCCATCACTACCACCCTCTACTGCCATCACTACCACCCTCTACCACCATCACTTCCACCCTCTACCACCATCACTACCATCCTCTACCACAGTCACTACCACCCTCTACCACAGTCACTACTACCCTTTACCACAGTCATTACCACCCTCTACCACCATTGAATTCTATTGTGTTTCTCACCTTCTTTATCAAAGGGCTGGCACTTGGAACGTTCTTTGGCTCCATGGTGGCTTATTTAGCAGCCGCACTCAATAAACAAGCACAAAAAAAATGGATTATCACAAAATGTTTTGCATGAATGCGCAGGGTAATGTTCACTCAACAAGAAACAAAACCAGACTGACTCAGAATGCGTGCATGGGATACTTTGTGTGGGTGCGGGCAGATGGACACATTCGGTATGGTGGACGAAAACCAAGGTGATGAATGAAAACTGGGACAACATTTTGACGAAAAAAGTCATCGAAAACCAAATTCGATGAAAACCAGGGCAAACCAAAACAAGAGGTTCCACTGTAATGAAATATGAAATATAAAATGCGATGAGAGAGGGAGCCACACACAATACATAAGTAATATATCAGTGCTTTACAATTCTTACATAAGCTTTAAATTTGTCAATAATAATAATAACAATAATTATACTAGAGTGGAACCTTGGTTGTTAAGCTTAACCCTTTCAAGAATTTTCAAAAAAAAAAAAATTGCTATTTTTTCTTATGAAATGGTAGAGAATCTTTTTGTGAATGTAATAAAACAAAAAGTACGAAATTTGATGGAAAATTGACGAAATTATGCTCTCGTGAATTTTGATGTGTCAGCGATATTTACGAATCGGCGATTTTGCCGACTTTGACTCCCATTTTAGGCCAATTACATTATTCCAGTCGACCAAATTCTCAGCTATTTCACTAGTATTACTTCTATTCTATCGATTGAGCACAAGAAATCGCCAAGTCAACTGTTTCAACTACAAAATAAAGTGACCGGAAATTGGTAATTTGGCCAATTTAACACAAAGTTCAAAATGTTCCAATTTCAAAATAGGGTCCAGAATAAACAATGTAGGTATTCCTGGCACTAAACTAACATTTCCTATGTTCATTAGTTATGTTTTGAAGCTTTACAAATAAATTCCATTTTGATTTTTTATTCACATAATGAATTTTTATTCACACCAAAAAATAGAAGATTTACTGTTATGCAATATTGTAATAATTGTATAAATATCATCACCACATTTGTGAATGTATATTAGACCCACCAGCTGGCATGTATAAGACGTGTGAGGTCGTTTGTTTACTCTTGAACATCGGCAAAAAATTGACATTTCCGCCACTTTGAGCTCAATTTCAAGCCATTTCCATTGCTAACACCAATCAAAATTATCTCTATTTCTGTAATATGTCTTCCATTCTATCAAATGAGACCAAGAAATCACAAATACAACTGTAAAAAACATACGAAAAAACACTGCAAAGTCGCTGTTTTAATCGAAAATCATGGTCTCAGTTTTTTTTCTCTCATTATACACAGTGTGCTGCAGGATTTGTTTTATGTGGTGCACACATACCACATAGATGTATTCTCTCATATCTAGGCCCAAATTTACCACTCACAGTTTATCAGAGTGAGCTGAGCTCATGACGTAGATCTACGGTTTGGACCCTGAACGGCTTTACGTTCTATGGGATGGACCCTGAAAGGGTTAATTCATTCCAGATGTCAGTTTGTCAGCCAAACCCATTTTTCCCATAAAGAATAATGTAAATAGAATTAATCCGTTCCAGACCAAAAATGACACTTTATTTATTAACCCTTTGACTGTCGCAACCCCCAATCTGAGGTGTCTCCTGGTGTCGCAAAATTTAAAAAAAAAAAAAAATATTTTTTCTTATGAAATGATAGAGAATCTTTTCCCGATTGTAAAGACACCAAAAAAACGAAATTTGATGGAAAACTGATAGAATTACGCTCTCGCGAAGTTAGCGACCTCGGCGATATTTACAAATCGCCGATTTCGCCCACTTTGAGCCCTATTTTCGGCTAATTCCATTATTCCAGTCAACCAAACTCATAGCTATTTCTTCAGAACTCCATTTTTTCCATCGATTGAGTACAAGAAACTGTCCATTTACCGATTTCAACTACCCAATAACATGGTCAGAAATTTGCAATTTGGCCAATTTCACGAAAATTAAAAAATATGATAATTTCAAAATAAGGACCAGAATGAACAATGCAGACATTCCTGGCTCTAAAATAACATTTTCTTTGTTCATCAGTCATGTCTCCAGGCCCCTGTGATATTACTCTTGCTTTTTATTTTGAAATTTTATTCAAACAAAAAATAGAAGATTTACTGTTATGCAGACTACTGCAATACTGTAATAATTGTATAAATTACATCAACCCATTCATGACTGCATATTAGAATGACTGTTTGGACATTTATTGGACAATGACATCATTTGTTTACTTTTGAACATCGGCAAAAATCAAACATTTCCCGTACTTTGTGCTCCATTTCCAGGTTCTTTTTATAGCAAAATTAATCAAAATCACCTCTATTTCTATAATATAGTTTCCATTCTATCAAATGAAACCAAGAAAACGAGAATACAACCAAAAATACTAGGCGAAAATAGACCACAAATTCGGCATTTTAATTAAAAAAACGGTCGGAGTTCTTTTTTCTCATTATGCACTGCGTCCTCCAGGATTTTTTTTATATGGTGCACACTGACCACACAGACCCATTCTCTCACATGTGGACCTACCAGCTTTCTCCTGCCTGATTTGAAGCCGCTAGAATTTATGAGTATATATACGTCAAACACGGTACCTCGTAAACGTATATATACGGCCGCGACAGTCAAAGGGTTAATAATGTACTAACTGCTACATAAAACAATATAAAATTATACAGCACACAGAAACTCTAAAAATAAATACAGGTCCTCCATCACAAATCCGGCATCATTGGGACCTGTAGTGTGCTGGATTACTGAGTTTGCTGAATTACAGAGTGGTTAGGTTAGAATACACTTAATAAAATTAACCAACTTGACTTACACAGTTCATTGAACATCGGCAAAAATCGAACATTTCTGCTACTTTGAGCTCAATTTCAAGGTACTTTTCTTCATGAAAGCAGTCAAAATCATGTCTATTTCTGTAATATATCTTCCATTCTATCAAATGAGTCCAAAAAATGAGAATACAACAATAAAAACCATACGAAAATATACTGCAGAGGCGGCTAATGGCTGAGAAGTGAACTCCCTTATTTATCGTCCATCTTTTTTATTTTTGTTGCACGTTAAGAAACATCTTTCCATCATACATTGCCCAAGTTTCAATGAGATAGCCCAACAAACAACCGAGAAAAAAAAATATTTACCAAATATCATATATGGCAAGCCCAAGCCAGGTACTGGAAATAAGTCACTTTGTCTGACTTTTCTGGGTTATCCCAGGTTCTCTATACATACACTGCTATGTATGATAATCTATGTAACTGTATTTGTGTATACCTGAATAAACTTACTTACTTCTAGTCTGTCAACTGAATACAAGAAACTGCCCATTCACTTATTTCAACTACCCAATAAAGTGGTCAGAAATTGGCAATTTGGCCAATTTCACACAAATTTTAACAGATGCCAATTACAAAATAGGGTCCAGAATAAACAATGCAGACATTCCTGGCACTAAAATAACCTTTTCTCTGTTCATTAGTCACGGCTACATTTGGAATTTTTATTCACAAAAAAATTAGAAGATTTACTGTTATGCATACTGCTGCATTATTGTAATTGTATAAATAATGTCAATCCATTCTTGACTCCGTACTGGAATTTGGACTGGCAGGCGGACAGGTATTGGACGGTGACGTCATTTGTTTACTCTTGAGCTTCGCTAAAGAATAGAACATTTTCGCTACTGTGAGCGCAATTTCAAGGTACTTTTCGTCATGAAAGCAATCAAAATCATATCTATTTCTGTAATATATCTTTCATTCTATCAAATGAGACCGAAAAACTGAGAATATAACCATAACAACCATACAAAAATATACCGCTAATGGCTGAGAAGTGAACTCTGCTATTTATGGTCTGATTTCTTTCATTTTTGGTGTGCATGAAGAAGTATCTTTCCATCATACATTTCCCAAGTTTGAATAAGATAACCCAACAAACAACTGAGAAAATAATATAATAATAATAATAGTAATAATAATATCTTTATTTACTACACGTACATGTACAAGGTATACAGGCCTAGCTGACATCAGTGACATACTACTGTATAGAAAGGCACTTGTTATGCTGAGTATTTCAAGAAAATTAGGTCAGTGTCCCAGGATAACACCCACACTAGTCGGCTAACACCCAGGTACCCATTTACTGATGGGTAAACACGCCTAATGTTTCTACCCTGGCTGGGAATCGAATATTTACCAAAAATCATATATGGCTAACCCAAGCCAGGTACTAAAAATAAGCCACGTTGACTTTTTTGGGGTTATCCTAGGTTCTCTACACATATGCTGCTATGTGTAATAATCTATAAAGAGAAAATAACTTTTTTGTTTCATGTTTATGGTGGAGTACGAGTGTATGTCATAGCCCTGTGCTATACTCCGTTTTCTCTAATATAAGCCCCCAAGACAAGGGTAGGAGAATGGTATTTGTTTACCATATCCTCTTCATAACTCTGTCGAACTTTTTGGTGTTATGTCAAATATTATTCATTCTGGAGTATTTAACATGTTTTATGTTATTTATATTGTTTCTTATGTCATATTAGATCAATTGTGATAGGCAAATAAGCTGTAGTGTTGATATTAGCATAATAATAAAGCATATTCTCCTGCTTCATGAGACTGAGCTCATGACAACCGACAATGGCTTCAAAGCCACCTTATCTTTAATGGATAATGTACTGTGTAGGTGCTTTACATAATGAGAAGCATTTCTTTTATTCATTGGAACCATGGCTAGGGCTAAAAGTAAGCAGGTTAAAACAATAAATAGAGAAAAAGAAATTGGAATGACTTATGCAGCAAGTAGCACCACCAAACAGCACCAGCAGGTTGGTGTGGCGACCCTGGAAATTTGAAATTATGCAAGCCAAAATTAGTGCCGAATAACTTAAGTAACCGAATAACTGATTGCTGGATTTGTGATGGCGGACCTGTACTAAATGAAAATTTAACTTGAGTACTGTATAGTAAATGAAAATTTAACTGCCTCTTGCCTGTCAGAAGAGAGCTAATGGCAAAATTCTGGCGACTTCAAATCTTGAGGGAGAAACCTGATAGGCCTACATGTGAGAGAATGGGTCTGCATGGTCATTGTACAGAGTATAAAAAAAATCCTGCAGCATGCAGTGCATAATGAGAAAAAAAAAAAACTGCGACCATGTTTTTGGTTTAAAACAGCAAGTTTGCGGTGTATTTTCATATGGTATTTATGGTTGTATTCTTGTTTTCTTGGTCTCATTTGACAGAATGGAAGATGTATTACAGAAGTATAGATGATTTTAAATTATTTAAAGGCTAAAAAAGCTTGAAATTGAGCTCAAAGTATTGGAAATGTTCGATTTTTGCCAATGTTCAAGAGTAAATAAATCATGTTATGAGTCCCATACGCATCAACTGGTGGGTCTGATATGCATTCACGAATTCACTGATATTATTTATACAATTTTTACAATTATGCTGTAGTCTGAATAACAGTAAATCTTTTATTTTTTATGTGAATAAAAATTCTAAATGAAAAACGTAACATAAGAGGGGCCTGGAGATGTGACTAGTGAACAGATAAAATGTTATTTTAGTGCCAGGAATATCTGCATTGTTTGTGCTGGACCCTATTTTGAAATTGGCCTTTCTTGAATTTTGTGTGAAATTAGCCAAATTAGTAATTTCAGATCACTTTATTGGGTAGTTGAAATAGGTAAATGGGCAGTTTCTTGTACTCAATTCATAGAATAAAAGGAGTTCTAGCAAAATAGGTATGAGTTTGGTAGACTGTAATGATGGAATTGGCCCAAAATAGGGCTCAGAGTGGGGAAAAATCACCGATGAGTAAATATCGCCGAGACCGCTAACTTTGCAATAGCATAATTTGGTAAGCTTTCCATCAAATTTTGTACTTTTGGTTTCATTACTTTCAGAAGATGCACTGCAAGAGCTTAAGAGATGTTTACAGCATGCGCGGTAGTTGCTATACTGACTGAGACCCACACTGCAGACTCTGGTGATCACGTGATCTGAGCGTCGTCTGTCAACAACAAAGACCCCATACAAAAACCAGGACTGAATTCCTTGTTCGAAAATCAATTTGTTTGACAACTAGTCCATTTGACAATCAAGGTTCCACTGTAATAATTTTAGCACTCTGACTATCTCTCGCTGAGATAGGGTGACTCAACAAAGAAAAAACACTTTCACTGGCACTCATTCAATCACTTTCTTGCCAGAAGGGCACCAACACATCAGTTCAGATGACCCTCCAAACTATAACATCCCCACTGTACTTCTCACCTCCAGGATTCTAGTCTGGCTAACTGGTTTACCTGAATCCCTTTATAAATGTTATCTTGCTCATGCTACAGCAGCATGTCAAATCATGGCAACCACTTGCCTCCACTCCTATTCAACATGCTCACACAGTCATGTATGTCCAAGTCCCTAACACTCAAAATGTCTTTTACCCCCTCCCTCCAGCCTTCCAGTTTTTCCCAGGATAACCCCTACCCTTCCATCCCTCCATCTCAGATTTATATATCCTAGTTATCCTATTTTTCTTCCCTCTCTAAATGTCCAGACCTTCTCAACAACTTCTCAGCCCTCTGAATAATACTTAGTGACCCACACAACCTAATCTCTAAATTCTGAATTCTGTGCATAATATTTACACCACGCATTGTTCTCGGGCACAACTCCACTGCCACCAACCTCCTCCTTGCTGCAACATTCACAGCCCATGTTTCACACCCATACAAGTGTTGGTACCACTATACTCTGGTACATTCCCCTTTTTAGCCTCCATTGATAAAAATTCCTTTGTACAACCAAGTATCATGTCAAAATAAAAATTATTACTATTATTATTATTATTATTATTATTATTATTATTAAGGTATTATTATTATTACCACTCTCACTATCAGTATCATTATTATTATTATTTGTTTTGTTCTTACTGTTGTTGGTTTTTATTGTTGTGGTTGCTGCTGTTGTTACTATTGTTGTGGTGGTTGTTCTTGTTTTCACTACTGTTTTTTTTTTTAGTATTATTCATTTGGACACTACCTTCAAATACATTATACAGTTTTGTTGGGATTTCAGAGACTTAAGGACAGCATCGCTGGTATATACTAGACCACGAACATGCCAAATGCTCACTTTATGACATCACATGCAAACACACTATAAGCTGTATTTCTTAAGTTAACACATTATCACGTGTTTAAATCACACAAATTGTGGTGAAGATCAGTCACAAAAGCATTACTGGAAGAACAATCAAGCATGTAGATTGTGAATTGGTTTTCAGGTTCTATTCTATTTTATTGGGGTTTTACAATGGTTTTGCAAGGCCACAAATCATTGGATAAAACCTGGTAAAACATACAAGAGGGCCCTGCATTTTTGTTGGCTTTCGGTTGAGACATTGTTCATTACGTTCAGTGCTGGTGTTTTTGCCGTTTTTCCGCCATTTTTGTACAACAGTTGCTTAAGGGAAGGGCGACCTGCACCATATTTTAAGGTAAGTATTGTATGTACTCTATTTATTTTATTTTTTATCAGTTTTTTTTATGCTTATCTACATAGAGCATTAATATATGATAGTGTAAACACGTTATCAGGCATTTTTGACATATTCGATAATGAAAAAAATGCCCCCCCAACCCCCCCGCAATTTTCGCTTACCGGATGAGGTCAGGAACCTAAGAGTCCTGTGAAGAATGGGGTTCATATATTTCAGCAAGGAGAAGGCTGGAGGCATTGAATGTTATTTTTGAGAGCAGTGTGTGGCTCTGGTGGCCTGGTGGTTAACGCTCTCGCTTCACACGATGAGGGCCTGGGTTCGATTCCCAGCCAGAGTAGAAACATTGGACGTGTTTCTTTCCACCTGTTGTCTATGTTCCCCATCAGTAAAATGGGTACCTGGGTGTTAGTCGACTGGTGTGGGTCGCATCCTGGGACACTGACCTAAGGAGGCCTGGTCACAGACCGGGCCGCGGGGGCGTTGACCCCCGGAACTCTCTCCAGATAAACTCCAGATGGTGTGAATATTATGCAGAGAATAATGAGTGCAGGTGGTACATGGAACTAATATATCTTTATTATGCTCTACTAGATTACTAAATATAGGTACTGTATTACAGCATGTATTATATTCACTGAGGTCTAAAAGTTTATAAAAAGAAAGTTTAAATCATATAATAATGGCAATAATCATTTCACTGTCATCAATCACTGATGGTACTGAAGGCATTTGAAAAAACATCAGCACTTAATATCATTAGCTACCAAATTTTTTATACAAAATGTAAATTTTATCTGTTAGATATAAATAATCCAATTGTAAATCAGTTAATAAAGACTACCACAAGAGAAAATTCTGTACTGTTCTGGGTACACCACAGTTTAAGGGTCAACAGATAAACATTCTAATCAAAGTTTACTGGTATTGTACCTAGAAACAAATTATAGAAAACAAAATTATATTTTATCTGTAGATCTAGTTTTATACTATCATTAACTATGGTTACTTGAGAAATTTATATTATATGCATGGTATAGCATTTGGAAACTGTTAGGTATCAAATTTTAATTTTTCAGTTGACATGGCATCATGGCCAATATGAAGAAATTGTCTGAGGGCACATTATCGTACACAGAAAGCTGGAAAGGAAAAATAATCATATGAAGAAGGAAGGTTCTTTTCTGAAGTATCTTCATCCACAACACCAAGAAGGTAGCTCATAGGATCAGTTTGGAACTAAAGCCAAGATGATCGTTTTGTCTCAAAAACTAAAGTAATTTAGTTCGAGAGGAACATAATCTGAATATAAATGATGAACCAAAGGAGACAACTGGTGCTGGTACAACACACACACTATTCTTCACCAGTTAGAAGATATGTAATTGCTATTGAAGACTTGTATGGTCAAAACTATAATAATGGAAGGAGTATTAAGGGGAAGGAAAATGGTGTGAAATGAAGAATTTTCATATGATACTCTATGAATCTTGTGTTTCTTGCAGTGCATGTTCGTTGAATTTGGTTGTTAATGAGGCTGCCTTATTTTTGTAGGTGAAGGCTTGCTTTGACCTAGTACAATGTGTTTGTGTATTTCTTGGCTTCAGTGTGTTGTTGGAAAGTTCTAATGCTCCAAGTGCTTTATCTTACAGTGAAACCATTGAGTGAAACAAGATGGGGGTATTAAATTAATGCCTTAAAACCTATCACTATCCAGTATGTGATTTTAGTGATGCTCTAACTGAAGTCTCTGAGACTACTCTAGCATGATTATCATAGTGCCTCACCAATAGATGCACAAGTTCTTGCAAAAGGTATTTCTAGTTTCATGATTTTAGTTCCTCTTGTGTGGTATGCCCTGACATCGGTATAACTAACAAACAACTTCCGACAAAGGAGTTTGCCATGTATATCATTAAGCAATTGAGAAAAACCAAGGAACCATTTTGTACACTCCAGGAATTATTAACATTTTGATAAAACACTGGGAGATGCAGGTGAACTTACTGAGGAGTTTAAGATGAGAGCACTTTGAACCACATCTGAGGAAAGGAAAGCAAATCACATATGAAATATGATTAACCTATTCACAACCTCCAGGAAAAGTTTAAAAAAAATATTTCTCACTTCTTCATATGGTAATCTAATCCATTAAGGAAAGATTAACAGCACTGCATCCTCATAGGTGTGTTTGGCTTTCTTTATAATGTTTAGTTGCAAAATAAAACATAAAGGAAATTATCAAACATTGCTTGAAGCTGAAGTGTGCTTTACAACATAAATCTCTCCAGATACTGATGCTTGAATTTGTTTAGTAAATTGCAAGCCATTACTTAGCGAGCTCCAATTTGTGCATCACCACAAGCTGCATCAAGCTTTATATGCACAGTTAGCTGACTGTGTCCAGCACATAATTTTTCCCATGTTTTTGACCCCCCTTTTTTTTATGGCCGGAGATGAGTGAATTTTTTCAAAGCTAAAGTTAATATTTTATCAAACTGTATTTTTCAGTGAGTCAAAAAATACACAATAGAACATGAAATTGCACAAAAAAATTATCTGAAGGAAATTGTTCCTATATTAGCTAAACTGAAACCTTGGAAAAATATTAAATTTCTAGTATATATTTTATTTAGTGCATATCTTATGTAAAGTTCACAATAGAACAATGAGAATGTGGAATCTGTCATAATAGTCTTTGTCATGTGAAATAAATATACATGTATAATGTTTTAAACCCGTGGCCATCTCCTGCCAAGGCAGGGTGAGCCAAACAAGAAAACATGTTCACTCAATCGCTGCCTAAACAGAAGTATACTAATATTACAGTGAGAATTACCCCTCCGACTGCAACATCCCAACCCTTCTTTTGGAGTGCAGATGTTGCCCTTCCTGCATTCAGGACCCAAGTCTGGCTAATTGGCTTCTTTGAATTCCTTCATAAAAGTTACCTTGCTCACACTCCAACAGCACATCCAATAAAAAATATTCGTTTCCATTCACTCCTATCTAACACATTCACACAAGCTTGCTGGATGCTCAAGCTCTTAAAATTCAAAGCTTCTTGTACTCCTTCCTTCCCTCCCTCCAACTATTCCTGGGATGACCTCCTCCCTACTACTGTCTGCTTGAAATTTGTACACACTTTTCTTCAACCAATCTCTGCATGTTGTCTTGACATCCCTAAATCTCAACAACCCCTCCTCTCTGAATTATACCCTTGGTCACGCCACATCACCTTTTAATTTCTACTGCCTAGAGCCTCATTTCCGCTACAGCATTCAAAACTCATACTTCACACCCATATAAAAGTGTTGCCATCACTTAACTCTTGTATGTGCACGCACGCACATGCACGAACGCACATGTGCGCGCACAAACACACCACACACACCACACACACACACACACACACACACACACACACACACACACACACACACACACACACACACACACACACACACACACACACACACACACACACACACACCACACACACACACCACACACCACACACACCACACACACCACACACACCACACACACCACACACACCACACACACACACCACACACACACACCACACACACACACCACACACACACACCACACACACACACCACACACACACACCACACACACACACACACACACACACACACACACACACACACACACACACACACACACACACACACACACACACACACCACACACACACACACCACACACCACACACCACACACCACACACCACACACCACACACACACACACACACCACACACACACACCACACACACACACCACACACTCACACCACACACCACACACACACACACCACACACACCACACACACCACACACTCACACACCACACACACACACCACACACACACACCACACACACACACCACACACACACACCACACACACACACCACACACACACACCACACACACACACACCACACACACACACACACACCACACACACACACACACCACACACACACACACACCACACACACACACACACCACACACACACACACACCACACACACACACCACACACACCACACACACACACACACCACACACACACCACACACACACACCACACACACCACACACCACACACACCACACACACACACCACACACACCACACACACCACACACACACACCACACACACACACCACACACACACACCACACACACACACACCACACACACACACCACACACACACACACCACACACACACACACCACACACACACCACACACTCACACACACCACACACCACACACTCACACACACCACACACTCACACACACCACACACTCACACCACACACTCACACACACCACACACACACCACACACACACCACACACACACCACACACACACACCACACACACACACCACACACACACACCACACACACACACCACACACACACACCACACACACACACCACACACACACACCACACACACACCACACACACACCACACACACACCACACACACACACCACACACACACACCACACACACACACCACACACACACACCACACACACACCACACACACACCACACACACACCACACACACACCACACACACACCACACACACACACACACACACACACACACACACACACACACACACACACACACACACACACACACACACACACACACACACACACCACACATGCACACCACACATACACACCCCACATACACACCCCACACACACATGCCACACACACACACACATGCCACACACACACACACATGCCACACACACACACACACACACACACACACACACACACACACACACACACACACACACACACACACACACACACACACGCCACACACACACCACACACACGCCACACACACACCACACACACACCACACACACACCACACACACACCACACACACACACCACACACACACACCACACACACACACCACACACACACACCACACACACACACCACACACACACACCACACACACACACCACACACACACACCACACACACACACCACACACACACACCACACACACACACCACACACACACCACACACACACCACGCACACACACGCACGCACACACGCACACACACACGCACACACACACGCCCACACACACGCATATACACACACACACACACACCCACACACACCCTCTACCACTTGACACAAACACGTACCCCCCTCCTCTAACCACCCCTCCCCCTTCCCTAACCACCTCACCTTAGCCACCTACCCCTCCCCCAAACCACCTAACCCCTCCCCAAACCGTCTAACCCCCCAACTACCTCCCTCCCTCCAATAACCATCCACTCCCTCCCCCAACTATCTCTATCCCTCCAATAACCATCCTCCCCCTCCCCCACAACCATCCATCCCCTCTCCTCCTAACCATCTATTCCCCTCCCCCTAACCACCCGTCCCCCCTTCTGTGGAGCAACGGGGGAACCTAGAACCAGGATGAGGACAAGGGGCTCCAAGGACGAATCTGGGAGGGAGGAATGGGAGGTAGAGCTCAAAAAAAGGGAGGAAGACTAGATGAGCTGGAAAGGAAGATGGAAGAGAGGTTAGCAGCAGAATGCAGAAGGTGGAAGCAACAGGCCACAGCAGCAGAAATCAAGATAGAGAGATTAGAAGAGGAGCTGAGACATCTGAAACGGCACAGAGACAAAGATATTACAGAAGTAGCATCGGCAATGGCTAGATCAAACACAGACAACAGGTCTGAAGGAAGCATGGAAACTAAACTGTATGCAGAGGTCCTGTCAAACCCACATGGGGCCAAAACAAAGGCAGGGAGCACACTAGGACAGAATGAAAGGTTGGAAGACATTGAAGGAACTAGGACATGTGCAAGGACCTTACCAGATACCTGTGAGGGCCAGGAACAGGTGAGCAGGAAGGACAAACCAAGAAGCATAGGGGCCATAACTCGGGGAAGGGACTGAAGGAAGGAACACTCCACGGGAAGAAACTAAAACACATCAGAGGATGCAATGGGAGTCACAGTGGGAGGTGGAAAGGGAGAGATCCGTGTTTGTCTATGGGCTAGACAAAGCTAAAGGGGAAACTTACGATGAAAGAAAGCAGGAGGAGAAAAAAGCGATTGAAGATATCATGAAGGTGATAGGCGAGGGGGACATGACCCAGGTGGCAAATTTTCGGAGAATTGGGTGGTTCACAAAGAAAAGGAATCGGCCTCTCAAAGTAATTTTCAAGGCAGAATCAACCCGAACCATGATCCTGCAGGAGAAAGCACGGCTGAGAGGTAAGCAGGAGTTCCGGAGTGTGTACCTCGATCGAGACAGAACACAGGACGAAAGGAAGACGATGAAAGAGAGAGTTCAAAAACGAAAGGAGAAATGGGAGGAAATGAAAAAGGAGAGCAGAATAACCCAGGATTAAATGGAAGGACAAGCACACCCCCCAGAAACACCTGCAGAAGGACTCCAGCCACGACACCCCCAAGGCAACTGAACAATCCAAACCAACCATCACACACCGATCCCTCTGTTTCCACCCCCCGCACCACAGTTACAGTATTAGAACAGAAGTTGAAGGTTTGGTACACAAATGCAGATCGATTAACGAATAAACATGAGGAGTGGCAAGAAAGAATCAATGAGAAGTCCCCAGACATCGTAGCAGTTACAGAAACAAAACTCACGGAGACAATAACAGATTCAATCTTCCCACCAGGATACCAGATCATGAGGAAAGATAGAAGGGGCAGGGGGGGAGGTGGGGTTGCTCTGCTCGTAAAAAACAGATGGAAATTCGAGAAAATGAAAGGCATAGATGAGACGGGAGAAAGAGACTACATAGCAGGTACACTTCAGTCGGGGGAACACAAAGTGGTCATTGCAGTGATGTATAATCCACCACAGAACTGCAGGAGGCCAAGAGAGGAATATGAAGAGAGCAACAGAGCAATGGTGGACACACTTGCTGAGGTGGCAAGAAGAGCTCATTCCAACAGAGGAAAGTTGCTGGTTATGGGGGATTTCAACCACAGGGAGATCGACTGGGAAAACCTGGAGCCACATGGGGGTCCCGAAACATGGAGAGCCAGGATGTTGGACGTGGTGCTGGAAAACCTCATGCACCAACATGTTAAGGACACTACCAGAGTGAGAGGGGAGGATGAACCAGCAAGATTGGACCTTGTGTTCACCCTGGGCAGCTCAGACATTGAGGACATCAAGTATGAGAGTCCCCTAGGAGCTAGCAACCACGTGGTTCTGTGCTTTGAATACATAGTAGAGCTGCAAGTGGAGAGAATAACAGGAGTTGAATGGGAAAAGCCTGACTATAAAAGAGGGGACTACATAGGGTTGAAGAACTTCCTGCAGGAGGTCCAGTGGGACAGAGAACTGGCAGGAAAGCCAGTAAATGAAATGATGGAATATGTAACAACAAAATGCAAGGAGGCAGTGGAAAAGTTTATTCCCAAGGGCAACAGTAACAACAGGAAGACCGGAACGAGCCCCTGGTTTACCCGACGGTGTAAGGAGGCAAAAACAAAGTGCAATAGAGAATGGAAAAAGTACAGAAGGCAGAGAACACACGAAAATAGGGAGATCAGTCGCAGAGCCAGGAATGAGTATGCACAGGTAAGGAGGGAGGCCCAGCGACAGTATGAAAATGACATAGCATCGAGAATCAAGACTGACCCGAAACTGTTGTATAGCCACATCAGGAGGAAGACAAGAGTCAAAGACCAGGTGATCAGATTAAGGACAGAAGGTGGGGAACTCACAAGAAATGATCAGGAGGTATGTGAGGAGCTGAACAGGAGATTTAAGGAAGTTTTTACAGTAGAGACAGGAAGGGCTGTGGGAAGACAGCACAGAAGGGAACATCAAGAGGGAATATACCAACAAGTGTTGGATGACATACGAACAACTGAGGAGGAGGTGAAGAAGCTCTTAAGTGACCTTGACACCTCAAAGGCGATGGGACCGGACAACATCTCCCCATGGGTCTTTAGAGAAGGAGCAGAGATGCTGTGCATGCCTCTAACCACAATCTTCAACACATCCCTTGAAACTGGGCAACTACCTGAGAAATGGAAGACAGCTAATGTAGTCCCCATATTTAAGAAAGGAAACAGAAACGAGGCACTAAACTACAGACCTGTGTCTCTGACATGTATTGTGTGCAAAGTCATGGAGAAGATTATCAGGAGGAGAGTGGTCGAACACCTGGAAAGGAACAAGATTATAAATGAAAACCAGCATGGGTTCATGGAAGGCAAATCCTGTATCACAAACCTCCTGGAGTTTTATGACAAGGTAACAGAAGTAAGACACGAGAGAGAGGGGTGGGTAGATTGCGTTTTCCTAGACTGCAGGAAGGCCTTTGACACAGTTCCCCACAAGAGATTAGTGCAGAAGCTGGAGGATCAGGCGCATGTAAAAGGGAGGGCACTGCAATGGATAAGGGAATACCTGACAGGGAGGCAGCAACGAGTCATGGTACGTGAAGAGGTATCACAGTGGGCGCCTGTTACGAGCGGAGTCCCACAGGGGTCAGTTCTAGGACCAGTGCTATTTTTAATATATGTGAACGACATGATGGAAGGAATAGACTCTGAAGTGTCCCTGTTCGCAGATGATGTGAAGTTGATGAGAAGAATTAAATTGGACGAGGATGAGGCAGGACTGCAAAGAGACCTGGACAGGCTGGACATGTGGTCCAGTAACTGGCTTCTCGAATTTAATCCAGCCAAATGCAAAGTCATGAAGATTGGGGAGGGGCAAAGAAGACTGCAGACAGAGTATAGGCTAGGTGGACAAAGACTACAGACCTCACTCAGGGAGAAAGACCTTGGAGTGACCATAACACCGAGCACATCACCAGAGGCACACATCAACCAAATAACTGCTGCAGCATACGGGCGCTTGGCAAACCTGAGAATAGCGTTCCGATACCTTAATAAGGAATCGTTCAAGACACTGTACACTGTGTATGTTAGGCCCATACTGGAGTATGCAGCACCAGTCTGGAACCCACACCTGGTCAAGCACGTCAAGAAGTTAGAGAAAGTACAAAGGTTTGCAACAAGGCTAGTCCCAGAGCTCAAGGGAATGTCGTACGAGGAAAGGTTAAGGGAAATCGGACTGACGACACTGGAGGACAGAAGGGTCAGGGGAGACATGATAACGACATACAAGATACTGTGGGGAATAGACAAGGTGGACAGAGATAGGATGTTCCAGAGAGGGGACACAGGGACATGGGGTCACAACTGGAAGCTGAAGACTCAGACGAGTCACAGGGACGTTAGGAAGTATTTCTTCAGTCATAGAGTTGTCAGCAAGTGAAGTAGTGGAGGCAGGAACCATACATAGTTTAAAGAAGAGGTATGACAAAGCTCAGGAAGCAGAGAGAGAGAGGACCCAGTAGCGATCAGTGAAGAGGCGGGGCCAGGAGCCGAGTCTCGACCCCTGCAACCACAATTAGGTGAGTACACACACACACACACACACACACACACACACACACACACACACACACACACACACACACACACACACACACTCACTCACTCACTCACTCACTCACTCACTCACTCTCTCACTCTCTCACTCTCTCACTCTCTCACTCTCTCACTCTCTCACTCTCTCACTCTCTCACTCTCTCACTCACTCACTCACTCACTCACTCACTCACTCTCTCTCTCTCTCTCTCACTCACTCACTCTCACTCTCACTCTCACTCTCACTCTCACTCTCACTCTCTCTCTCTCTCTCTCTCTCTCTCTCTCTCTCTCTCTCTCTCTCACACTAGCAGTAATTTCTATTTGTTGGGCTTGAACTCCCTTAACTATTTTAGTTTTACTTTTTTATAGCCTTTCAAGGTCATGAAGTGATTTGGTGTTTCTTTTATACTTATTAACTTGTGTATCATGCACAAACATTATCATGTACGAGGCTAATCATCCCTCGTAAGTAACTTAGGTTTTGTTGGTCTTTCAGATATTACTGTATCCACACTGGTCCTCTTCCTGTCACTTCACCTTGTATCTCCAGTTTGTTTCAGACCTCTGTTTTTTTTTTTTTTTTTTTTTTTTTTTTTTTTGCAGTCTAGGAACATGCAGCACACCCGCCCTTCTGATTTTTGCTTGATTGTGTGAGGCAGTAGTAGGTGTGTTGCTAAAATGGTATAAGACAGTGCCTGAACCCCTTACTGATGTTTCACCTTGAAGTATCATCCTCTGTGTTCTGATAGACTTGATTTATGAGCTTGGAGGATATGCTTCACTGGGGTACTGCAGTGGTCAGGAATTTAAATTCTCCTCTCTGTTGTCTTTTATTAATATTGGAATTAAGCCAGCAGTTTTTTTGGTGGTGTTAAGATCAGCCAAGCACTGTATGAGTTTTTTTTTTTTTTTTTTTTTAAAGTCTTGAGCTGATTTGATTTTGGCATGTTTATCTAATACTTAATTGGATAATTTGCATAATTAATTTTAATATATATCATACGAACTATAGTTCTGCAGAATGTTTTTATAATACCATAATGTACAGTACTTCTACTTCTATCACTATAAGTAATTTTAATCTTTTTGCATTCCATATTATGTCAAGGATATAAAATTAAAATTGGTAGCATCTACATGTTCAGGCTACATCAAGTGAATTTCATCACAGGTTTTAGATTGTTTATATCGTAGTGTTAACGAGGCAGTCAGTCAGTCAATTATGTTCACTAAATATTTTGTTCAGTATCCTTCATTTTATTGACATTGAATATAAAAAAAAAAGAAATTCTGTATTTATATTGTGTGTACATTTCTTGTATCGGCATTATTACTTAACTAAATATTTTGCTACTGTTGTTTACTAACTTTTTAAATATACACATGTAATTACCACTACTTTTGTTCTCAGATCTTCCTGTTTCAACTACTGCGAGGGTTAGCTTATTGTCACCAGCGACGGGTCCTCCATCGTGATTTAAAACCTCAGAACCTTCTCATCAATGACCTGGGAGAATTGAAGGTATAGTCTAAAAATTTATGTGCCTGGTATACCCAGATGCAATTATAGTGAGAACTTCTGAAGTAAGCTTTTAAAGTGTTTCCTTGAATATTCATTTAAAGACATGAATAATATTTTTTGATATAAAAAGATAGTCATCAGGATTTAATGGATGAAAATAGGAAAGGAAATTAGTAAGATCACAAATTTATATTGTAGAAGACTATTCGAAGAGCAAGTATTGTAATATTTTCATTTAACAAAAGTGGGAATACCAGCAGTGTGCTGCTACCTTACTATTTAAGATAGTTGCATAGCGGGAACAAGAGCGAGCACTATCATCTTTTTTCACAAAGGATGGGTTTCTTGCATTGATGAAATCAGATAGTCAGAGCTTTGAGACTTCAATAGAGCATGGACACTATTATTTCAATATTCAACTAAGGGTTCAGCAGGTACAGGAGCTTTAAAGGCTTTACTCTATCTGAGCTGGAGTTCATACTGCTTGACAATTACCATCTTTCAGGCTAGTTTCTTCAAACACAGGGGAGATGGAATTAATGAAGATTTCTTTGTCAAAGTGGGATGTCTGAATGTGCGTGGATGTTATGCAAATGATAAGAAAGAGATGATTGTGGATGTTATGAATGAGAAGAAGCTGGATGTCCTGGCTTTAAGTGAAACAAAGCCGAATGGGGGTGGGAGAGTTTCAGTGGAGAGAAATAAATGGGATTAGGTCAGGAGTTTCAAATAGAGTTAGAGCTAAAGGAGTAGCAATAATGTTGAAGGATAAGCTATGGCAGGAAAAGAGGGAATATAAATGTATTAATTCAAGGATTATGTGGAGTAAAATAATGGTTGGATGTGAAAAGTGGGTTATACTAAGCGTATGCACCTAGAGAAAAGAGAAGTGTAGGGGAGAGAGAGAGAGATTTTGGTTAATGTTGAGTGAATGCATGGGGAGTTTTGAACCAAGTGTGAGAGTATCTGTGGTTGAGGATTTCAATGCTAAAATGGGTAAAAATATTGTGGAGGGAGTAGTAGGTAAATTTGGGATACCAGGAGTAAATGAAAATGGGGAGCCTATAATTGAGCTATGTGTAGAAAGAGGTTTGGTAATAGGTAATACATATTTTATGAAAAAGAGGATAAATAAATATACAAGGTATGATATAGCACATAATGAAAGTAGTTTGTTAGATTATGCATTTGTGGATAAAAGGTTGATGGGAAGGCTCCAGGATGTACATGTTTATAGAGGGGCACCTGATATATCGGATCATTATTTAGTTGTAGCTACAGTTAGAGTAAGAGGTAGATGGGAAAAGAGGAAGGTGGCAGCAACAAGTAAGAGAGAGGTGGAAGTGTATAAACTAAGGGAGGATGAAGTTCAGGTGAGATATAAGCAGCTATTGGCAGAAAGGTGGGCTAGTGCAAGTATGAGTAGTGGGGGGTTTGAAGAGGGTTGGAATAATTTTAAAAAGGCAGTATTAGAATGTGGGGCAGAAGCTTGTGGTTATAGGAGGGTGGGTACAGGAGGAAAGAGGAGTGATTGGTGGAATGATGAAGTAAAGGGTGTGATAAAAGAGAAAAAGGTAGCTTATGAGAAGCTTTTACAAAGCAGAAGTGTCATAAGAAGAGCAGAGTATATGGAGAGTAAAAGAAAGGTGAAGAGAGTGGTGAGGGAGTGCAAAAGGAGAGAAGATGACAGAGTGGGAGAGGCACTGTCAAGAAATTTTAATGAAAATAAGAAAAAATTTTTGGAGTTAAACAAGTTAAGAAAGCCTAGGGAACAAATGGATTTGTCAGTTAAAAACAGAGTAGGGGAGTTAGTAGATGGGGAGATGGAGGTATTGGGTAGATGGCGAGAATATTTTGAGGAACTTTTAAATGTCGACGACAAAAGGGATGCATTAATTTCATGCATTGGCCAGGGAGGTATGCCATCTTTTAGGAGTGAGGAAGAGCAGGATGTGAGTTGGGGAGGTGCGTGAGGCATTACGCAGAATGAAAGGGGGTAAAGCAGCTGGAACTGATGGGATCATGACAGAAATGTTAAAAGCAGGGGGAATATAGTGTTAGTGTTTTTTTTTTTTTCAACATACTGGCTGTATCCCACTGAGGCAGGGTGGCCCAAAAAGAAAAACAAAAGCTTCTCTTTTTAAATTTAGTAATCTATACAGGAGAAGGGGGTTACTAGCCCCTTGCTCCCGGCATTTTATTCGCTTCTTACGACACGCATGGCTTACAGATGAAGAATTCTGTTCCATTTTCCCATGGAGATAAGAGGAAATAAACAAGAATAAGTAGAAGTAGAAGTAGCAAGACATACCTGAACTCTTGCATGTTCATGAGACAGAAAAAAGGACACCACCAATCCTACCATCATGTAAAACAATTACAGGCTTTCGTTTTACACTCACTTGGCAGGATGGTAGTACCTCCCTGGGTGGTTGCTGTCTATCAACCTACTACCTAGAGAGTGGTTGGTATTTTTGTTAAATAAATGTATGAAAGAGGGGAAGGTACCTAGGGATTGGCAGAGAGCATATATAGTTCCATTATATAAAGGGAAGGGGGACAAAAGAGATTGTAAAAATAATAGAGGAATTAGTTTACTGAGTGTACCAGGAAAATGTACAGTAGGGTTATAATTGAAAGAATTAGAGGTAAGACAGAATGTAGGATTGCGGATGAGCAAGGAGGTTTTAGAGCCAGTAGGGGATGTGTAGATCAAGTGTTTACATTGAAGCATATATGTGAACAGTATTTATATACAGATAGGGAAGTTTTCATTTCATTTATGGGTTTAGAAAAGGCATATGATAGAGTGGATAGGGGAGCAATGTGGCAGATGTTGCAAGTAGTATATGGAATAGGTGGTAAGTTACTAAATTCTGTAAAGATTTTTCATGAGAATATTGAGGCTCAGGTTAGGGTGTGTAGAAGAGCAGGAGACTACTTCCCGGTAAAAGTAGGTCTTAGACAGGGATGTGTAATGTCACCATGGTTGTTTAATATATTTATAGATGGGGTTGTAAAAGAAGTAAAGGCTAGGGTGTTCGGGAGATGGGTGGGACTAAATTATGTGGAATCAAATACAAAATGGGAATGGACACAGTTATTTTTGCTGATGATACTGTGCTTATGGGAGATTCTAAAGAAAAATTGCAAAGGTTAGTGGATGAGTTTGGGAGTGTGTGTAAAGGTAGAAAGTTGAAAGTGAACATAGAAAAGAGTAAGGTGATGAGACTATCAAATGATTTAGATAAAGATAAATTGGATATCAAATTGGAGAGGAGGAGTATGGAAGAAGTGAATGTTTTCAGATATTTGGGAGTTGACGTGTCAGTGGATGGATTTATGAAGTACGAGGTTAATCATAGAATTGATGAAGGAAAAAAGGTGAGTGGTGCGTTGAGGTATATGTGGAGACAAAAAACGTTATCTATGGAGGCAAAGAAGGGAATGTATGAAAGTATAGTGGTACCATCACACTTATATGGGTGTGAAGCTTGGGTTGTAAATGCTGCAGCGAGGAGACGGTTGGAGGCAGTGGAGATGTCCTGTCTAAGGGCAGTGTGTGGTGTAAATATTATGCAGAAAATATGGAGTGTGGAAAGTAGGAGGAGGTGTAGAGTTAATGAAAGTATTAATCAGAGGGATGAAGAAGAGTTGTTGAGGTGGTTTGGTCATTTAGAGAGAATGGATCAAAGTAGAATCACATGGAGAGCGTATAAATCTGTAAGGGAAGGAAAGCAGGGTAGGGGTCGTCCTCGAAAAAGTTGGAGGGAGGGAATAAAGGAGGTTTTGTGGGTGAGGGGCTTGGACTTCCAGCATGCATGCGTGAGCATGTTAGATAGGAGTGAATGGAGACGAATAGTATTTGGGACCTGACGAGCTGTTGGAATGTGAGCAGGGTAATATTTAGTGAAGGTATTCAAGAACACCGGTCATTTTCATATAGCTGGACTTGAGTCCTGGAAATGGGAAGTACAATGCCTGCACTTTAAAGGAGATACTAGCAGTTTGGAGGGATATGATGTGTATCTTTATACGTATATGCTTCTAAACTGTTGTATTCTGAGCACCTCTGCAAAAACAGTGATTGTGTGAGTGAGGTGAAAGTCTTGAATGATGAAAGCCTTTTCTTTTTGAGTCACTCTGCCTCGGTGGGAGATGGCCAACTTGTTAAAAAAAAAAAAAAAAAAAATCTAAGAATAATACATCGACTGACTTCTCTTTCAAAGAACTTAAAAAGGCACATGTCAAAAAAGCCAGGAAGATGACCAGGTGGATAAGGAGAACTTTCAAAACAACTGAAATAGTACCAGTGGTGACACTTCTCAAATTACTTGTGCTCTCTAATTTAGAATCTTTTCTAGTGTTAAAAGGGGCCTTTCATCCAATTTTTTGTGCGAAAAAAAAAGTTGCTTTTTTGTTTACTGTCAGATTTCCTTCAGTTTTGGTGCACAAGATGAAGTGTTTTCTCTATTTCCTGTAAATATTTATCAATAAGATACCTCAAATAACAACTGAGAAAGGACTGATTTACTGAAAATGCCCTTTGGCAGGATGGTAGTCCTATATGGGACGACGTAAGGTAACTGGACACTTGGTGCTGAGAGAACAATGCTAATATGAATTTTTAATTAATTCCTTTCCTCTAAATAACTTATCTTTATTTCACAAAAAAATAAAGTTTGTTAGTTCTTGGAATGTTGCAAAAAATCTGCCCATTACTCCCACATAAATCCCAAAGTATTTGGAATATTTCCAAAAATGAATAATAGCAAATTAGAGAAATCATTATTCTACAATTTCTGTGAATATTATTCCATTTAACCCTTTGACTGTCGCGGCCGTATATATACGTTTGTGAGGTACCGTGTTTGACGTATATACACGTATACTCATAAATTCTAGCGGCTTCAAATCAGGCAGGAGAAAGCTAGTAGGCCCACATGTGAGAGAATGGGTCTGTGTGGTCAGTGTGCACCACATAAAAAAAATCCTGGAGCACGCAGTGCATAATGAGAAAAAAAAAACTCCGACCGTTTTTTTTAATTAAAATGCCGACTTTGTGGTCTATTTTCGTATAGTATTTGTGGTTGTATTCTCGTTTTCTTGGTCTCATTTGATAGAATGGAAACTATATTATAGAAATGGAGGTGATTTTGATTAATTTTACTATAAAAAGAACCTGGAAATGGAGCACAAAGTACAGGAAATGTTTGATTTTTGCCGATGTTCAAAAGTGAACAAATGATGTCATTGTCCAATAAATGTCCAAATAGCCATTCTAATACGCAGTCATGAATGGGTTGATGTAATTTTTACAATTATTACAGTATTGCAGTAGTCTGCATAACAGTAAATCTTCTATTTTTTGTTTGAATAAAATTTCAAAATAAAAAGCAAGAGTAATATCACAGGGACCTGGAGACATGACTGATGAACAAAGAAAATGTTATTTTAGAGCCAGGAATGTCTGCATTGTTCATTCTGGACCTTATTTTGAAATTGTCGTATTTTTTAATTTTCGTGAAATTGGCCAAATTGCAAATTTCTGACCATGTTATTGGGTAGTTGAAATCGGTAAATGGGCAGTTTCTTGTACTCAATCGATAGAAAAAATAGAGTTCTGAAGAAATAGTTATGAGTTTGGTTGACTGGAATAACGGAATTAGCCGAAAATAGGGCTCAAAGTGGGCGAAATTGCCGATTTTTAAATATCGCCGAAGTCGCTAACTTCGCGAGAGCGTAATTCCGTCAGTTTTCCATCAAATTTCGTTTTTTTGGTGTCTTTACAATCGGGAAAAGATTCTCTATCATTTCCTAAGAAAAAATAATTTTTTTTTTTTTCGAATATTTTGCGACACCAGAAGCAACTTCAGGATTTGGCCCTTCGACAGTCAAAGGGTTAATTAAGTAATAAAGGGGGAAACAAGCAAAATAAGTGAACAAGTTACTTCTGAGATATTGGCCTGGAATGCCGGCCAGAACACCATCTCGAAAAAAAAAAAATTCGCGAAAATCGCGTTTGTTTCGGTGGGTTTCTTAGTAAACTGGCGTTCTAGTGCAGTTGTCCTCTTCAAAACACTGTTTTCTCTTACTCAAAGACCAAAGAATACAACATGGAGACGAGTAACTCATTTGTATCAAAATATTTCTGGTGGACTCTCGCCATATTATGGCCTATTTTATTCAGTCTAGAGTATGTAACATGTTTGTATGTTATTTATAGTGTTTATTATATATTAGATCAATTCTGATAGATAAATAAGCCGTAGAGTTGATATAAGCATAATGAAGTGATTTCTCCTGGCTCTCTGGAGTGGGAATACTGCCGGTGTTCCCAGACGGTTCCTGATTGGCTAGAAGTCTACGGATAAGCTCCGCCTACTGTTTTATGATGCCAAATAGTCAGTTATTATATTAGAAGGAATAATGCAAGAAATAGCGATAAAAAACAAGGAAAAATTTCCAAAAAATATATGGGCTGTGAGCAAACGTGCTACCCACATCGCCGTTACCATACCTGATATAAATGACTTTAATTTCTTGTAGAAACATCATAGAACATTCATTCTTGTACCATTGTGTCGCCAAAAAGTTAAGCTATTTTTCTACATGAATAACTCAATCTCCATAATTTTTCTCTTTTTTTTTTTTTTTAAAAATTGGATGACTGGCCCCTAATGGCCCCATTCAGGGCAGGAGAGGTATCAGAACTGGAACAGATAGAGATTGTTTATGGCCGACAGAGAGCTGATAAAACATTTAACCCTTTGACTGTCGCAACCCCCAATCCTGAGGTGTCTCCTGGTGTCGCAAAATTTAAAAAAAAAAAATTCATTTTTCTTATGAAATGATAGAGAATCTTTTCCCGATTGTAATGACACCAAAAAAAAAAAACGAAATTTGATGGAAAACTGACGGAATTATGCTCTCGCGAAGTTAGCGACCTCGGCGATATTTACAAATCGGCGATTTTGCCCACTTTGAGCCCTATTTTCGGATAATTCCATTGTTCCAGTTGACCAAACTCATAGCTATTTCTTTAGAACTCCATTTTTTCTATCGATTGAGTACAAGAAACTGCCCATTTACCGATTTCAACAACCCAATAATGTGGTCAGAAATTTGCAATTTGGCCAATTTCATGAAAATTAAAAAATATGACAATTTCAAAATAAGGTCCAGAATGAACAATGCAGACATTCCTGGCTCTAAAGTAACATTTTCTTTGTTCATCAGTCATGTCTCCAGGCCCCTCTGATATTACTCTTGCTTTCTATTTTGAATTTTTATTCAAACAAAAAATAGAAGACTTACTATTATGCAGACTACTGCAATACTGTAATAATTGTATAAAGAACATCAACCCATTCATGACTGCATATTAGAATGGCTAGTTGGACATTTATTGGACAAGACATCATTTGTTTACTTTTGAACATTGGCAAAAATCAAACATTTCCCCTACTTTGAGCTCCATTTCCAGGTTCTTTTTATAGTAAAATCAATCAAAATCACCTCCATTTCTATAATATGTTTTCCATTCTATCAAATGAGACCAAGAAAATGAGAATACAACAATAAATACCATATGAAAATAGACCACAAAGTCGGCATTTGAATTAAAAAAAATGGTCGGAGTTTTTTTTTTCTCATTATGCACTGGGTGCTCCAGGATTTTTTTTGTATGGTGCACACTGACCACACAGACCCATTCTCTCACATGTGGGCCTACCAGCTTTCTCCTGCTTGATTTGAAGCCGCTAGAATTTATGAGTATATATACGTCAAACACGGTACCTCGTAAGACGTATATATACAGCCGCGACAGTCAAAGGGTTAAATTACTGGGAATGCCAAAGTCTTGCATATGTGGCCAGGCTATTCAGTATGTTACTAGAAGTTATTAGAAAAACTGCTGGAACAAGTGTAGAAGTATTCAAGAGGAAATTAGACAATCTTCACCAGTTGCTAGATCAACTAGGCTGTGATGGATATATGGGTCAGCAGGCCACCAGTTCACCAGGCAAGCATGAGACAAGGCTGACCCAAGGCCAGGTTCTGGGAGTAGACAAACTCTTGGAACCCATCAAAGGTACACCACTTTTAGTTATATTTCAAGGTAGTGCATAGCACAATGGCAAATATTTCTCATTTGCAACTTATCATGGCAATCTGTCATGTATGATACAGACTCCCTACACTTTCTGGCTGAGAGAATTGGCTTTCCATACAATTAGAGACATCTGTCTGAGTGTTTACCTTTGTTACTTGTTTGGCATAATCACAAAATTGTTAAATCTTTGAATTTTCATACTGGTAATCTCTATTCAGTCAAAGTCTTGATATGCAAAGTGTACTATCATTGCCTCTTGAATCAGCTTTTACTATTGTTTGTGGGATTTGCCTAATTACTTCTAAAACAACTTCAGAGGGAGAGCAGTGTTCAGAAATTTTCAATAATAGTCCATTTTCAATTACAGTGGACTCTCGACCAACGATGGCATCGATTAACGATAAATCTGACTAGCGATACATTTTAACGCAAAATTTTTGCCTCGACTAGCGCTAAAAAACTCGACCAACACTATTAGTTCCGTCTGAGACGCGTCCACTTCTGGCCAGTGTTTACAAGCCAGCCAGCCACCACAGTCGCTTCCAAGCATACAATCGGAACATTTCATATTATCACAGCCTTTTTAGTGATTGCACCTGAAATTTGGTAGGGTGTGCAAAAGAAGAAAATTAAAGGTGAATACAGGAAAGGGTAAGGTTATGAGGATAACAAAAAGATTAGGTGATGAAAGATTGAATATCAGATTGGAGGGAGAGAGTATGGAGGAGGTGAACGTATTCAGATATTTGGGAGTGGACGTGTCAGCAGATGGGTCTATGAAAGATGAGGTGAATCATAGAATTGATGAGGGAAAAAGAGTGAGTGGTGCACTTAGGAGTCTGTGGAGACAAAGAACTTTGTCCTTGGAGGCAAAGAGGGGAATGTATGAGAGTATAGTTTTACCAACGCTCTTATATGGGTGTGAAGCATGGGTGATGAATGTTGCAGCGAGGAGAAGGCTGGAGGCAGTGGAGATGTCATGTCTGAGGGCAATGTGTGGTGTGAATATAATGCAGAGAATTCGTAGTTTGGAAGTTAGGAGGAGGTGCGGGATTACCAAAACTGTTGTCCACAGGGCTGAGGAAGGGTTGTTGAGGTGGTTCGGACATGTAGAGAGAATGGAGCGAAACAGAATGACTTCAAGAGTGTATCAGTCTGTAGTGGAAGGAAGGCGGGGTAGGGGTCGGCCTAGGAAAGGTTGGAGGGAGGGGGTAAAGGAGGTTTTGTGTGCGAGGGGCTTGGACTTCCAGCAGGCATGCGTGAGCGTGTTTGATAGGAGTGAATGGAGACAAATGGTTTTTAATACTTGACGTGCTGTTGGAGTGTGAGCAAAGTAACATTTATGAAGGGATTCAGGGAAACCGGCAGGCCAGACTTGAGTCCTGGAGATGGGAAGTACAGTGCCTGCACTCTGAAGGAGGGGTGTTAATGTTGCAGTTTAAAAACTGTAGTGTAAAGCACCCTTCTGGCAAGACAGTGATGGAGTGAATGATGGTGAAAGTTTTTCTTTTTCGGGCCACCCTGCCTTGGTGGGAATCGGCCAGTGTGATAATAAATAAAATAAACCTGAAAAAATAAGTCACCATGGGCCCCAAGAAAACTTCTAGTGCCAACCCTACAGCAAAAACTGTGAGAATTACTATGGATATGAAGAAAGAGATCATTGCTAAGTATGAAAGTGGAGTGCGTGTCTCCGAGCTGGCCAGGTTGTACACAAAACCCCAATCAACCATCGCTACTATTATGGCCAAGAAAACGGCAATCAAGAAAGCTGTTCTTGCCAAAGGTGCAACTATGTTTTCGAAACTGAGATCGCAAGTACTCGAAGATATTGAGAGACTGTTATTGGTGTGGGTAAACGAAAAACAGATAGCAGGAGATAGCATCTCTAAAGCGATCATATGTGAAAAGGCTAGGAAGTTGCATGACGATTTAATTCAAAAATGCCAGCAACTAGTGGTGATGTGAGTGAATTTAAGGCCAGCAAAGGTTGGTTTGAGAGATTTAAAGGGAAGGGAAGTAACCCCGGAAAAGGACTTGCCACCTCAAGTCCTAATGGAACGGGATTCCCCTTCTAAACACTAAGACCATCAACACTCTCCCCTCCTCCCATCCCATCAATCATCACCAGATCTTCAATAAAGATAAGTGTCATGTAACTGTGCATGTCTTCTTCAGTTTGTGTGTATTAAAATTAATATTTCATGTGGTAAAAACAATTTTTTTTTCATACTTTGGGGTGTCCTACACGGATTAATTTGATTTCCATTATTTCTTATGGGGAAAATTAACTTGACTAACGATAATTTTGACTTACGATGAGCTCTCAGGAACGGATTAATAGCGTTAGTCGAGGGTCCACTGTATTTTTTATTGTAAGCTAAGAATATGGTAAGTGTACACTAGAAGTTTTCCCAAAAAATAAGAAGATATAAAAATAGTGAATTTTGATAGGGCAACACCTAGGTAAAAGCAGTGCCAAGTTGACATTTCTTGAACAAGTAAAGGCTTAGTAATGTAGCTTCAGAAGATGACATGTAATGTATTTGATAAATACTGACAAAAACTAATACAGTATTGAAAAATTATAAATATAATACGTCATTGTGTCATTCTGATGACATAATTGAATGTAATGATAAAATTACCATAAAAAGACTTAGAAAAATGGTATGAACAAGTGGATTGCACCACAATATTGCCAGATTGACACTTTATTTTTCTGTAAGAAATTTTTTTTTTATTTCGATTTTTTATTTTATTTTTTCTTTATTACACTGCTGGTTCCCCTCAGTCTACACTGAATAATGCAGCTAAACTGGTATTTTTATTCCCACCTGACGCTCCCACTAGTTCCTACTTGTTTGACTTGCAGTGGCTCCTTATCAAGACAAGAATTGAACTGAAACTCCATATATTAACATTTAAAACTAATGTACAGTGGACCCCCGGTTATTGGCCGGTTTGGTTATCGGCCAACTCGGTTATCGGTGGGTTTTTCGGCGCCTAGTTATCGGCCATTTTGGACGCGTCCATCCGCCGGCTGGGGTAACTTGCGCTTCAGTTTGGCTCTCTCTCTCGGTGGCTGAGGAAGCTTCTGCTCATACATCCAAACATTTTGCTTGTTTACCATTGTTTTTAGTGGTTTTTCTTGCAGTGCAACTGTGAAATAAGTAACCATGGCTCCAAAGAAAGTTCCTAGTAAAGTTCTTGTGGTAAAGAAAGTGAGAAATACCATGGAATTTAAGCGTGAAGTGATAAAGAAGTTTGAGAGTGGTATGAAGGTGATGAAACTTGCCAGGATGTACAGCAAGAATAAATCAACAATGACGTCCATCCTGGCAATGAAAGAACAAATCAAAGATGCTAATGTTGCAAAAGGAGTAGCTTTTCTAACTAAACAAAGGCCACCAATAATGGAAGAGAGAGGACTATGTAAAGGCTGAAGGATTTGAACCCCAACAAGTGTTCAGTTGTGACGAAACAGGCCTGTTTTGGAAGAAAATGCCAAACAGGAGCTACATTACCTGGAGGAAAAGGCACTGCCAGGACACAAGCCTGTGAAAGACAGGCTTACTCTTTTGTTGTGTGGTAATGCTAGTGGGGATTTCAAAGTGAAGCCTTTACTGGTGTATCACTCAGAAAATCCCAGAGTGTTCAAGAAAAACAATGTCATGAAGAATTGACTGTGTGTGATGTGGAAAGCTAATCATAAGGCATGGATCACAAGGCAAATTTTCGAAGAGTGGGTTAATGATGTGTTTGGCTGAAGTTTAAAAAAATACCTCCTGGAAAAGAAATTGCCACTGAAGTGCCTCCTGGTACTGGACAATGCTCCTGCACATCCTCCAGACTTGCAAGACCAAGTGTTTGGGGACCAGTTTCATCACAGTGAAGTTCTTGCCTCCTAACACCACTCTTCTCCTCCAGCCCATGGACCAGCAGGTCATTTCTAACTTCAATAAACTCTACAAAAAAGCAGTGTTTCAAAAGTGCCTTGAAGTGACCTCGGACACTTAGTTGACCCTAAGACAGTTCTGGAGGAATCACTTCACTATCCTCCATTGCATAAGTCTTATAGGTAAGGCTTGGGAGGGAGTGACTTCCAAGACTTTGAACTCTGCTTGGAGAAAACTGTGGCCAGATTGTGTTCAAGATAGGGATTTTGAAGGGTTTGAGGCTGACCCTGACCCTGTGGACTCTATTGTGGCACTGGGGAAGTCCCTGAGGTTGGAGGTGAGTGGCGAGGATGTGGAAGAGTTGGTGGAGGACCACAGGGAAGAGCTAACCACTGAAGAGCTGCAAGAGCTTCATCTCGAACAGCAACAGACTGCAGCTGAGGAACTTGCTTCAGAGGAGGAGAAAGAGGGAGTGAAGGAGGTGCCTTCTTCAGAGATTAAAGAGGTGTGCAGTGTGGACTAGGGTGCAAGCTTTTGTAGAGAAACACCACCCTGACAAAGCTGAAACAAGCCATATCTGCAACATGTTTAGTGACAAAACCCTGTCCCACTTCAGGGAAATCTTAGAGATACCAGAAACAGAGCACTCTGGACAGTTATTTTGTGAGACAAGGGCCAAGTGAATCTCAAGCTGGTCCTAGTGGCAATAAAAGACACAGAAGGGAAGTAACCCCAGAGAAGGCTTTGCTACCTAAAGTCTTTATGGAGGGGGATTCCCCTTCCAAACACTAACTCCTCCCTCTTTCCTCCTCCCCATCTTCCAGAAGCCAGGATTAGCCTTCAATAAAGGTATGTAATACTTACATAATTGTTAAAAAAATGATTTTTTTATGATTACTTTTGTTTGGAATGGATTAATTGTATTTCCATTAATTCTTATGGGAAATATTAATTCGGTTTTTGGCTGACCTTCTGGAACGGATTACGGCCAATAACCAGGGGTCCACTGTATTAAATTAAATGAACCCAAGTACCTTGCTAATGTGCTTGTACCTTTTACATCGGGCTTGAGAATGTTACTCTGATTTGTTGTGGACTCTTTCAGACTGCTGGACCCTCATGCTGTGGAAAGAAATGATTTGCAAACAAAGCCTTTCCTTATGTAGCTCCCAGACTGTGTAACAGGTTGTCAGTGTCTCTTGTTATTAAGACTTAGGAATGTCTTCATGATTTAAAGTCTTGTTTGAAAGCACATCCCCTTTCTAGAGTTTATAGTCCTGGTGATTACACTGTCACTCTTTAGCCCTTTCAGGGTTTCCGACGTACTTGTACGGCTTATGCACCAGGGTTATTGATATACTAGTACGCCTAAATTCTAGCGCCTTCAAATCTAGCAAGAGAAACCTGGTAGGCCTACATATGAAAGAATGGATCTTTGTGGTCAGTGTGCGCAGTATAAAAAAAATCATGCAGCAGACAGTGCAAAATGAGAAACAAAAAACCTTGACCGTGTTTTTGGTTTAAAACAGCGACTTTGCACTGTATTTTTGTATGGTATTTATGGGTGTATTCTAGTTTTCCTGGTCTCATTTTATAGAATGGAAGACATATTACAGAAATGAGATGATTTTCATTGGTTTCACAATGAAAAGTATCTTGAAATTGAGCTCAAAGTAGCAGAAATGTTCGATTTTTACCAAAGTTCAAAAGTAAACAAATCATGCCACGCGTCCAATACACATCAACTGGTGAGTCTAATATTCTTTCACAAGTGTGCTGATATTATTTATACCAATTCTACACTAATGCAGTAGTCTGCATAACAGTAAATCTTCTATTTTTTGTAAGAATAAAAATTCAAAGTGGAAAGCAAAAGAAATGTAAGAGGGGCCTGGGGACGTGACTAATGAACAGAGGAAATTTTACTTTAGTGCCAGGAATATCTGTCTTGTTTATTCTGGACCCTATTTGGAAATTGGCATCTTTTGAAATTTGTGTGAAATTAGCAAAATTGCTAATTTCTGACCACTTTATTGAATAGTTGAAATCGGTAAATGGGTGGTTTCTTGTACTCATTCGATAGAAAAAATGAAGTTCTAGCAAAATAGTTATGATTTTTGTCGACTAGTACGTGGAATTGGCCGAAAATAGGGCTCAAAGTGGGCAAAATCGCTGATGCGTAAGCACCGTCGAGACCGCTAACTTCGCAAGAGCATAATTTCGTACGTTTTCCATCAAATTTCATACTTTTGATGTCATTATGATAGGGAAAAAATTCTCTGTCTTTTCATAAAAAAAATTACACCTGCTATCCGACTTATGACCTGCTCGACATACGACGTCTCGACTTACGACCATGTTTTTTATGCCAAATTTCTGGGAAATAAACAAGTGTTTGTGTTGTATACAGTGTTTATCCTAAACCTTACAGTATAAAATACAGTACTAACAGCATAAAAAGTAAAGTAAAACATGAAATACCAAAATAAAACAAAATAAAGTCATTACAAAAATGTCATGTTGATATTCAGTAGTAAAGTTCGACTTACGTCCATTTCGACTTACGACCGGTTTCTCGGAACTGAACTCGGTCGTAAGTCGGATGATAGGTGTATTTTTTTTTTTTTTCCGAACAATTTTCGACCCTGAGAACAAGTTTAGGAGAGGGCCTCTCAACCCTGAAAGGGTTAATATAAACATTATTTTTATTTTTACTATTATTATTGTATATTATTTATGATTTGCTGTTCAAGCATTTGTGAATTTCTTGAAAAAACTGGTGCTCAAGATATATAAAATCCCAAATTATAATTTATTTTTTTTTAAACATACCGGTCATATCCCACCAAGGCAGGGTAACTCAAAAAAGAAAACCTTAAAAAACTTTTCTTTTTACATTTATTATTATTTAACACGTTGGTTGAAAAAAAGAAAAAACTTTCATCATCGTTCAACACTTTCACCATCATTTATCATAATCACTGTCTTTGTAGTGCTCATATATGACAGTTTAGATGTCACTCCAATCAGCTAATATCCCAGACCCCTCCTCTAAAGTGCAGGCATTATACTTCCCATCTCCAGGACTCGAGTCCGGCTAACTGGTTTCCCCTGAATCATCATTCTTTCAACAAACTGTGTCCCACCAAGGCAGGGTGGCCCAAAAAGGAAAACAAAAGTTTCTCTTTTTAAATTTAGTAATTTATACAGAAGGGGTTACTAGCCCCTTGCTCCTGGCATTTTTTTACACCTCTTATGACACGCATGACTTATAGAGGAAGAATTCTGTTCCACTTTCCCATGGAGATAAGAGGAAATGAACAAGAACTAGTAAGGAAATAGAAGAAAACCCAGAGGGTGTGTATATATATAATTGTACATGCATATGTACTGTGACTTAAATGTAAGTAGAAGTAGCAAGACGTACCTGAAATCTTGCATGTTTGAGACAGAAAAAGACACCAGCAATCCTACCATCATGTATAACAATTACAGGCTTTTGTAGTACCTCCCTGGGCAGTTGCTGTCTACCAACCTATGTACTACCTAGTTTCAATGAATCCCTTCACAAAATATTACCTTGCTCTCACACTAACAGCTCATCAGGTCCCAAAAACCATTTGTCTCCATTTACTCCTATCTAACACACTCACACTTCTACAGATAGCATACACATAGCAAATCACTTGAAACCCATTGTTGTTGTTCTTTCAACAAACTGGCCATATCCCACTGAGGCAGGGTGGCCCAAAAGGAGAAACGAAAGTTTCTCCTTTTAAGTTTAGTAATATACAACCTCTCCTCACTTAGTGACGTACTCGTTTACTGACGACTTGGACTTACGACAAGCTCTCTGACTAGTATGCATACTTAAATAATGTATATTAGAGCTGATTTACTCTATTCATTTTATTACAATATACAGTACACTAAACACATTTAACTCTGACTGTTTCAGTCGTATATATACGTCTTATGAGCCAATGTGTTTGACGTATATATACTCAAAAATTCTAGTGGCTTCAGATCAAGCGGGAGAAAGCTGATAGGTCCACATGTGAGAGAATGGGTCTGTGTGGTCAGTGTGTGCAGTATATAAAAAATCCTGCAGCATGCAGTGCACAATGAAAAAAAAAAACTCCAACCGTGTTTTTGGATTAAAACGCCGACTTTGAGGTGTATTTTCGTATAGTTTTTATGGTTATATTCACTTTTTTGTAGTCACATTTCATAGAATGGAAAACATACTATAGAAATGGAGGTGATTTTGATTGGTTTTATTATGAAAAGGACCTTGAAATGGAGCTCAAAGTAGAGGAAATGTTTGATTTTTGCCGATGTTCAAGAGTAAACATTGTCCAATAGATGTCCAACTAGCCATTCTGATATGCAGTGATGAATAGGTTGACATTATTTATACGATTATTACAATATTACAGTAGTCTGCATAACAGTAAATCTTCTATTTTTTGTTTGAATACAAATTCAAAATAGAGAGCAAAAGCAATATCAGAGGGGCCTGAGGATGTGACTGATGAACAAAGAAAATGTTACTTTAGAGCCAGGAATGTCTGCAGTGTTCATTCTGGACCCTATTTTGAAATTGTCGTATTTTTAATTTGTGTGAAATTGGCCAAATTGCCAATTTCTGACCACTTTATTGGGTAGTTGAAATCGGTAAATGGGCAGTTTCTTGTACTCAATTGATAGAACAAATGGAGTGTGTAGTATACTACACTGACGGTTCCCGGGACCCCGAGGCTGGCCGCACGGGCGCCGGGGTATACCATGCTACCCTGATGGCGGGCTGGCGACTCCCAGATCACTGCACCGTACTCCAGGTGGAACTCCATGCCATCCAGAGAGCCCTGCAACATGCGCTCCTGGAACATTGGCAACCCCCAGTCATTCACGTCGACTCCAGAGCGGCAATACAGGCGATGATGCGCAGAGAACCCATGGACAACTTCCAGCTTCTTACCGCCATCAGGAGTGACCTGCAGACAATGAGCAGGGCCAATGAGCAACAATCAATTGGATACCGAGCCATGTCGACTTCGCTGGGAATGATGCGGCGAATAGTGCTGCAAAGTCAGCCACTCTCGAGGCCCAACCAACAGCTGACATCTCCATCAGCCGCAGGCACATCGCGGAGCCGGATCTGGTACGACAGGGCTACAGCCCCCACCGAGCATGCAGAGGCTAGACAGAAAGTTGCAAGTTGGGGTCCACCACCTGCAACTTGGCTACCCTACCGCCAGACGCCTCATTGAGAACATACAAGAGGAGCGCTGCTGCCACTGTGATCAAATCGAGCCGAAGGTCCTCTTGCACTGTCTGCTCGACTGCCCCGCAACAGTGCCAATTCAATGAAGGCACTTCCCGATGGCACCTGGGGACCCGACCCGAGAAGACAAGGCAGCCCGGCTGGTGTATCTGGCTGACCGAGACTTGGGAACTCTCATCCCAGTCCTGGCCGCTCACCCACTGCCTCGATGATGACGTCGTATGCAGACAATGCTCGCCACTACTCTCTCCCATCTTTAGACTCTCCCACCCCTCCTTTCTTTCACCCCCACCCTCCTCCTCCTCCTCCTCCTCCACCGCTTAATTAAAAAAAAAAAAAAGCCCAATGGGAGCCTGTATTTGTTTGCTAGGTAGTAGTCTGATCCTGCCTACAGCCCATGCCACCACAATCAACAGTCCACTGGGGCAGCTAGTGCCCAAAGACTTTAGAGACACCTGCTAATTAAGCCCAAGAGGATGCCTGCTGATGAAGACCAAGAGGACACCTGCTGATGAGGATGCTAAGCGAGAAGACACTCCCCCCTGGGGAGTCACCGCAAGAGAGAAGAAGAAGTTACCCTCCAACCGGAGGGCCCCAAGAAAGAAGACGGAAGAAAGAAGAAGATGAACGACACCCCCCCACCCGGGGGGCCACTGCCGGGTCGCCATATGGAGAAGACTCGGGCCGGAAGTACTGGCGAACCAACTCGAATTGTAGCAAACAAATGGAGTTCTAAAGAAATAGCTATGAGTTTGGTTGACCGGAACAATGGAATTAGCCAAAAATAGGGCTCAAAGTGGGCGAAACTGCTAACTTTGCGAGAGCATAATTCCGTAAGTTTTACATCAAATTTTGTACTTTTGGTGTCATTACCATCGGGAAAAGATTCTCTATCATTTCTTAAGAAAAAACAGTTTTTTTTTTTTCAAATATTTTGCAACACCAGGAGACACCTCAGGATTTGGGATTGCAACAGTCAAAGGGTTAAACATATACTAAAAATGTTATAAATGGTGCAAAGGTGACATTAAAACAATATCAAAGATGGTTGACACAAACCAACTACCATTATAGTATTTTCCTTGCTAGTGATGAATTCATTTACCCACATGGTCTTAGGAATGGA